>NC_061511.1:141213753-141306707 GCF_022539505.1 Lolium rigidum | reverse complement strand
GCCTTCACTTGTACTGAGCGGGAACGCTGCTCGTGCTTCCAAACACATGAAAACCAAGTTATTCCAGAGTGTCCACCATAAATACCTATGCATGGCATTTCAAACCATTCCAAGTAAATTCTCATGCGCTACCTTTAAAACCTTCAAAATGCTTCTCAATTTGTGTTTATGTTTCATAGCTCATGAGGAAGTATGTGGTGTTTAGCTTTCAACCTTGTCATTTAGTTCGACGGACTCTCATATGGACTAGTGGCACATCCGCTTATCCAATAATTTTGCAAAAAGAGCTGGCAATGGGATTCTCGATCCCGAATTAATTAACTTAAATAGACACTCCTCCATGGTTTGTGATTGTTGGACGGCACCCGAAGGATTCGGTTAGCCATGGCTTGTGTAAGCAAAGGTTGGGGGGAGTGTCATCATCATAATCTATACCTAATAATAAAAGCAAAAGGGTTTCTCCCTCGATCGTTCGTCCAATTCAAAATTGTCCTAAAACTTGGTAAAAATTACCCACCACTGCCACCCATAAGTTAAAATCTATACCTAATACCTAACTATACCTATACCTATAATAATAATAATCAATATCTACCACGTCCTTGGTCGTATGGATCAGAATCCAATACGAACTAAACCCGTACGAGACCTAAATCGTGCTTCTATATACTCTAGCTCGACCTGCTCGTTAGGTCTTCAGCTCCGGACACCCGTTCCCCCGGAAAGCCGCCGACGCACCCAACGAGGTTGGAGACAAAACAGCAGGCGTCCCATGGCGATGGCCCAGGTGTCGTGCATCCCTGCCATCTCGGTTCTTGAACCTGCTCCTAACGATGGATGGATTACCGAGAGACGCGAGCTAGCGATTCGGCGAGCAAGGCAGACGGAAGCGAACTCGAATACTCGATCACGTCGTGGGCGAGAAGACACGAAAGCTAGCGATTTTACGATCATGGCTGACGGAAGCGAAGTCAATCAGGTCGTGGACGAGATGATCATGACTGGCTAACTCCCACAGTGATCGCGTCAGAAGTGAACCACGACACGGAGGCGAGACGACACGCCATGACCTTAGGGTTCGTCGGTAGGTTATGTGGATGTTGCCAACGAGACGCCAGAGACGAGCGGCAGCATGGCTTGGACCGCCAGGCACGACCAGGAGCCTGAACGCCTCACGGGGACAAGCCTAGGATGCCACCATCGTGGACTCACGCACCAACACGAGTATGGCATCTACAAGCTGCATGTCGGCGCTGATCCGGAGACCGCGTTGGCTCCGATTCTGCACTCCTCCGGTCATCCGCATGGAGGTTCCAAAATCCAATTATTTTTGGGGTAAATCCAATACGCGTAGACGCCGTTCACCACCGTTGGAAGCTGCATCATCACCATATATGGGCGCCGGGTCCGGCGAGCACAGGAACAGGCTGTACGCTCGAGTGTCCGAGTCGATCGCTCCATGGAGGCCTGCACTGCACGACTACAGATCGCAACGACGGCGATGGGAACCGGTGGCTTGGCGGCCTTTCTCCGGCTCCTCGCGATGCTTCTGGAACTACAGCAACTTGACGCCCCTGTTTCAGCCCCGGAACATGAACATTAGGGCGCACGCGGTGCACCCGCTGGGGGCTGGGGCGATCCATCTATGTGCTGTCCATGGATAAGTTTTTCATGGACGCAACACATTCGAATATGACACAGGGAGCAGCGAGTCGACCTTCAGTTTCATTATAACTACTTGCATGATCTAAACACACCGGATCAGATGCAAGATAATAAGAATAAGAAGACGCTTCAGTCTCCACGGTGGATTCTGCCGCCCCAAGGCCTTGTAGGGGAACATAGGAGCTGCGCAGCTATAACTCATTCAGAAATATGCAGGTAGTTTTCTTGTGGGCATCAGTTATAGTAGTACAGGAGGGTATTACTGACCAACATGACAGGATATTGGCCTCCCGTGAAGCTCTCAGCCTTGCACTTGATTTTCATGTTACTGATATGATATGAGTGCTTTTTCTTACACAAATAAAAGAACTACGTAAGACAGAGCAAAGAAGATTTTCTTTCTAAAATAGGTTTGCTGAATCTGAATTATCTGAAGATTCAAAATAGTACCATGGACATTCTAAATATTTTAGGGAAGCTCCATGTAGTTTTATTTTAAAAAATATGCCTTTTGAAGGGTATTTAAACTAGGGAGAAGGCAAGCCGATTTTGGGTTTTAAATTTCCTCAATGCAAAATTTTATGCTTATACCCCAAGAAAGAAGTGAAATTCTCCGTGGCATAAAGACATTCTAAATTGATCCCTAGCAATGCGCTAACATGTTTGCCGAAACAGTGTCGCACCTTCTGTCCTATATGAACCATTGCCAACTGTGGTGACAAATTCAGATAGTCTCATCATGCTCACTAAAATTGTTGTTATGTGATAACAAAATGCAGGTTAGTCAAGTAATGCATGCTCTTTGGATTCCATTGACGTAGTGATTTATAAATGTACATATGAAATGTTGTCAATAAAAAATAAAGGATGCTGCCCACCATTATTACCAGTTTCAAGTATTACAAGTCGTTGTAGCGAGAGGATTGCAATCTAATCTTATTGGGTATAGTTATGTTCGTCAATACTATAAGAAAACGTGACCACCCTCGACGATGGTGGCAAAGAGAAGAAGTTTTAACACGAATGGTTTGCTAGAGCATTTCAGTATCTGTTTCTCCCAGTGCAACGCACGGGCACTTTTCCTAGTCTATACCTAATAATAAAAGCAAAAGGGTTTCTCCCTCGGTCGTTCGTCCAATTCAAAATTGTCCTAAAACTTGGTAAAAATTACCCACCACTGCCACCCATAAGTTAAAATCTATACCTAATACCTAACTATACCTATACCTATAATAATAATAATCAATATCTACCACGTCCTTGGTCGTATGGATCAGAATCCAATACGAACTAAACCAGACGAGACCTAAATCGTGCTTCTATATACTCTAGCTCGACCTGCTCGTTAGGTCTTCAGCCCCAGACACCCGTTCCCCCGGAAAGCCGCCGACGCACCCGACGAGGTTGGAGACAAAACAGCAGCGTCCCATGGCGATGGCCCAGTGTCGTGCATCCCTGCCATCTCGGTTCTTGAACCTGCTCCTAACGATGGATGGATTACCAGAGACGCGAGCTAGCGATTCGGCGAGCAAGGCAGACGGAAGCGAACTCGAATACTCGATCACGTCGTGGGCGAGAAGACACGAAAGCTAGCGATTTTACGATCATGGCTGACGGAAGCGAAGTCAATCAGGTCGTGGACGAGATGATCATGACTGGCTAACTCCGACAGTGATCGCGTAGAAGTGAACCACGACACGGAGGCGAGACGACACGCCATGACCTTAGGGTTCGTCGGTAGGTTATGTGGATGTTGCCAACAGACGCCAGAGACGAGCGGCAGCATGGCTTGGACCGCCAGCACGACCAGGAGCCTGAACGCCTCACGGGGACAAGCCTAGGATGCCACCATCGTGGACTCACGCACCAACACGAGTATGGCATCTACAAGCTGCATGTCGGCGCTGATCCGGAGGACCGCGTTGGCTCCGATTCTGCACTCCTCCGGTCATCCGCATGGAGGTTCCAAAATCCAATTATTTTTGGGGTAAATCCAATACGCGTAGACGCCGTTCACCACCGTTGGAAGCTGCATCATCACCATATATGGGCGCCGGGTCCGGCGAGCACAGGAACAGGCTGTACGCTCGAGTGTCCGAGTCGATCGCTCCATGGAGGCCTGCACTGCACGACTACAGATCGCAACAACGGCGACGGGAACCGGTGGCTTGGCGGCCTTTCTCCGGCTCCTCGCGATGCTTCTGGAACTACAGCAACTTGACGCCCCTGTTTCAGCCCCGAAACATGAACATTAGGGCGCACGCGGTGCACCCGCTGGGGGCTGGGGCGATCCATCTATGTGCTGTCCGTGGATAAGTTTTTCATGGACGCAACACATTCGAATATGACACAGGGAGCAGCGAGTCGACCTTCAGTTTCATTATAACTACTTGCATGATCTAAACACACCGGATCAGATGCAAGATAATAAGAATAAGAAGACGCTTCAGTCTCCACGGTGGATTCTGCCGCCCCGAGGCCTTGTAGGGGAACATAGGAGCTGCGCAGCTATAACTCATTCAGAAATATGCAGGTAGTTTTCTTGTGGGCATCAGTTATAGTAGTACAGGAGGGTATTACTGACCAACATGACAGGATATTGGCCTCCCGTGAAGCTCTCAGCCTTGCACTTGATTTTCATGTTACTGATATGATATGAGTGCTTTTTCTTACACAAATAAAAGAACTACGTAAGACAGAGCAAAGAAGATTTTCTTTCTAAAATAGGTTTGCTGAATCTGAATTATCTGAAGATTCAAAATAGTACCATGGACATTCTAAATATTTTAGGGAAGCTCCATGTAGTTTTATTTTAAAAAATATGCCTTTTGAAGGGTATTTAAACTAGGGAGAAGGCAAGCCGATTTTGGGTTTTAAATTTCCTCAATGCAAAATTTTATGCTTATACCCCAAGAAAGAAGTTAAATTCTCCGTGGCATAAAGACATTCTAAATTGATCCCTAGCAATGCGCTAACATGTTTGCCGAAACAGTGTCGCACCTTCTGTCCTATATGAACCATTGCCAACTGTGGTGACAAATTCAGATAGTCTCATCATGTTCACTAAAATTGTTGTTATGTGATAACAAAATGCAGGTTAGTCAAGTAATGCATGCTCTTTGGATTCCATTGACGTAGTGATTTATAAATGTACATATGAAATGTTGTCAATAAAAAATAAAGGATGCTGCCCACCATTATTACCAGTTTCAAGTATTACAAGTCGTTGTAGCGAGAGGATTGCAATCTAATCTTATTGGGTATAGTTATGTTCGTCAATACTATAAGAAAACGTGACCACCCTCGACGATGGTGGCAAAGAGAAGAAGTTTTAACACGAATGGTTTGCTAGAGCATTTCAGTATCTGTTTCTCCCGGTGCAACGCACAGGCACTTTTCCTAGTAAAAATAAAATAAAAGGCACTCCTTCATGGTATGAGATTGTTGGCAGGCACCCGAGGATTCGGTTAGCCATGGTTTGTGAAAGAAAGGTTGGAAGGAGTGCCAAATAAATATGCAATAATTCATGGGAGCCGCTCTTGAAAGTCCGGTTGGCGAGGTAGTTGGTGTACCCATTACCATTCGTTGACAACAACAAACACCTCTCAAAATAATTTTACTCCTGTCTTTATAAAAATGAAAAGCTCTAGCGCATGTTAATCCCTGCTTCCCTCTGCGAAGGGTCAATCTTTTACTTTTATGTTGTGTCTCCATTATTTCTTTGAGCACTATCTTGAGAGCACAACTGTCATTCTTAGTATAATATGCTTGTCTCAAAATATGATTGATTGTGGTATAACTTTGATGCATTTATCTTTTGACAATCACTACTTCTAGTCTTTCTATGAACTCCAAAGGTGTCCGGGCATTTATGTTTTGCCAATCAAATACAGGCAAGCGAGATACCACTTTATCATACTCTCTTATGAACATTGCAATCTTGCTTACATACATGATTCATGATGCTTATTATTAATTGTTGGTACCTCTCCATGATCGACATAGCTGTTAGATGATCTTATTTGCATGTATCTCATTATGAATTGCTTAAGTATTAGCCATAGCATGAGAATATATACATCATATGAGCAAATGTGTTCGTGAAAGTTCTTTTATCACTCAGTTGTTAACTGAATTGCTTGAGGACAAGCAATAAGCTAAGCTTGGGGGGAGTTGAAAACTACTATAACTGATGCCCACAAGAAAACTACCTGCATATTTCTGAATGAGTTATAGCTGCGCAGCTCCTATGTTCCCCTACAAGGCCTCGGGGCGGCAGAATCCACCGTGGAGACTGAAGCGTCTTCTTATTCTTATTATCTTGCATCTGATCCGGTGTGTTTAGATCATGCAAGTAGTTATAATGAAACTGAAGGTCGACTCGCTGCTCCCTGTGTCATATTCGAATGTGTTGCGTCCATGAAAAACTTATCCACGGACAGCACATAGATGGATCGCCCCAGCCCCCAGCGGGTGCACCGCGTGCGCCCTAATGTTCATGTTCCGGGGCTGAAACAGGGGCGTCAAGTTGCTGTAGTTCCAGAAGCATCGCGAGGAGCCGGAGAAAGGCCGCCAAGCCACCGGTTCCCGTCGCCGTTGTTGCGATCTGTAGTCGTGCAGTGCAGGCCTCCATGGAGCGATCGACTCGGACACTCGAGCGTACAGCCTGTTCCTGTGCTCGCCGGACCCGGCGCCCATATATGGTGATGATGCAGCTTCCAACGGTGGTGAACGGCGTCTACGCGTATTGGATTTACCCCAAAAATAATTGGATTTTGGAACCTCCATGCGGATGACCGGAGGAGTGCAGAATCGGAGCCAACGCGGTCCTCCGGATCAGCGCCGACATGCAGCTTGTAGATGCCATACTCGTGTTGGTGCGTGAGTCCACGATGGTGGCATCCTAGGCTTGTCCCCGTGAGGCGTTCAGGCTCCTGGTCGTGCTGGCGGTCCAAGCCATGCTGCCGCTCGTCTCTGGCGTCTGTTGGCAACATCCACATAACCTACCGACGAACCCTAAGGTCATGGCGTGTCGTCTCGCCTCCGTGTCGTGGTTCACTTCTGACGCGATCACTGTCGGAGTTAGCCAGTCATGATCATCTCGTCCACGACCTGATTGACTTCGCTTCCGTCAGCCATGATCGTAAAATCGCTAGCTTTCGTGTCTTCTCGCCCACGACGTGATCGAGTATTCGAGTTCGCTTCCGTCTGCCTTGCTCGCCGAATCGCTAGCTCGCGTCTCTGGTAATCCATCCATCGTTAGGAGCAGGTTCAAGAACCGAGATGGCAGGGATGCACGACACTGGGCCATCGCCATGGGACGCTGCTGTTTTGTCTCCAACCTCGTCGGGTGCGTCGGCGGCTTTCCGGGGGAACGGGTGTCTGGGGCTGAAGACCTAACGAGCAGGTCGAGCTAGAGTATATAGAAGCACGATTTAGGTCTCGTCTGGTTTAGTTCGTATTGGATTCTGATCCATACGACCAAGGACGTGGTAGATATTGATTATTATTATTATAGGTATAGGTATAGTTAGGTATTAGGTATAGATTTTAACTTATGGGTGGCAGTGGTGGGTAATTTTTACCAAGTTTTAGGACAATTTTGAATTGGACGAACGACCGAGGGAGAAACCCTTTTGCTTTTATTATTAGGTATAGACTAGGAAAAGTGCCTGTGCGTTGCACCGGGAGAAACAGATACTGAAATGCTCTAGCAAACCATTCGTGTTAAAACTTCTTCTCTTTGCCACCATCGTCGAGGGTGGTCACGTTTTCTTATAGTATTGACGAACATAACTATACCCAATAAGATTAGATTGCAATCCTCTCGCTACAACGACTTGTAATACTTGAAACTGGTAATAATGGTGGGCAGCATCCTTTATTTTTTATTGACAACATTTCATATGTACATTTATAAATCACTACGTCAATGGAATCCAAAGAGCATGCATTACTTGACTAACCTGCATTTTGTTATCACATAACAACAATTTTAGTGAGCATGATGAGACTATCTGAATTTGTCACCACAGTTGGCAATGGTTCATATAGGACAGAAGGTGCGACACTGTTTCGGCAAACATGTTAGCGCATTGCTAGGGATCAATTTAGAATGTCTTTATGCCACGGAGAATTTCACTTCTTTCTTGGGGTATAAGCATAAAATTTTGCATTGAGGAAATTTAAAACCCAAAATCGGCTTGCCTTCTCCCTAGTTTAAATACCCTTCAAAAGGCATATTTTTTAAAATAAAACTACATGGAGCTTCCCTAAAATATTTAGAATGTCCATGGTACTATTTTGAATCTTCAGATAATTCAGATTCAGCAAACCTATTTTAGAAAGAAAATCTTCTTTGCTCTGTCTTACGTAGTTCTTTTATTTGTGTAAGAAAAAGCACTCATATCATATCAGTAACATGAAAATCAAGTGCAAGGCTGAGAGCTTCACGGGAGGCCAATATCCTGTCATGTTGGTCAGTAATACCCTCCTGTACTACTATAACTGATGCCCACAAGAAAACTACCTGCATATTTCTGAATGAGTTATAGCTGCGCAGCTCCTATGTTCCCCTACAAGGCCTTGGGGCGGCAGAATCCACCGTGGAGACTGAAGCGTCTTCTTATTCTTATTATCTTGCATCTGATCCGGTGTGTTTAGATCATGCAAGTAGTTATAATGAAACTGAAGGTCGACTCGCTGCTCCCTGTGTCATATTCGAATGTGTTGCGTCCATGAAAAACTTATCCACGGACAGCACATAGATGGATCGCCCCAGCCCCCAGCGGGTGCACCGCGTGCGCCCTAATGTTCATGTTCCGGGGCTGAAACAGGGGCGTCAAGTTGCTGTAGTTCCAGAAGCATCGCGAGGAGCCGGAGAAAGGCCGCCAAGCCACCGGTTCCCGTCGCCGTCGTTGCGATCTGTAGTCGTGCAGTGCAGGCCTCCATGGAGCGATCGACTCGGACACTCGAGCGTACAGCCTGTTCCTGTGCTCGCCGGACCCGGCGCCCATATATGGTGATGATGCAGCTTCCAACGGTGGTGAACGGCGTCTACGCGTATTGGATTTACCCCAAAAATAATTGGATTTTGGAACCTCCATGCGGATGACCGGAGGAGTGCAGAATCGGAGCCAACGCGGTCCTCCGGATCAGCGCCGACATGCAGCTTGTAGATGCCATACTCGTGTTGGTGCGTGAGTTCACGATGGTGGCATCCTAGGCTTGTCCCCGTGAGGCGTTCAGGCTCCTGGTCGTGCTGGCGGTCCAAGCCATGCTGCCGCTCGTCTCCGGCGTCCGTTGGCAACATCCACATAACCTACCGACGAACCCTAAGGTCATGGCGTGTCGTCTCGCCTCCGTGTCGCGGTTCACTTCGACGCGATCACCGTGGGAGTTAGCCGGTCATGATCATCTCGTCCACGACCTGATTGACTTCGCTTCCGTCAGCCATGATCGTAAAATCGCTAGCTTTCGTGTCTTCTCGCCCACGACGTGATCGAGTATTCGAGTTCGCTTCCGTCTGCCTTGCTCGCCGAATCGCTAGCTCGCGTCTCCGGTAATCCATCCATCGTTAGGAGCAGGTTCAAGAACCGAGATGGCAGGGATGCACGACACTGGGCCATCGCCATGGGGCGCTGCTGGTTTGTATCCAACCTCGTCGGGTGCGTCGGCGGCTTTCCGGGGAACGGGTGTCCGGGGCTGAAGACCTAACGAGCAGGTCGAGCTAGAGTATATAGAAGCACGATTTAGGTCTCGTCCGGTTTAGTTCGTATTGGATTCTGATCCATACGACCAAGGACGTGGTAGATATTGATTATTATTATTATAGGTATAGGTATAGTTAGGTATTAGGTATAGATTTTAACTTATGGGTGGCAGTGGTGGGTAATTTTTACCAAGTTTTAGGACAATTTTGAATTGGACGAACGATCGAGGGAGAAACCCTTTTGCTTTTATTATTAGGTATAGATTATGATGATGACACTCCCCCCAACCTTTGCTTACACAAGCCATGGCTAACCGAATCCTTCGGGTGCCGTCCAACAATCACAAACCATGGAGGAGTGTCTATTTAAGTTAATTAATTCGGGACTGGGAATCCCATTGCCGGCTCTTTTTGCAAAATTATTGGATAAGCGGATGTGCCACTAGTCCATATGAGAGTCCGTCGAACTAAATGACAAGGTTGAAAGCTAAACACCACATACTTCCTCATGAGCTATGAAACATAAACACAAATTGAGAAGCATTTTGAAGGTTTTAAAGGTAGCGCATGAGAATTTACTTGGAATGGTTTGAAATGCCATGCATAGGTATTTATGGTGGACACTCGGAATAACTTGGTTTTCATGTGTTTGGAAGCACGAGCAGCGTTCCCGCTCGGTACAAGTGAAGGCTAGCAATAGACTAGGGAGCGAAAAATCAAGAGAGCGATGACTCGTCATAATCATGCTTGCGGCAAAATAAATTAACGGAGGCATAAAAGTGATACAAGAACTCTGAAGCAATATAGATCATCGAGGCTTAATTGACTTTTTGTTCAGTCATATGCATGCGTGAGCATGTGCCAAGTCGATATAAATGAATTATTCAGATGAGGATACCACAATGCCATACTTACTTATGAATAAAACAATGCAAGCAAACATCCATGACATGCTACTCATATTAATAGATTGGAGCTAAACATGAGAGATCATAAACTACTAGACTTTCTCAAATAACATATACCTCACATGAACCAACTAAGCATGCTCACATGGATGAGTATATGTACAAAAATGAAAACAAATAGAGTTCATACCAGCCTCTCACCACAATCAGATTGTCGTAGATCGTCATTATTGCCTCTTCACTTGTGCAGCTTGGATAATATGAAATGAAAACCACGCTCCAGCCACCGAAGACCATTGAACTCATAAAGAACTTTATAAACCAAAGAAGAACAGCAAATATTTTTGGTGTTTTCGAATTAGAAACAAGAACAAGAGGAAATAAACAAACAAAGCAAAATCTTTTTGGGTTTTCTTGTAGCAAACTAGAAATAGCAAATAAAGCGAAACAAATGCAAGAAACCAAAGTAAACAAATGGTGAAGAGAAACAACAAAAATATTTTTGGTCTTTTTGTGTTTTGGGAAAGAAACAAAGCAAGAACAAGAAGTAGCAAACTAAAAGAAACACAGAAAAGCGAGATGGCAGAAATCTGCCAAAACCTGACAGCGGTACAGAAATCGATTTTTACAAAAATCTTACGTTGCTCAGCTCGAAAAGTGTTCAACTAATGAAAGTTAGATAATAACCTGGGGAACCTGCACAAAAATTGGAAGCTCAAAATGACGCTCTGGCTATTTTTGAGAATTTTTACGGTAACATTCCAGAATCTGTTTTCAGGCAGCACTTCCCCAAATATCATCTTCCTCTCATTAGAAAACCACTCAAACGAACAAAACAAGTATGTACAAGTATCCAGCAACCATAATATGCAAAGAATGAGTGATGCCGGTATACCTCCCCCAAGCTTAGGCTTTTGGCCTAAGTGGAGTTCAATCCCATCGATCCCATGAGGTAGTGTCTCCGTAGTATGACGAAGATGGATCGTATTCCGGGTATGTGCTAGAAGAAGCACCCGGATACGTGACGGTGTGGTCGTAGGAGGCCCCGCGTCCTCGGAGTCATGTTGCTGGTGGAAGTCTTTTATCTTCAAATATTCATCCACTTCCTCCTTAGTGCACGACCATGATTGCCTGTCAATACTGAACAAACCTGGTTGGGGAAGAGGAATTTCCTTCTCATCCCCATCAGAAAACAACATTCTATAGACCATATTATCTAAAGTAGAATCAGCGGTAACAAAATGATGACTCTTCATAGCAGCAATATCAAGTTTCCTAGGGGCCAATGGCACATCATTAGGATCAATAGGAAGACTTAGATATGTTAAAACGCGCAGTGCAATAGTTCCTCCAAAAATAGGCCCGCTGTTAGTCAGGCGGCGAGCGATAAGAGCACCAAGGTGATAAGATGTCTGACCAGTAAGTGCAATATTCAAGAAAGCAAGATGGTAACTAGAAATGTTGCTAGTGTTCTCCCTACCAAGAATGCTAGTAGCAATGTAATATGCAAAATACTTAATGGCAGGGAGTTGAATGTTTCTTATCTTGCCACGCTGAATGGTGCGACAATCATCATCGGTAATCCCTCGATAGAGCTCCAACAAGTCCCGGGGGTTGTCATCAATCCTACTTGCTGTACCTACAGGGACAATATCCAATGCACGACAAAAATCCTCCAATTTCATAGTAACAGGATTACCATAGATCTTGAATGCAACCGTCGGCTCATATTGTTTGTTGTTGAACTGGAAACTCTCGACGAAGATTTTGGTGAGCATGTAGTATTGCTCCCTGTCATCAACATTGAAAGTAACCTTTCCTTTATTGCAATCAATAACAGCCCCTACGGTGTTAAGAAAAGGTCTCCCAAGAATAATAGACATATTATCATCTTCCGGCATTTCCAACACAACAAAATCAGTTAATATCAATCAGTTAGTAGTAACTTGAACAGGAACATTCTCACATATACCAACAGGAATAGCAGTGGATTTATCAGCCATTTGCAAGGATATATCAGTAGGTATCAACTTATCTAAGTAAAGTCTCTTATAAAGAGAAAAAGGCATAACACTAACACCGGCTCCCAAGTCACATAGAGCAGTTTTAACATAATTATTCTTAATAGAACAAGGAATAGTAGGTATACCGGGTCGCCCAACTTCTTTGGAACTTTGCCATTGAAAGAGTAATTAGCAAGCATAGTGGAAATTTCCTCATTGGGGATTTTCCTTTTGTTAGTAACAATATCTTTCATATACTTCGAATAAGGTGGCAATTTAATAGCATCAGTCAAAGGGATTTGCAAGAATAAAGGTTTCATCCAATTACAAAATTTATTATAGTGTTCTTCTTCCTTTGATTTTAGTTTCTTAGCAGGAAAAGGCATTTGCTTTTGCACCCAAGGTTCTCTTTCATTACCATGTTTCTCAGCAATAAAGTCTTCTTTAGTATACTTTTTATTTTTAGCATGCTTTTCAGGTTCTTTTTCAACCTCTTCTTTATCAGGAGTATCATTCTTATCATTATCATTATCATTATCATGTTCATTACCACTTTCAGTTTCAGCATCAGAAATAGAAATACTATTAGGATCATTAGCAGGTTCAGAGGATTCTACAACATTTTTATGTTTCTTCTTCTTTTTCTTCCTAGAATGAGCACTAGGTTCAATGCGTTGAGAATCTTGTTCAATTCTTTTGGGATGCCCTTCAGGATATAGAGGATCCTGGGTAGAGACACCACCTCTAGTTGTTACTTCATAAGCATGTTTCTCTTTAGAATTATTCCCCAACAAGTCATTTTGCACTTTAGTGAGTTGATCAATTTGAGTTTGAATCATATGAAAATGTTTAACAAGCATCTTAACATCATTGGAGGTTCTCTCTACAATATCATGCAATTCACTAATAGCTCGAGAATTTTCCATTAAATGATTCTCTACTCTCATATTAAAATTTTCTTGTTTAACAATATAATTATCAAACTCATCTAAGCATTGTGCAGGAGGTTTCGAATACGGAATATCTTCCCTAGTAAAGCGTTGAAGGGAGTTTACCTCAATCATGGATGAAGGGGGAATTATCTCACATATATCTTCTATGGGAGGAAGATTCTTCACATCTTCAGATTTAATACCTTTCTCCTTGAGAGACTTCTTGGCTTCCCTCATATCTTCATCATTCAATTTAATTAAACCCCTCTTCTTCAATATTGGCGTTGGAGTTGGTTCGGGCGTAGTCCAATCATCATGATTCCGGCTTATTTTAGCCAATAATTCTTCAGCGTCGTCTGGAGTTCTTTTCCTGAAAACACAACCAGCACAACTATCCAGGTATGCCCTAGACTCAATGGTTAGTCCACTATAAAATATATCAAGCAAATCATGCTTTTCCAAATCATGATCAGGCCGAGCTCTAATAAGAGAGCAAAATCTCGCCCAAGCCTCAGGCAATTTCTCTTCATCTCCCTGGTCAAAATTATAAATTCTCTCGCAAAGCAATATGTTGAGCACTAGCGAGGAAAGTATTTGCGGAAGAAAACATCAAGCAATTCTTTTGGACTTTTAATAGAATTAGGTGGCAAATTATTATACCAAGTTTTAGCGTCATCCTTTAATGAGAATGGAAAGATTTTAGCAACAAAGTAAGTACGCATCTTGACATCATCAGAAAACAAGCTACTTAGAGTAGATAACTCGGTCATGTGTTCAACGAGCACTTTCTTTTTCGAGTACCACAAAAGGGTGTTTTCTCAACAATAGCTATATGAGATAAATCAAGAGAAAAATCATAATCTTTATCCTTAATGTTTATAGGAGATGTGGCAAATTTAGGATCGGGAGACGAGTTTATATCTAACGAGCATGTTCTCGCAAGCAACTTTTTAATTTTTCTTGCATCAGTAGTAGCATTGCATTTTTCAATAAAATCATCATTAAGCTCCACATAATCTTCATCAGGATCATCACTAAAATAATCAAGTTCAGGTGAATTAACAGGTGTAGTAGCATTAGGAGTTTCAGTATTTTCAATTTGTCTAGACCTAGCAATTGTAGCATCTAGAAAGGATCCCAATGAACCACTATCATCAAGCACAGCAGAAATATTATCGATATTATGAGAGTTTTCAGATTCAGCAGAAGTACCAGCATGTGAAGCATGTGGCGGTGAAACAAGTTTATCAATCACAGATGGTGAATCAAGTGTAGCGGAGGTACTCAGAATTGTACCTTTTCTTGTAGTGGATGGTAATATGGCGATCTTAGTATCGCGAGGTTTACCCATGATGGAGAATTTGCAGCGAACAATATTAATCCAAGTGAACTTCCAAATAAAGCTATGCTCCCCGGCAACGGCGCCGAGAAAATAGTCTTGATGACCCACAAGTATAGGGGATCGCAACGAGTCTTCGAGGGAAGTAAAACCCAATTTATTGATTCGACACAAGGGGATACAAAGAACACTTGGAAGCCTTAACGACGGAGTTGTCAATTCAGCTGCACACTGGAAACAGACTTGCTCGCAAGAGTTTATCAGTAGTAACAGTTTTATAGCAGTAGCAGTAGTGAAATAACAGCAACAGAGTAACAAAGACAGCAGTAGTGATTTTAGTAAACAACAGGATTAAAATACTGTAGGCACGGGGACGGATGACGGGCGTTGCATGGATGAGAGAAACTCATGTAACAATCATAGCAGGGCATTTGCAGATAATAATAAAACGGTGTCCAAGTACAAAGCAATCAATAGGCATGTGTTCCATATATAGTCGTGCGTGCTCGCAATGAGAAACTTGCACAACATCTTTTGTCCTACCAGCCGGTGGCAGCCGGGCCTCAAGGGAAACTACTGGATATTAAGGTACTCCTTTTAATAGAGTACCGGAGCAAATCATTAACACTCACAGTTATAGTGGGACAACTTCCACGTCTTGCATGTCCCAATCTACCCATACAATTCTTACTTTCACTTGATCTTCTCCCCTATCCGCTATTTCAGCACTAGATCACTTGTTCCTCTTTTATCTTTTGTTTTCCTTTATTCTAAGTTTAATCTCCACAAAACCAGGTGTGTGGATTATTGCTACATTATGTAGCCATTCTCTACCCTTGAGACCACTTCTCCCAAAATATTTTATTTACCAAAAATCCTATTTAAGATTCTTCCCTGATTTTCACTATAAAGCCACTTCTAGTTTTATCAAAGCTTTCCAAATTATTTTCTCAAAGAAAATGGGAAAAATGGGTGGTATTCTATATCACCTTATTCCCACCTAAAAATAATTCCTATACAATTATTCCCTTGTTTTATTTACCAAAATGCATAGTAATGGTGCATATGCCATTTCTTGCACCTTTCAATATCAAATAGTTTTGAGAAAAACCTACTATGCATTGTCATGCAAGTAGACATATTTTAGTTTAAAATATTCTCCTTTCGTTTTCAAAAATTTCAAGAAGCCATTTTAAAGAATTTCATTCAATTTTTGATCAACTCTCTGAGTAATGAAGACCCATCCTTTTAAATTTCAAGTTTCACATTTTCAACTAATATTCTTCAACCACAATCCTACTCATGCATAAGCACCTTCACCTCATGGAGAGATGATTTATGTCACCATATCCATCCTTGATATAATATTGATGGTCTCACCTCTACCTCTCTAAGCCTTGGACCATCATCATCTTTGACCACCATAATGGCACACCATCACCATCACCACCACTACTCTCCTCCCCCTCTATTTTTGTTGTTGTTGTTTCTTTACAAACCTTGCAAGCTTGTGCATTCCCTTGCCATTTCTTGACCAACTAAATTCCACCACACTCACCTCCCTCTTTCTTCCCAAAAATCCTAGCTAGAGAAGCTCCCCCTCTCTTCTTCCTTATACATGGACGAGCCATGGCTTGCTTGAGGGCCCAGCCATTGCACCACCGCTGGCCCGACCTCAAACCCAACAGAACCACCACCTGGGCTCCCCTCCTTTCCCTTCCCAAGCCCAACAAAAGGCCAGCCCACCTCTACAACTAAAACCCTAGCGAGGCCAGAGACACGCACAACACTTCCCCCGCTCGATCTCCTCCCTCTTCCCGCGAGCCTGCCCTCCTCTGCTGATGCCAGCTGCATGACGACAACAGCGATGCACCGCACCCACATCACCCTCTGCGCGTCCATTGGCCAACGCCTCCCGCGCGCTCGGCCATTGGCCCCAGACGCCGCCCACCCGCCCGCTGGTCACCGTCCCTCGCCTATAAAACCCCACCCCGCCCTCTCCACTCCGCACACACCACTCCCTCCTCTCCCAGAACACCTCCCCGAGGGTGCGCAGGCATCCCTCTGCTCGCAGCTCGCCGGAGCAAGGCTCGCCGGCGTAGTCACCATAAGGGCTACGGGCAGGAGGAGCTCGCCCCGACGTTCTTTTCCC
Organism: Lolium rigidum; assembly: GCF_022539505.1. Taxonomy (NCBI): domain Eukaryota; kingdom Viridiplantae; phylum Streptophyta; class Magnoliopsida; order Poales; family Poaceae; genus Lolium; species Lolium rigidum. The sequence continues at coordinate 141,289,997 of NC_061511.1, read as the reverse complement.
TTCCCCCTCCATCTCTTTCCGTTCACCACCTCCTAGCCGCCCTAACGCACCATTTGTCACCGCCCAGGTTCGCCGGAGAATGTCGCCGTCGAGCGGGCCTAAAACTGCTGCAAGCAAACGCCGTCCGGGGGAGCAGTTTTGGGAGGAGAAGCACGCAGCCGGACCCATCCCTGGACAGCCCCACCTCGCCGCCACCCTGCCCAGCCTCCGCCGTCGACCTCCGTCGCCTCCAGGTGAGCTCCGGCCGCCTCTTTTCTTCTCTGCAGCGCCGCACGCGCGTGCGTGGTCGCGAGCTGGGAGACGACCCAATCCTCCCGTGCGTGCGTGCATGGGCCACGACGGCCATGCACACTGGGCCCCGCCTGGGCCCTCTCCCCCCTTCTTTTCTTTTCTTTTTTTTCACCACCACTTGGCAAATCACCTGGCCGGCCCAATCTTCTCCCCCGCACGGCCCGGTGCCCTTCCCGCCAAATATATTCGTTTGAAAAATTGACATTTGCTGTTAATTTGTGATAAAACCAGTAGCACTGTTTTGAGCATAACTCGAGATCCACAAACCCAAATCCAATGAAACCAATCGCATTAGTTTATAAATTTGATTACCTTTCCAATGCCACTGGTCCCGTATTTTTAGGATTTTTGTATGATTTTTAGTGTATTTAACATGAGTACTGTATTCTGGTTAGTATTTCTACTGCCAAAATTTGGAAAATTAATATTTTTGGATGAATCCAATTGTGTTTGTCTTGTTATGTTAATTTCCATCCAGTAAAAATATTGTTTGTCTCTGATAATGAAATTTTGTCTCTGTTTGCAAGTGTATGTGTGTCACATAAATTGTTGATTCAAATTTTTTTGTTTATTTAAAATCCTTGATCACCTTTTTTTATTAGGAGTGGACAAACTTTGTTTTATTCTTTCAAAAAAAAACCAATGCACTTGTCTTCTTTGTGGTGTTATATACCAAGGGATAATTAATTTATGTCATGGTGATACCCAAAGAGGCAATTGATAATTGGTGAGGGTCTTATGCCCTTCTTAGGTGATTAAATTGGGTTTTCTAAAATCAAAACTATTAAAGTAGTTTTGTAGTATCTATAAGACCTTAGTATGTTAGCCCTTAGTAGAGTGGTTATCTATTGATTGTTGCTTGTTGTATGTTGTTTTGTTGGTACAATGTGTTGATTGTGTTATTTTTATATTTTCCGGCGATAGATGCGAACAATTCCGGAGAAGAAGAAGAAGTGGTTCGGATGAGGATTTTATTTATATTGTTGGAATTCTTATTTGATAGAGTTGAAGAAGTCCAGGGACAAATAAGCCAAGGCAAGCCATCTTTTGATCTCTTGCTATTTATCCTTCTTGTTGTGCTCATTGCTCCATTATACACTTGGTTCCTTGTATCATATGTGATTTTTGGTCCTCTACTCTATACATGCTTATTCCCAAAGTATGTTGAACCCCTTGTTGATGCTTTGCATACTTGCTCCCAAGTATGTTGAACCCCCTTGTTGATGTTATGCATGCTTACCCTAAGCATGTATGCCCCCTTGACCATATCCATGTTGTCATCTTCTTAGTGGTATGATGATTAACATCATGACCCCTGTTTGAATCATCTTAATTATGTTGTCCCTATACATGCTTATCCTAAGTATGTATGATCCCCTTAACACCTCAATTATCGTCCCCTTAGTGGTATGATGGCTAGCATCATGTCATTGTGACTCTTAGTTCCTTCATAAAACTATAGGTTGGGAACCCCTTGGAAAAATACCTTGTTGAAATGAATTTTTTAAAACCTTGGGTGAGTTGGACTTACCCAAGTGTGTGTTTATGAAAGGAAAGGATCTTGGCAAAGATGGTTGGAAACAAAATCTTGTTTTCGAAAACTTTGGCGTCTAACTATTCACCCGTGACAATTAACCCGCGCAACCACATTACCCTGGAGTGGGACGGGGCTTAGCTCGTAGTTTGTTCTTCTTAACATGGGACACCGCACAACTATATAAGGGTAAGGTTACCCCTGAATCCGGATTGTCGTTGGTGGAGACAATAGTATAACGGGAGGCCTTCGGGGCTGACCCGTCCGGAAGACACTATGGGTCTCCTGGCTTGGCGGTGGAGCCACGCTCAAAGTGAGGTGAGCTGCCACGGTGCCGGGGAGGTACATACTCCATAGGGTAGGATCCCGTGCTAAGACGAATAGGCGAAAGGCTATGTCCGAGTTTTTGTCATGGCATAGTTGATATGCGGGGATGATGCCCACATGATGAACTCGCGGATCTTGTTGGGAAAGTGTGCAAACTCTGCAGAGTTAAATCTATTCGAATAGCCGCGTCCGCGGTCATGGACGGTTGGAATGGCTGTTGCTTAGCCTGATGAGTTTTTGGTTTACAAAAATTGTTTGGAAAATGAAAGAAAGGAACTTGTTTTCGGAGTACCAAAAGGGTACGGGAATGGTTTGGTTGACCATATGGAGATGGTCGGAAAGGAAACAAATTGGGTTACCCCCTCCCTAGTGTTTTATGTTGTAGAACTCTTTTGAAGTATCTTCTTCAACAAAGATATAGAGATGTCATAGGATCTCCTTAGTGTCCCCCCTTCAACTTTGATGTTGGGATGCTACATCCACTAGAGAAACTATTTCTCTTTCTTATGCTATATTCACAAGAGAAACTGATTCTCTTATGCATGCTATATCCACAAGAGAAACTACTCTTCCTCTCTTGTCTCTTTAGTTAGCTCTTGTTAGTATCATCGTGATGGTTTGCGAGTACAATTCCAAATGTACTCACGGCTTTGTCCCTGGCTATTTACTTGGCCAGACTTGAAGGAGTTCGACCGATGAAGAAGGAGTTGGCGACGTCTATGCGAGCTAGGAACGTCTTCCCAGTCAGTTGCCTGTAGGGTTATGGCAGATGACTTGGGCTCCGCGCTGTTGAAGTGATGATGCTACTCTGATGTTTAGTTAGGCCCTTCGAGGCTATTATGTAAGTATTGGTCATGTGACCTAATTGTAATTTTCTTATTCCGCTTTGTAATGGATGGTGTAATTTGATATCAGTTCGGTTATGTGTTCACGGCGCACTGATCATGGGATCGTGAACTGTATACATAACAGGGTATTTCGGACAGTTAGTCCGGGGTCCCCACAAAGCTGGTATCAGAGCTATCCTGACTGTAGGAGACCTTAGTTAGCATGGACGTTAGTTAGGAAACAAGTACTTGGGAAAAACTATTTACGAAACAAATTCTTTCCTTAGTCGGAAGCATAGCTCCTACTCCCATTACTTCTTCAGAAAAAACTTCTAAATTCTTATCTCTCAACTTTATTAAAATGTTTGACAATTCCTTACTCTATTGTCTCATCCACTTCAAACCTACATGTTGGACGGTGTCCCCAACTCAGACCGATGACTCAAAGATGGATCAATCTCTTAGGAAGACTCTTGTACATCCAACAATGACTATTGAAGATTGGAGGCCGACTTAGTGTGCACATAAAGGGATAATTAGATCATGTCTTTGGTTGTCACCAAAGTCTGTCAAAGAGCTGACCTTGTTCCTCCGTGGACATGCACTTTTTGCAGTCATCAGGGATCAAGTCCTCAATTTCTTGACTAGTAATTTTTAGGCCATCAACGAGAAGATCTTGACTTCGGGAGCACCTCAACAGCTACCCCTCTAAAGACCTCACGTTCCCAGGATGTTGAGACTAGGAGTCCTACACAGTTTTAGCCTCTGCCTCAACATCAACGACTCAACACCAGGCTGCATCACCACCATCTGCTTCGAGAATCCTTGTTGAAGACGCCAACATATGTGACCAGCTCCAAACCTATAGGATGGATAGGACAAACTCAATCGCTTTGATTGAGCTACCCGACGTATTTGGCATCCCTAGATGCTTAGAGTGTCTTGCTTGGTGTGATGATTGCTTATAGTTCCCTAGTGTGCTTCCTTGAGTGACCTTTATCTGTTTGGTGTGTGTAGGATTGTCTTGATCCTTCGGCCTGAAAAATACTCTTAGTGTGATAACCCATCATAGGAAGCCTCCCTAAGATGTTTTCACCCTCACCTACCTCGCCGATGTATTGCTAACTGCTAGTTAGTTGGATAGGTTAACGAAAGGCTCTAACTCTAACCACGTTAGCAGTTGTTTTTCAACCATCAGAAAAACTAACCCAGACCCCGATCTACGCTAACTACTTTCAAGATCAGCCCAAGCATCTCTACTATGCCAAGAAAGAAGAAGCCCATACCTTCAAGATTGACTGCACCTCTGCGTGAAGAAATACTAACTTAGTCTATCCTTGGAGTATAATCGCGCTAACCCCGAGGATATCATTTTGAAAACTACCCTCTAACCCACCGTCTAACAAGCTGCACGAACAGTAGTGTCAAAGCCAAGCTACGTCACATGGTTCATCTGGTCCTCATCAAGCTATTTGAAGACTCCTGAAGATATCTCAAGACAAGATTAGGTATATTTTACCCGCTCACTTCTTAGCTGGTAAAGTCAGCGTCGACCCTCAAGCTGAAGATTGTCTCCGACGACCTTCGTTGCTGCTTCACATGGATACCAACTAGGAGTTTCATCGACCTACTAACTTACCGCGCGTCATATGGTTTAGTAAACACCATGAGTGCCTCTTGAAGTTGTGGACTACACATTGCCCCCTGAAGATGTTCGACTCAAGACGAGAGACCGAAGACTTCTTCAAAAAGCGCCGAGAAGACCCGTGGCAGAAGCTCTGAGTTCTTCAGAACCCCCGACGAACAATCTTAAGGGTGGAAGACTTCGTCTTATACTAAATTTTGGCTAACTCTTAAAAAAAAATTCAACCCTACTCAAGCACCGTTGGGTGCACTAACCTTCCTATAGTCTTGAACCCCCGCGAGGATCGTTAAACTACAGATCCAACACCTGCACGCAGTAGTCAACCTCTTCACAAAGCTTGCCCTCGGAAGAATCTTATTGTGTCTCTCGGAAGCTGAAGCTGAAGCTGTGACCCCGACGACGACTGCACCTCTACAGAAGAATGGAGTCTAACTTTAGTCAACTATGAAACCTCCCTAGTTCTACGCTTAGTAATCTCGGGACGAGATTATTTTAAGGGTGGAAGATCTGTCACACCCCAACTTTGGCAACCATGTTTTATTGTCCTGAATGCAAAAATCAGGCGGAACAAAAACCTTTCTTAAGACTAATTAGATGAATTGCCTTGATCTGCTTGTTATAATGAATTGCTTTGATCTGCTGCTGGATGAATTGTCTTATTTTGCTTGTTGAGTTTTGTCTTGAGCTACCTCAAAGAACAACACCTCTAGTGGTAAAATCATCCTTGAATTCAAAAACTAGGGATCATCTACACCCTTAATACATCCCTCTCTTATACCCTAGTCAAAACCCCTAAGGCATCACAAATTTGGCTAAGTCCTAAAATTTTTATCAGGTCCCATTTTGGAAGCCCCTGGATTAAGCTACCCCTTGCCATCCAAGGCAATGAATCTGGTCCTAAACCTACCTTATCATAAGCACTTCCCAACCATGTCCTTGTCTTGAACCAAATCCCTCTTATACTCATTTATCCTTGTCTGTTTTGAGGGCAAGTCAAAAATCTATTTTTGGCAGGCTTAAAAAGTTCTAACTTTGGCAGTTGATATCTAAGCACCCACAACTGTTATTGGTAACCTCAATGCATGGATCTCATCTATGCAACACCCTCTACAACTTCCACGTCTTGCATGTCCCAATCTACCCATACAATTCTTACTTTCACTTGATCTTCTCCCCTATCCGCTATTTCAGCACTAGATCACTTGTTCCTCTTTTATCTTTTGTTTTCCTTTATTCTAAGTTTAATCTCCACAAAACCAGGTGTGTGGATTATTGCTACATTATGTAGCCATTCTCTACCCTTGAGACCACTTCTCCCAAAATATTTTATTTACCAAAAATCCTATTTAAGATTCTTCCCTGATTTTCACTATAAAGCCACTTCTAGTTTTATCAAAGCTTTCCAAATTATTTTCTCAAAGAAAATGGGAAAAATGGGTGGTATTCTATATCACCTTATTCCCACCTAAAAATAATTCCTATACAATTATTCCCTTGTTTTATTTACCAAAATGCATAGTAATGGTGCATATGCCATTTCTTGCACCTTTCAATATCAAATAGTTTTGAGAAAAACCTACTATGCATTGTCATGCAAGTAGACATATTTTAGTTTAAAATATTCTCCTTCCGTTTTCAAAAATTGCAAGAAGCCATTTTAAATAATTTCATTCAATTTTTGATCAACTCTCTGAGTAATGAAGACCCATCCTTTTAAATTTCAAGTTTCACATTTTCAACCAATATTCTTCAACCACAATCCTACTCATGCATAAGCACCTTCACCTCATGGAGAGATGATTTATGTCACCATATCCATCCTTGATATAATATTGATGGTCTGACCTATACCTCTCTAAGCCTTGGACCATCATCATCTTTGACCACCATAATGGCACACCATCACCATCACCACCACTACTCTCCTCCCCCTCTATTTTTGTTGTTGTTGTTTCTTTACAAACCTTGCAAGCTTGTGCATTCCCTTGCCATTTCTTGACCAACTAAATTCCACCACACTCACCTCCCTCTTTCTTCCCAAAAATCCTAGCTAGAGAAGCTCCCCCTCTCTTCTTCCTTATACATGGCCGAGCCATGGCTTGCTTGAGGGCCCAGCCATTGCACCACCGCTGGCCCGACCTCAAACCCAATAGAACTACCACCTGGGCTCCCCTCCTTTCCCTTCCCAAGCCCAACAAAAGGCCAGCCCACCTCTGCAACTAAAACCCTAGCGAGGCCAGAGACACGCACAACACTTCCCTCGCTCGATCTCCTCCCTATTCCCGCGAGCCTGCCCTCCTCTGCTGACGCCAGCTGCATGATGACAGCAGCGATGCACCGCACCCACGTCACCCTCTGCGCGTCCATTGGCCAACGCCTCCCGCGCGCCCGGCCATTGGCCCCAGACGCCGCCCACCCGCCCGCTGGTCACCGTCCCTCGCCTATAAAACCCCACCCCGCCCTCTCCACTCCGCACACACCACTCCCTCCTCTCCCAGAACACCTCCCCGAGGGTGCGAAGGCATCCCTCTGCTCGCAGCTCGCCGGAGCAAGGCTCGCCGGCGTAGTCACCATAAGGGCTACGAGCAGGAGGAGCTCGCCCCGACGTTCTTTTCCCTTCCCCCTCCATCTCTTTCCATTCACCACCTCCTGGCCGCCCTAACGCACCATTTGTCACCGCCCAGGTTCGCCGGAGAATGTCACCGTCGAGCGGGCCGAAAACTGCTGCAAGCAAACGCCGTCCGGGGGAGCAGTTTTAGGAGGAGAAGCACGCGGCCGGACCCATCCCTGGACAGCCCCACCTCGCCGCCACCCTGCCCAGCCTCCGCCGTCGACCTCCTTCGCCTCCAGGTGAGCTCCGACCGCTTCTTTCCTTCTCTGTAGCGCCGCACGCGCGTGCGTGGTCGCGAGCTGGGAGACGACCCAATCCTCCCGTGCGTGCGTGCATGGGCCACGACGGCCATGCACACTGGGCCCCGCCTGGGCCCTCTCCCCCCTTCTTTTCTTTTCTTTTTTTTCACCGCCACTTGGCAAATCACCTGGGCCGGCCCAATCTTCTCCCCCGCACGGCCCGGTGCCTTTCCCGCCAAATATATTCGTTTGAAAAATTGACATTTGCTGTTAATTTGTGATAAAACCAGTAGCACTGTTTTGAGCATAACTCGAGATCCACAAACCCAAATCCAATGAAACCAATCGCATTAGTTTAAAAATTTGATTACCTTTCCAATGCCACTGGTCCCGTATTTTTAGGATTTTTGTACGATTTTTAGTGTATTTAACATGAGTAATGTATTCTGGTTAGTATTTCTACTGCCAAAATTTGGAAAATTAATATTTTTGGATGAATCCAATTGTGTTTGTCTTGTTATGTTAATTTCCATCCAGTAAAGATATTGTTTGTCGCTGATAATGAAATTTTGTCTCTGTTTGCAAGTGTATGTGTGTCACATAAATAGTTGATTCAAATTTTTTTGTTTATTTAAAATCCTTGATCACCTTTTTTTATTAGGAGTGGACAAACTTTGTTTTATTCTTTCAAAACAAATCCCTCTGCATCTTAAACCTAGTTCTATTGTTTTGCTCAAGATTTCAAATGTTGGGTTATATGGTTTACTTCCTTTTTTTTTGGTGTAGTGTTTTGTAACAACATAAAAAAAGGGAAATGATTTCTAATTTTTCCAAAAATGTTTAAAAATAAAATATGAATGCTTTTGATGTCTAACCAATGCACTTGTCTTCTTTGTGGTGTTATATACCAAGGGATAATTAATTTATGTCATGGTGATACCCAAAGAGGCAATTGATAATTGGTGAGGGTCTTATGCCCTTCTAAACTGATTCTCTTATGCATGCTATATCCACAAGAGAAACTACTCTTCCTCTCTTGTCTCTTTAGTTAGCTCTTGTTAGTATCATCGTGATGGTTTGCGAGTACAATTCCAAATGTACTCACGGCTTTGTCCCTGGCTATTTACTTGGCCAGACTTGAAGGAGTTCGACCGATGAAGAAGGAGTTGATGACGTCTATGCGAGCTAGGAACGTATTCCCAGTCAGTTGCCTGTAGGGTTATGGCAGATGACTTCGGCTCCGCGCTGTTGAAGTGATGATGCTACTCTGATGTTTAGTTAGGCCCTTCGAGGCTATTATGTAAGTATTGGTCATGTGACCTAATTGTAATTTTCTTATTCCACTTTGTAATGGATGGTGTAATTTGATATCAGTTCGGTTATGTGTTCACGGCGCACTGATCATGGGATCGTGAACTGTATACATAACAGGGTATTTCAGACAGTTAGTCTGGGGTCCCCACAGTTGGCATTCGCCGACCCCAAGAGCTACCTTCTATGAGTACCGGGGAAGGACCAAGTTCCACCCAAGTGGATTCATCTACACCACAAGGCCAAGCTTCTTCCGTTGATCTAACAAATGCAAGTCAACCTCTACAACAACCTCAAGGTCAACCTCAACCTCAAGATCAACCTCGACATCTACGACAACAATCAAGTCCAAGTTCACCTCAACAAGCTCAAGAACAACATACACCGCAAGCTCGTCTACCTCAACACCCAACATCAAGTGACCAAGGTCAAGCTTCAAGTTCTTCTCCGAGTGGTTTGGGGATAATCTTGATGGACAATAATATTCCCAATACCGCCGAGCTGTCCGGATCTCATGACAATGATGCCCCTTTCAACGACAATGGAGGTCAAAGCGAGGACCCAAACCGTGATGAAGGCCAAGAGGACTCTCAAGAATCATCTCCTTTAGCCGACACTCGCCGTGAAGACCCCACTACAAGACATTTGCGTCTCAAGTCTCATTCCTTGCAAAATATCATTTGTGATCTAAAGAGAAATGTTACCACTCGGAGGCAACTTGCAAAATTTTCTGCGCACCACGCCTTTGTCTCTAGGGAGGAACCACTCAAAGTTGATGATGCTCTCAAAGATCCCGATTGGTTGAATGCAATGCAAGAGGAACTCAACAACTTCAAGAGGAATGATGTATGGACTCTCATGAAGCGACCCGATCATTGCCGCAATGTTATCGGCACCAAGTGGATCTTCAAGAACAAGCAAGATGAAATTGGCACGGTCATCCGCAACAAAGCAAGATTGGTGGCACAAGGCTATTCTTAAGTCGAAGGCGTGGACTTTGGTGAAACCTTTTTACCCGTTGCAAGGCTTGAGTCCATCCGTATCCTTTTGGCCTTTGCCTCACATCATGGCTTTAAGTTGCAACAAATGGATGTTAAGAGTGCTTTTCTTAATGGTCCTTTACATGAGGAGGTATATGTGAAGCAACCCCCGGGGTTCGAGGACCCCCATTTCCCGGACCATGTCTTCAAGCTCAAAAAGGCCCTATATGGTCTCAAACAAGCTCCTAGAGCTTGGTATGAGCATCTCAAGGAGTTGCTTGAAGACAGTGGGTTCGAAGTGGGGAAAATCGATCCCACTCTTTTTACTAAGAAGGTCAATGGGGAGCTTTTCGTATGCCAACTCTATGTAGATGACATCATATTTGGCTCTACTAACACAAAATTCAATGATGAGTTTGCTATGTTGATGAAAAAATAGGTTTGAGATGTCAATGATGGGTGAACTCAAGTACTTTCTTGGGTTCGAGATCAAGCAAATGCGACAAGGCACCTTCATCAATCAAGCGAAGTACTTCCAAGACATGCTCAAGCGCTTTGATATGAAGGATGCCAAGGGCATTGGGACTCCGATGCAACTCAAGTGTCAACTCTCTCTTGACGAGGCCGGCAAGGCGGTGGATACCAAGCTCTACCGTTCGATGATAGGTTCGCTTCTTTACCTTTGTGCCTCTCGCCCGGATATAATGTTGAGCGTTGGTATGTGTGCACGGTTTCAAGCAAGTCCGAAGGAAAGCCACCTTGTGGCGGTCAAAAGGATCTTTCGATATTTAGTTGATACCCCACACTTCGGATTATGGTACCCAAGGGACACAGACTTTGCTTTGATTGGTTTCACCGACTCCGATTGGGCGGGCGACAAGATTGATAGGAAGACTACCTCCGGAGCATGTCACTTTCTTGGAAGATCTTTGGTGTGTTGGTCCTCGAAGAAGCAAAATTGTGTCTCTGTCTCCACCGTGGAAGCCGAGTATATATCCACGGCAAGTAGTCGTGCTCAAATCTTGTGGATGAGGCAAACCTGTCGGGATTATGGACTCGAGTATAGCAAGGTGCCTCTTTTGTGTGACAATGAGAGTGCAATCAAGATCGCCTACAATCCGATTCTTCATGGCAAGACGAAGCACATTGAGATAAGGAACCACTTCATCCGGGATCACATTGCTCTCGGAGATATTGTACTATCCTATATTAGCACCAAGGAGCAATTGGCGGACATCTTCACGAAGCCCTTGGATGAGAAGCGTTTCATTGAGTTGAGGCATGAGCTAAATATCATTGATCCATCAAACTTTGCTTGACCATCGTGCGCACATACCACTCCTTACCGTTATATCTAGATGAAAGGCACGCATGAACATAGGGGGAGTGCGGTTTAAATCCATTGAGCTATCCCTCCCCCCATAATGCATAAAGAAATCCAAAACATTTGCTATTTGTCAATTAAGTGACTTATGAGCTTCATGTTGAGTTGTAGTCCGTGAGTCCTAGATACATCAAAGCGACCTCACACTACTATACTCTTACACGGTGGCTTCGGCCACCAACACCCCCCTCTTTGAGGGGTTTTTCGGTTCTTTGTGACCTTCTTTTGTCTTTCTTCTTTGCTTTCTTTTTCTTGTTTTTGAAGAACCTCCCTCAAGCTTGTTTTCTCGTGATTTTTGCAAGCTTGGTTGTATGTTCTTTTTCTCCATCCTTCTAGTTTCTTTCCCCTCCTTTTTGGTGTTCCGATGCCAAAGGGGGAGAAGATCCTAGGTGAATGGGGACCTTTGTTGTTTGTAGCCGTTTGGTTCTAGTCGCTTATCTTGTCTTATGGCTACATCAACAACCCTATGGAGGCATCTTATTGTGAGTTTGGGTATTCTCAAGGCTATGGTATGATAACTTCACCCAAATCTCCGTGCATGATCTTATGTTGCCTCCATATTGTGCATATGCTACTTGAACATGTCATTTATCTATGTTGCATATGTGCTTGGTTTGTAAAAACTAGGGGGAGTGATGTCTCTATAACATGTGTATTTGTATTCAAATACATATTCATGATATGCACATGTGTAGGGGGAGATCCGTCGAGTTTTTGCAAATCTAAAGTACCTCATCATAATATCATATGTTATTGCCAACTCTTGTGTTGTCATCAAACACCAAAAAGGGGGAGACTGTAAGAGCAAACTTTAAACCCCAAGTTTTGTGTGTTTGATGACAACACTTGAGATATCTCACCGTGTACCTTGAGTATCATTGTTAGATTTGCAAGAGCACGGTGACCTCGCCGGACACGTCGAGATCGGAAGACTGAAGCGTAGTTGATAGGTTTTTCGGTTTTGTGTGTGTTTAGCGAGGGTAACATGGTTGGAGAGAAAAAGGGAAGAAAACCAGTTTTAGCCAGGCCGGTACTACCGGTACCTATAGCGGTAGTACCGCTACCCCTATAGGTACCGGCCACGGTACCGCTCTGAGTCTGCACAGAGATTGACCCAGAATACGCGTTGCGGTACCCCTGCAAGCACTCGGAGCGGTAGTACAGCTCACGAGCGGTAGTACCGCCCACGGTACCGCTTAGGTACCGTAAACGAGTTACAGCTGTACCGCCCTGGTACCGCTTCGGTACCGCTTCGGATCCAGTAAGCTCTGGACCCTGTTGCGGTACATAGAGCGGTACCTCGAGCGGTAGTACCGCTCTGCGTCCTTTGACCAGATCTGGGAAAATTCAAACTCAGAGCGGTAGTACCGCTTACCCAAAGCGGTAGTACCGCTTAGGCAAAACTCGGACATAACGGTTGGATTTGGAGGAGCCTATTTAAGGGCCCCTTCTTCCCCAACACGATTTTATCTCTTCCCCCTCTCTCTCCTCCATTGTTGCTGAGCTTAATCCATGAGGATCTTGATACGTCTCCAACGTATCGATAATTTCTTATGTTCCATGCTACTTTTATGATGAGACACACATGTTTTATACATACTTTATGTCATATTTATGCATTTTCCGGCACTAACCTATTAACGAGATGCTGAAGAGCCAGTTGCTATTTTCTGCTGTTTTTGGTTTCAGAAATCCTAGTAAGGAAATATTCTCGGAATTGGACGAAATTAACGCCCAGGATCTTATTTTTCCACGAAGCTTCCAGAAGTCCGAAAGGGAAACGAAGTGGGGCGACGAGGCGGCGACACGCCGGGCGGCGCGGCCCACCCCCGGTCGCGCGGCCCTGTTGTGTGGGCCCCTCGTGTCGCCCCTAAACCTACCTCTCCGCCTATAAGAAGCCTTCGTCGATAATAACTCCAGTACCGAGAGCCACGATACAGAAAACCTTCCAGAGACGCCACCGCCGCCAATCCCATCTCGGGGGATTCAGGAGATCGCTTCTGGCACCCTACCGGAGAGGGGAATCATCTCCCGGAGGACTCTTCACCGCCATGGTCGCCTCCGGATTGATGTGTGTGTAGTTCACCCCTGGACTATGGGTCCATAGCAGTAGCTAGATGGTCGTCTTCTCCTCACTGTGCTATCATTGTCGGATCTTGTGAGCTGCCTAACATGATCAAGATCATCTATCTGTAATGATACATGTTGCGTTTGTTGGGATCCGATGAATATGGAATGCTATGTTATGTTGATTATAAATCTATCATCTGTGTGTTGTTTATGATCTTGCATGCTCTCCGTTATTAGTAGAGGCTCTGGCCAAGTCATTACTTGTAACTCCAAGAGGGAGTATTTATGCTCGATAGTGGGTTCATGCCTCCATTAAATCTGGGACATGTGACGTAAAGTTCTAAGGTTGTGGATGTGTTGTTGCCACTAGGGATAAAACATCAATGCTATGTCTAAGGATGTATGTGTTGATTACATTACGCACCATACTTAATGCAATTGTCTGTTGTTTGCAACTTAATACTCGAAGGGGTTCGGTTGATAACCTGAAGGTGGACTTTTTAGGCATAGATGCATGCTGGATAGCGGTCTATGTACTTTGTCGTAATACCCAATTGAATCTCACACTACTCATCATAACATGTATGTGCATTGTCATGCCATCTTTATTTGTCAATTGCTCAACTGTAATTTGTTCACCCAACATGCTTATTCTTATTGGAGATACACCACTACTGAACTGTGGACCCCGGTCCATTCTTTACATCGAATACAATCTACTACAATACTCGTTCTTACTGTTCTCTGCAAACATCATCATCCACACTATACATCTAATCCCTGGTGTTGCGCCGCACTACACTCCGCCGCCATCAACCTTGAACGTGCTTCTTGACTCCTACTGGTTTGATAACCTTGGTTTCTTACTGAGGGAAAACTTGCTGCTGTACGCATCACACCTTCCTCTTGGGGTTCTGTCAACACCCGGATTTTTAAGTCCGAATGCCTATTATGTCATACATCGCAATCCCAGGAATATTGTTGTTGCGAGGCATAATAGCTAAGTATCACAGTCATCACTCATTACAGACCATAAGTCTTACAAATTGGAATCACATGATCCATATTACACGAATAGTTGATCTATTGATCAACGAACAAACACAAGTTCATAGTTCAACATAGCGGAAGCGTAAGATACAAGGACTCTCTAGTCCACAAGGCCAACGCTTGACGTCGGAAGGCGCTTAGTTGTCGTAGGCGTCCTGCTGGTCATCTCCTTGGTCATCTTCATACTCTGGCCATTTGAATAGCCAGGGACAAAGCCGTGAGTACGTTGAGTACTCGCAAACTAATACTAATGTAAGTGCTAGACATTCTAGTAGGGTTTGCTAAGCTCTAGTTTATTTGCATAAAGCTAGTTTTAGTTCACAAAGTTTTTGAGAAAAGCTTACTCAAGTGCTAACTAACTCAAGGGGGAACATTAGTGTCATTCCCACCATTCAAGTGGTGATTTCAATTCAATCCACCACCAGTCATTTCACCATCACCTTTTCAACATCATTTTCAAAGATATGACATCGGAAACTGTATGGCCTTTCCAACCGTCCGTAACCGTGGACGCGGCTATTCGAATAGGTTTACACTCGGCAGAGGTTGCACACTTGTGCCACAACATTTGATTTCATCCGTCGGGATTTCCCCGAATCATCGTAACATGGTACGCGGATCATCAACCATAACCTTTCACTTACGAATCCTAGTATGAGCACCTCTCCCCATGAGCTTGGCCTCCCGGTGAAGACAGACGATCAGCTCTGGGAACTCGCACTGTGCTTGGGCCGGACATTCACCTCATTTAGCATCATATCGTATCGTTTCTTTTGTGGTAGAGGCAGCTTTCGGCATAACCCCGATGACGCTTGTTTAGAGGGAACCCATACTAAGACGCATAAACTTCCAGCTTAATCCCTACCCATAATCAGGTATTGTGGGGGTACTTGATAATTGGAAAGGTATCGCATTCAAACCAACATCATTGTTTTATCAAAAATCACCATCTTCTCTTGTTCATATTCACCTTCAAAAATCATTCAATGGAATGCATCATCATTCCAAGGTTTCAAATTCATTTTCAAATTCACATTTGTTCCCATCTAGAGTAGTCAAGTTTTAATTCATTAGCACTAGCTCTAATCCATGAGGGGTGCTATCTTGCCTTGCTTGATGGAAACTACTCCACTACTCTAGTAACCAACTTGTACTTTGACCAAAGTTAACTATAAAAGTAACTTATTGAGAAAACAAGTAAAAGCTTGTAAAGTAAAAACTTGGGATAGGCTTATGTAAGAAAAGGTAAGAGTCATGGTGCCTTGCCCCAAGGGGCTTTGCACTTTGCAAGAATATTAGCTTGCCTTGGTAGTTCTCAAACCTGTTCCTCCTCCTCCTCCTGGTAGCAACCTTCTTCTTCGGCGTACTCTCCGGTGCTACCGTCTAAATTTGAATACGAGTATAATTACTCACTAATTCAATGGCTATTCCATACATCACAAATAAACACACAAACTACTCTATGCACACCAAATAAATAAACTAGGGTGCATGGGCTGTGGGATTTAAATATAATTTGTATTCCATATGTAAATGATAGTTTCCATAGAGTTCTTGAGAAATAATTTCCTCTCATTGAAATCTTCTTAAGATTTAATTTCTCCAACAATCATGGATGAACTCATATTGACCTAAGTCAAATGTTCATCATCATCATTTGGGAAAATGATTTAAATGAGGTAGAACACCTCATACCATTTAAATAACACTACCTTTGATTTAAATCTCAAGTAATTCATATAAGGGAGTTTGGAACCAGGGGTCCAAGCATCTCATGAATCCATGTGAGACAAGTTTAAATGAAGTTTAAGACTTCACACAATTTAACTTAAATAGTTTTGGACAATATCAACTAGTTAAACTAGTCAAAATATCCATTCATTAAACCATGGCATGATCATTCAAAGTGACCACATCATTTTATTGCATAAACAATTAGTGTAAGTCAAATGTGAGCTATTAGAGTTGGAATTAACTCAATATCTATTTTGGTTGATTTTTAGGAATTATTTGAATAGGGAAAAGTCCCTGTTTTGTTATTTTTGTCACATTAATTCTACAAAGAATTTGACCAAGAGGTCAGTGGCATGTGGTAGAGAATTTCAGTGGCTTTCCAACAATATCAAATTCACTAAATTTGGCCAAGCCAAACAGATTCAATGGATTTTCAAAGTTGGAGCCACTATTGAATATGTGTGGAATTGTTTAAATCAAATTTGAATTAAACAGGCCGGCGGGAAAACTAAACGGGCCAAATCGTTTAAACAGGCCCAAGGCCAGCCCAGCCACGGTCCAGTGCCGCGCGGGCTGCCTGACAGCGGGGGCCACCCGTCAGCGACGTTTAAACGCCGAAACGGTATGGGCGAAGTGGAGCGTAGGATTAGATGGAGATCTAACGGCCGAGGTTCATCGTCCCGCCGGCGAGAGGGGAGTTCACCGGCGGCTCAGGTAGGGGGTGGGAGAGCTTACGGCGGCTCCAGCTAGGGTTGGCAGTGTGCTCGGGGACGATGTCGACGACGGCGAAGCTCCTGGTACCGGCGGCTCGTCCTGGGGCGGCTCCAATCGACGGCGAGCTTCGGCGGCGATCACGGGCAGTGAGGCTTCGATTGGGTGGCGTCAGTGGGCAATGTCGAGGGTGGAGTGGCTCTGGTGGTCGAGTGAGAAGAGGGGAAGGCGATGGTGTGATCAGATCGACGAGGAGAGGTCTCCTTTTATAGGCGAGGGAGGGTGCTGCGGGGCAGAGACGAAGTCGACATGCGCGCGGCGTCTCCGGCGGCTGGTCGAGCTAGGCGAGGGTGCGGCAGTGTTCCTGGCGTCACGGTGGTCCTCTGGATGGCGACAGGTAGGGTAGGGGGCGGCTGGTTTGGTCGCCTCGCTTCCACGTCGGTCGCGCCCGCGGCGGGGTTTCCTTCTCGTCTCCGGCGGCGGCGGGCACGGGTCGTGGTCGAGGTCATGTCTGGCGGCGTCACGGTGTCACGCAGATGCTCAACGTGCTCGCAGGGGGTCCAGGGGTGCTTGAGGCGGCTGCGTGGAGCGTGGCCAGTGCGCGTCCATGGCGCGCATGGTCGCGACGCGAGCGGCATGCAGGGCGAGTTTGGGCGCGCGTCGTCCGGGCGTTGTCGAGCTTCTCCTTGACCAGGGCGGTGCTAGGCGAGGCTAGGCGGTGCGGTGGAGTGCTGTGGCGCAGGGGCCAGGGCAGAGAGTGAAGGGGAGAGAGGGGGGGTGATCGAGCTCGGCGACATGGCCGGCATGGCCATGCCATGCTTGCTAGGCCTCTCCTCCTAGGGTTTCTAGGTTAGTGTTGGTGAGAGGGGAACCAGGGGACAATGTAGTATAGCTTTGGGTTAGATTAGGTGAGGTAGATCACTATTTGCAATAGTTGCAAATAGTGCCCAATTTGGAATTCACAAAAATGTCCAAATTTGAAATAATTCAAATGGTGAACCTTTTTGAAATGTGAGTGTTGGTATTAGTTGTAATTGACCAGAGGTGAATGGAGGTGGTGGTGGAAAAATTAGAATTTAAAAATTGGCCAAAATGGCTAAGTGGAGATTGTTGCACTTGTTAAATTGTTGCAACTTTGGATGAGCATAGCTATTGATCAAGGGTGAATTTGGCAGGGTGATCTTTATCAAAGTTGTTCACCTTGATGTTGACTTTGAAATGGTGCAAAGAGTTAGCAAGAATTGGTTTGGGAAAATTGAATTGCAGGGGCTCAAAGTAGTGATCAGACTATAATTGTCAATTTTGACCATTATCATATGTGAGCTAGTTTTGTGTTTGGATTTCATTGGAATTGTGATTCTTTGATTCCAACAGTTGTAATAAGTGTTTAATAACATTATTCAACTAATGGTGAAGACCAAATAGGTCTAGGGTCAAAATTTATAAAAATGCCATAGGGCATATTTGAGGGTTTTTAGGGTTTTCCAATTATTGGATTTTCTTCCTCTTTGATTTATGTGGTTGGTGATCTTAATATGATCACATTAGGGTTTTAGAGCATATCAAATACAAGTAATAGCAATCATCATGGCATATCAAACAAATGCACAAGTCCTATGCATGGTACTATATGCAATTTAAAAAGTTTTTGTTGGTTTGAAATTTTGCTTTCTGGAATTCTCTAACTTTCTTTTTATTGAAATTTGGGGTGTTACAAACCCTTCCCCCTTACAAAAGATCTCGTCCCGAGATCGAAAAGAAAGTTAGGTACTAAAGAGATCTGGGTATTCCTTCTTCATGAAGTCTTCGCGTTCCCATGTGGCTTCATCCTCGGTATGATTGCTCCATTGGATCTTCAAAAACTTGATGCTTCGGGTGCGGGTGGTTCTGTAAGCTTCTTCTAGGATGCGAATCGGCACTTCGCGGTAAGTCAGATCCTTGTTGATATCCACCGATCGGTGATCGATGATCTTGAACACTTCGGTCTTCTCAGGGACTTCAAGACATTTCCGGAGAAGTGAGATGTGAAAAACGTCGTGCACAGCCGACATTTCTTCAGGCAACTCCAGTTGATAAGATACTTCACCTCGGCGGCTGAGGACTTGGAAAGGTCCCACATAGCGAGGTGCAAGCTTTCCTTTCAGCTGAAACCTTTGCATCCCTTTCAAGGGGGATACTTTGAGATAGACGAAATCTCCGATCTCAAAGGTCATCTCCCGACGTCTCTTGTCGGCTTAGCTCTTCTGTCTGGATAGCGCAGTCTTGAGGTACTCGCGGATCTTGTGAACCTTCTCTTCGGCTTCACGAAAAACGTCTGGGCCGAAAACTTGGCTTTCTCCGACTTCTGACCAGTTCAGGGGGGTACGGCACTTCCTTCCGTACAAGGCTTCGAAGGGGGCCATCTGTAGGCTGGCTTGGTAACTATTGTTGTAAGAGAATTCTGCGTAAGGTAGGCAGTCTTCCCACTTGGATCCGTATTCCAGTACGCATGCTCTAAGCATGTCTTCCGAGATCTGGTTTACTCTCTCGTCCGTCCGTCGGTCTGAGGGTGATAGGCGGTGCTGAAATTTAGGCGAGTGCCTAGTCCTTCATGCACCTTCTGCCAGAACCTTGAGGTGAACTGTGATCCTCTATCTGACACTATCGATTTGGGGGTTCTGTGCAAAGCAACTATTCTGGAGATGTAGAGTTCAGCTAACTTGGGGCCTTGATAGGTGGTTTTAACGGCGATGAAATGGGCGACCTTGGTCAATCTATCGACCACTACCCATATGGAATCATTGCCTTTGCTGGATTTGGGCAGTCCTGTGATAAAGTCCATTCCTACGGAGTCCCATTTCCATTCTGGAATCTGAAGGGGTTGTAACAGTCCGGCGGGTCGTTGGTGTTCTGCCTTGACTCTCTGACAGATGTCACACTTAGCGATATAGCTACCAATCTCTCTCTTCATTCTGTGCCACCAAAATTGTTCCTTTAGGTCCTGGTACATCTTGGTACCTCCGGGGTGGATTGAGTAAAGGGTGTCATGGGCTTCTTGCAGAATGACTTGTTTCAAGTCAGAGTCCGACGGTACGCAGAGACGTTCTTTGTACCAAAGCACTCCGGCTTCGTCTACGGTGAATCCGGGGGCTTTCCCTGCGGCTATCTGTTTCTTGATTCCGTCAATGCTAGCGTTGTCCTTCCGGGCTTCCTTGATCCGACCAACCAAGGTGGGTTGCAGTTCTATGCTGGCTAGGAATCCTTCACTCACAAGTTCAAGTCCGAAGCTGTTCAAACTCTTGGTGCAAGCCGGGCTGTTCGGTTGCGAGCATGGAGTTCAACTGGCACGGCAGTCGACTCAAAGCATCCGCTACCACATTGGCCTTGCCGGGGTGGTAGTGAATCTCCATGTCGTAACCCTTGATCAATTCGACCCATCGGCGTTGTCTCATGTTCAACTCCTTCTGGGTGAATATGTATTTGAGGCTTTTGTGGTCGGAGTAGATCTCGCATCGATTACCCATGAGGTAATGACGCCAAACTTTCAGGGCTAAGACCACGGCTGCAAGCTCGAGGTCATGGGTTGGGTAATTCTGTTCATGTTGCTTGAGTTGTCTAGAAAGGTAGGATACAACCTTGCCTTCTTGCATAAGCACGCATCCAAGTCCAAGTCTTGGAGGCGTCGCAATATACGTCAAAGGGCTTTGCGATATCTGGCATGATCAGGATTGGGGCTGTTGTCAGTCTACTCTTGAGCTGTTGAAAGCTCTCTTCGCACTTGTCGGTCCACTCAAACTTTCTGTCCTTTTTCAGCAGTTGGGTCATTGGTCGAGCGATGCTCGAAAAACCTTCTACAAATCTGCGGTAGTATCCGGCTAATCTAAGAAAAGCGCGGACCTCGGTTTGTGTGGTTGGGGCTTTCCATTCCATAACAGTTTTGATCTTGGCGGGATCTACGGCAATTCCTCCTGCGGACAAGATGTGTCCGAGGAATCCAACTTCTTCCAGCCAAAACTCACACTTGCTAAACTTGGCGTACATCTGGTGCTGTCTAAGGGTTTGTAGGACAATCTCAAAATGCTGTTCATGTTCCTCTTCGGACTTGGAATAGACGAGGATGTCGTCGATGAACACAACGACAAACTTGTCCAAGAAGTTCATGAAGATCTTATTCATGAGATTCATGAAATAAGCGGGGGCATTGGTCAGTCCAAACGACATGACGTTGTACTCGTACAACCCATATCTGGTGGTAAAGGCAGTTTTTGGAATGTCGGTGGCTCGGATCTTCAGTTGGTGGTATCCAGTTCTAAGATCAATCTTGGAGAAAACTCGGGATCCGGTGAGTTGGTCCAACAAGTCTTCGATCTTGGGTAGGGGGTATTTGTTTTTGATGGTGACATCGTTAAGCTTACGATAGTCCGTGCATAAACGATTTGCACCATCCTTCTTGTCGACGAACAAGACGGGGGATCTCCAAGGGGATGCACTTGGTCTAATCAAACCTTTGGCTAACATGTCATCTATTTGCTTCTTCAGCTCCACAAGCTCGGCTGCGTTCATGCTGTAGGCTCTCTGGGCGATGGGTCCAGTTCCGGGGATTAACTCGATGATAAACTCGATATCCCTGTCCGGGGGCATACCGGGCAGATCATCCGGAAACACATCAGGGTAGCGACAAACGACCCTGATTTGATCCAGAGTTGGCTTGGATACACTTTGGTTGCAGGTGAATTTTCTGGGTAGTTTTTCAGAGACGTGCTCAACTACGATACCGGTGCTGCTAGTCATGGTTATGGCTTTCTTGGCGCCGTCTATCAATCCATTGTGCTTGGACATCCAGTCCATTCCTAGGACAACTTCCAAACCTTTGGTTCCAAGTATGATTAGATTTGCAAAGAAATCTACATCATGGATTTTGATTGGCACATTTTTGCAAAATTTTCTGGCTTTGGTGGTTGATCCGGGGATTTGAACTATCATAACATGCTTCAAACTGAGGGGTTGAATTTTACTTGTTGATCTAAAATCTTCGGTGACAAAGGAATGAGATGCTCCGGAATCAAACAACACTCTAGCAGGGGTGTGGTTGACAGAAAACATACCCAGCACAACATCTGGTGCTTCCTGGGCTTCTTCGGCGTTCATGTGGTAGAGGCGGCCGTTGCGGTTGTTGGGATTGTTGGGGGCGAACTTCTTGCCGGTGGAGACACGGCGTTGCTGCTGAGCAGGGGCAGCGGTGTTGCCGGCGAGCTTGGCAAGACGCTTGGGACACTCGTTGGAGTAGTGCCCCACTACACCACACTCGTAACAAGTGATAGTGCTCTTGTCCTGCTTGTTCGCAACGGGAATGGCATTGCTTCCGGTTCTGGGGGTGGTGTTGGTGTTGTTGTTGTTAGGGGCTCGGGGTGGAGCGCGGTTGTAGTTGTTGTTGTTGTTGTAGTTGTTGTTGTAGACTCCCGGCTTGGAGTTTCCTCCACTCCGGTTCTGATAACCGGGGCGAGAGTTCTGCATCTGGGGTTTGTTGTTTCTCGGAGTGAAACCTCCGCTTGAGCTAGGGCGAAACTTCTGGGGGTGGCTTGATCCACTCTGACTTGCCATGCGGCGCTTGCGGTTCTCGTTGGCTTGGTCTAACTTGCCCTCCATCTGGATGGCGGAGTCAACAAGGGCTTCGAGGTCGGCGAAGGGGATGTTGACGAGGACATCCGCATCTCATCATGCAGTCCGTTCAGGAATCTCTCCTTCCTCTTCTCAACGGTGTCGGTCTCATCGTGTGCATACCTTGACAAAGTGAGAAACTTGTCGCGGTATTCAACCACCGTCATGCGACCTTGTTTCAGCTTCGCGGAATTCATCCCTCATCTTCTTGATAAGACCCGGGGTACATGGTACTTGCTGAACTTGAGTTTGAAATCTTCCCAAGTCATGAATTGACCTCCGTTCATGGCACGGGTACTTGTCCACCAAGCGCGAGCTGGTCCAGCTGAGATGGTGAGTGGCGAACAACACCTTCTCGTTGGCTTCCACTCCAGCTACCTCCAGCATTGTTCTCCATAGTCCGGAGCCAATCGTCGGCGTCGAGGGGCTCCTCGGTCTTGCTAAACACCGGAGGGTTGGTGTTTTGGAAGTTCTTGAGCTTGGATCCGGGGTGGTCATGATTTCCATGGCCTTGGTTGGCGATGTTCTGCAAAGCGATGAGGTTGGCTTGGCGCTCGGCTCTCTCGGTTTCCCGGTCTGCAAGCAGGGTTTGCAGAAGTTGCATCATCGCGTCGTTGGTGCGATTCGGAGGGGCCATCTGAAGATATAGAAGATCATGAGATAAGAGGGAACATTCTATGGTTCATTTTGGTTAAGTTTGAAAAACATTTGAAAACTTGTAATCTTTTCATGACAAACATAACATTCATTCATTCATGCAACACATGGTACAAACTACACACCTACTCCAATGGTTTTAAGAACCATTAACATGCTACGATACAAGGGACGGGATACAACTCACACCTACTATAAGTGAAACTAGTTCAACTACTCCTCGTCATCGATATCGATAGGGACGTATCATCGGGTCCTGCCTCCAGGAACTCGTAGTCCTCCTCCTCGGTGTTCTCGTCCTCCTCAAAGTCGTCGTCATCGCTCAGAAAGGCGTCTCCTCCCTGAATATCGATGCCTCCATCGTCATCCTCCAGCTGACGAATCTGATTCTCCTGGGCCTTGACAGTGGCCTCCAAGTGACGCGATCCGGCGCGAAGGCGGCGAATCGTAGCGTCCTTCTTGGCACGCTGGCCGGCGAAGGCTCCTGCGGTCGTTGTTGAGTAGCTTGATCGCCTCACCCTCGCTCGGTGATGTGAGCATGGGTCTGGTTCGCGTAAGCGCGAGAGGCGTCGAGGTCCTTCTGAGTCTGGTAGAGCATGAAGTCCAGGTGCTCAGCATGGTGCCTCAACTCCGGGTGCGGCTGCAGCTCCATGGGCACTCCCGCGGCATCACGCCTCACAAGGTGGGCGTAGCGAGAGGCGAGGAGGCGCACCACGTTCTGTCCACGCAGGCGCGCAAGTGCCTCCCGTAGGCCACGTGCGAGTCCGTCGAGCCGCTTGCTCTCGCGGAAGGAGAAGAGGATCCTCTCAGATGTGGGAGGCTCCATCTTGCCCCTCAAGTCGGCAGTGATCACCCACTGCAACTCTCCTCCGGGCGTGTCGTCCAGCTGAACCCCGTGAAACTCGGGGTGTGGGCGCCCAAGGAAGTCAGAGACGGCGTTGAGGTCGTGCTCGAAGATCAAGCTTCCTCCGTTCCCAAGCTGGTAAAACTTGGTGTTGATGGCTTCATTCAGCGCCATCTGAAAGAGAATTGGATGAGTAAGTTAGAGAGTGCAAAGTGTGGCCAAATTTTAAGTTGATTCAACAAGATTGACATGATTCATCAAATTTTGGCAAAGTCTCAAAGACAAGAGTGTAGTAAATTTTCACAAATAGTTTCTTTCAGTTGATTTCAAAGTTAAGTTTTTCAGAACGCCCATTCTAACTAAGGTCTTCTAAGGTCAAACAATGGCTCTGATACCAACTTGTCAACACCCGGATTTTTAAGTCCGAATGCCTATTATGTCATACATCGCAATCCCAGGAATATTGTTGTTGCGAGGCATAATAGTTAAGTATCACAGTCATCACTCATTACAGACCATAAGTCTTACAAATTGGAATCACATGATCCATATTACACGAATAGTTGATCTATTGATCAACGAACAAACACAAGTTCATAGTTCAACATAGCGGAAGCGTAAGATACAAGGACTCTCTAGTCCACAGGCCAACGCTTGACGTCGGAAGGCGCTTAGTTGTCGTAGGCGTCCTCGCTGGTCATCTCCTTGGTCATCTTCATACTCTGGCCATTTGAATAGCCAGGGACAAAGCCGTGAGTACGTTGAGTACTCGCAAACTAATACTAATGTAAGTGCTAGACATTCTAGTAGGGTTTGCTAAGCTCTAGTTTATTTGCATAAAGCTAGTTTTAGTTCACAAAGTTTTTGAGAAAAGCTTACTCAAGTGCTAACTAACTCAAGGGGGAACATTAGTGTCATTCCCACCATTCAAGTGGTGATTTCAATTCAATCCACCACCAGTCATTTCACCATCACCTTTTCAACATCATTTTCAAAGATATGACATCGGAAACTGTATGGCCTTTCCAACCGTCCGTAACCGTGGACGCGGCTATTCGAATAGGTTTACACTCGCAGAGGTTGCACACTTGTGCCACAACATTTGATTTCATCCGTCGGGATTTCCCCGAATCATCGTAACACAGTACGCGGATCATCAACCATAACCTTTCACTTACGAATCCTAGTATGAGCACCTCTCCCCATGAGCTTGGCCTCCCAGTGAAGACAGACGATCGGCACTGGAACCGCACAGGGCTTGGGCCGGACATTCACCTCATTTAGCATCATATCGTATTGTTTCTTTTGTGGTAGAGGCAGCTTTCGGCATAACCCCGATGACGCTTGTTTAGAGGGAACCCATACTAAGACGCATAAACTTCCAGTTAAGCCCTACCCATAATCAGGTATTGTGGGGGTACTTGATAATTGGAAAGGTATCGCATTCAAACCAACATCATTGTTTTATCAAAAATCACCATCTTCTCTTGTTCATATTCACCTTCAAAAATCATTCAATGGAATGCATCATCATTCCAAGGTTTCAAATTCATTTTCAAATTCACATTTGTTCCCATCTAGAGTAGTCAAGTTTTAATTCATTAGCACTAGCTCTAATCCATGAGGGGTGCTATCTTGCCTTGCTTGATGGAAACTACTCCACTACTCTAGTAACCAACTTGTACTTTGACCAAAGTTAACTATAAAAGTAACTTATTGAGAAAACAAGTAAAAGCTTGTAAAGTAAAAACTTGGGATAGGCTTATGTAAGAAAAGGTAAGAGTCATGGTGCCTTGCCCCAAGGGGCTTTGCACTTTGCAAGAATATTAGCTTGCCTTGGTAGTTCTCAAACTATTCCTCCTCCTCCTCCTGGTAGCAACCTTCTTCTTCGGCGTACTCTCCGGTGCTACCGTCTAAATTTGAATACGAGTATAATTACTCACTAATTCAATGGCTATTCCATACATCACAAATAAACACACAAACTACTCTATGCACACCAAATAAATAAACTAGGGTGCATGGGTTGTGGGATTTAAATATAATTTGTATTCCATATGTAAATGATAGTTTCCATAGAGTTCTTGAGAAATAATTTCCTCTCATTGAAATCTTCTTAAGATTTAATTTCTCCAACAATCATGGATGAACTCATATTGACCTAAGTCAAATGTTCATCATCATCATTTGGGAAAATGATTTAAATGAGGTAGAACACCTCATACCATTTAAATAACACTACCTTTGATTTAAATCTCAAGTACATATAAGGGAGTTTGGAACCAGGGGTCCAAGCATCTCATGAATCCATGTGAGACAAGTTTAAATGAAGTGTAAGACTTCACACAATTTAACTTAAATAGTTTTGGACAATATCAACTAGTTAAACTAGTCAAAATATCCATTCATTAAACCATGGCATGATCATTCAAAGTGACCACATCATTTTATTGCATAAACAATTAGTGTAAGTCAAATGTGAGCTCTTAGAGTTGGAATTAACTCAATATCTATTTTGGTTGATTTTTAGGAATTATTTGAATAGGGAAAAGTCCCTGTCTTGTTATTTTTGTCACATTAATTCTTCAAAGAATTTGACCAAGAGGCCAGTGGCATGTGGTAGAGAATTTCAGTGGCTTTCCAACAATATCAAATTCACTAAATTTGGCCAAGCCAAACAGATTCTATGGATTTTCAAAGTTGGAGCCAGTATTGAATATGTGTGGAATTGTTTAAATCAAATTTGAATTAAACAGGCCGGCGGGAAAACTAAACGGGCCAAATCGTTTAAACAGGCCCAAGGCCAGCCCAGCCACGGTCCAGTGCCGCGCGGGCTGCCTGACAGCGGGGGCCACCCGTCAGCGACGTTTAAACGCCGAAACGGTATGGGCGAAGCTGGGGCGTAGGATTAGATCGAGATCTAACGGCTCCAGTTCATCGTCCCGCCGGCGAGAGGGGAGTTCACCGGCGGCTCAGGTAGGGGGTGGGAGAGCTTACGGCGGCTCCAGCTAGGGTTGGCAGTGTGCTCGGGGACGATGTCGACGACGGCGAAGCTCCTGGTACCGGCGGCTCGTCCTAGGGCGGCTCCAATCGGCGGCGAGCTTCCGCGGCGATCACGGGCAGTGAGGCTTCGATTGGGTGGTGTCAGTGGGCAATGTCGAGGGTGGAGTGGCTCTGGTGGTCGAGTGAGAAGAGGGGAAGGCGATGGTGTGATCAGATCGACGAGGAGATGTCTCCTTTTATAGGCAAGGGAGGGTGATGCGGGGCAGAGACGAAGTCGACATGCGCGCGGCGTCTCCGGCGGCTGGTCGAGCTAGGCGAGGGTGCGGCAGTGTTCCTGGCGTCACGGTGGTCCTCTGGATGGCGACATGTAGGGTAGGGGGCGGCTGGTTTGGTCGCCTCGCTTCCACGTCGGTCGCGCCCGCGGCGGGGTTTCCTTCTCGTCTCCGGTGGCGGCGGGCACGAGTCGTGGTCGAGGTCATGTCTGGCGGCGTCACGGTGTCACGCAGATGCTCAACGTGCTCGCAGGGGGTCCAGGGGGTGCTTGAGGCGGCTGCGCGGAGCGTGGCCAGTGCGCGTCCATGGCGCGCATGGTCGCGACGCGAGCGGCATGCAGGGCGAGTTTGGGCGCGCGTCGTCCGGGCGTTGTCGAGCTTCTCCTCGACCAGGGCGGTGCTAGGCGAGGCTAGGCGGTGCGGTGGCGTGCTGTGGCGCAGGGGCCAGGGCAGAGAGTGAAGGGGAGAGAGGGGGGGTGGTCGAGCTCGGCGACATGGCCGGCATGGCCATGCCATGCTTGCTAGGCCTCTCCTCCTAGGGTTTCTAGGTTAGTGTTGGTGAGAGGGGAACCAGGGGACAATGTAGTATAGCTTTGGGTTAGATTAGGTGAGGTAGATCACTATTTGCAATAGTTGCAAATAGTGCCCAATTTTGGAATTCACAAAAATGTCCAAATTTGAAATAATTCAAATGGTGAACCTTTTTGAAATGTGAGTGTTGGTATTAGTTGTAATTGACCAGAGGTGAATGGAGGTGGTGGTGGAAAAATTAGAATTTAAAAATTGGCCAAAATGGCTAAGTGGAGATTGTTGCACTTGTTAAATTGTTGCAACTTTGGATGAGCATAGCTATTGATCAAGGGTGAATTTGGCAGGGTGATCTTTATCAAAGTTGTTCACCTTGATGTTGACTTTGAAATGGTGCAAAGAGTTAGCAAGAATTGGTTTGGGAAAATTGAATTGCAGGGGCTCAAAGTAGTGATCAGACTATAATTGTCAATTTTGACCATTATCATATGTGAGCTAGTTTTGTGTTTGGATTTCATTGGAATTGTGATTCTTTGATTCCAACAGTTGTAATAAGTGTTTAATAACATTATTCAACTAATGGTGAAGACCAACTAGGTCTAGGGTCAAAATTTATAAAAATGCCATAGGGCATATTTGAGGGTTTTTAGGGTTTTCCAATTATTGGATTTTCTTCCTCTTTGATTTATGTGGTTGGTGATCTTAATATGATCACATTAGGGTTTTAGAGCATATCAAATACAAGTAATAGCAATCATCATGGCATATCAAACAAATGCACAAGTCCTATGCATGGTACTATATGCAATTTAAAAAGTTTTTGTTGGTTTGAAATTTTGCTTTCTGGAATTCTCTAACTTTCTTTTTATTGAAATTTGGGGTGTTACAGGTTCCCAACGGACGCGTGCTGTACGCGTATCAAGCTCTTTTTCTGGCATCGTTGCCGGGGAGATCAAGACACGCTGCAAGGGGAGTCTCCACTTCCAATCTCTTTACTTTGTTTTTGTCTTGCTTTATTTTTATTTACTTCTTTGTTTGCTGCATTATATCAAAATACAAAAAAATTAGTTGCTAGCTTTACTTTATTTACTATCTTGTTTGCGTTCTCAATATTAAAAACACAAAAAAATTAGTTACTTGTTTTTACTATATCTAGTTTGTTTTATTTACTATTGCTAAAATGGGTACTCCTGAAAATACTAGGTAGTGTGACTTCACAACCACAAATAATAATGATTTCTTTTGCACAACTATTGCTCCACCTGCTACTACAATAGAATTCTTTGAAATTAAACCCGCTTTACTGAATCTTGTTATGAGAGAGCAATTTTCTGGTGTTAGTTCTGATGATGCTGCTGCCCATCTTAATAATTTTGTTGAATTATGTGAAATGCAAAAGTATAAGGATGTATATGGTGACATTATAAAATTAAAATTGTTTCCTTTCTCATTAAGAGGAAGAGCTAAAGATTGGTTGCTATTTTTGCCTAAGAATAGTATTGATTCATGGACTAAATGTAAGGATGCTTTCATTGGTAGATATTATCCTCCTGCTAAAATTATATCTTTGAGGATTAGTATAATGAATTTTAAGCAATTGGATAATGAGCATGTTGCCCAAGAATGGGAAAGAATGAAATCTTTGGTTAAAAATTGCCCAACCCATGGACTGACTACTCGGATGATCATCCAAACCTTTTATGCAGGATTGAATTTTTCTTCGCGGAACCTATTGGATTCAGCTATTGGAGGTACTTTTATGTCCATAACTCTAGGCGCCGCAGCAAAGCTTCTTGATGATATGATGATTAATTACTCTGAATGGCACACGGAAAGAGCTCCACAAGGTAAGAAGGTAAATTCTGTCGAAGAAACCTCCTCCTTGAGTGATTAGATTGGTGCTATTATGTCTATGCTTGCGAATGGTAGATCTAATGTTGATCCTAATAATGTTCCTTTAGCTTCATTGGTTGCCCAAGAAGAACATGTTGATGTGAACTACATTAAAAATAATAATTTCAACAACAATGCTTATCGGAACAATTCTAGTAACAACTATAGGCCATATCCTTATAATAATGGTAATGGTTATGGTAATTCTTATGGGAATTCTTACAACAATAATAGGAATACAACCTCTGGTCTTGAATCCATGCTTAAATAATTTATTAGTACACAAACTGCTTTTAACAAAACTGTTGAAACTAATTCTACCTAATCCTAGATACATGTGAAGTAGATTGGTTTGTTGCCCGTCGTTTGTTTAGGGTGTGGCGTCAGCAGATCCAAATGGCGATAGAACAAGGGCGCCTAATTTTCAGCCAGTACGCCATGAAAGTCGACACACGCCCCTTCCCCGCCGTTAACATGGTGGAGTACGCTTACCCCGGGAGGTGCCAGCCAGGTTTCTCGTTCAGCATCAACATGGTAGGGCTTGTGCACCACTCTGGTAAGGACCAAGACGAGGGCAGCCGCTCTCATGGCAAGGACAAAGAAAGCCGTTCCACGCGATCGGCTCCGACACGATGGCAAGCGCTACATCACAGAGGGAGAAGTGAAGAATGTACGATATCAACGACCTCTCTCTGATCATCTCCTCAACAAATATGTGAGTCAGTACGACCAACGCCAACGATACAACGACGATGACGAAAGAGATCGTCTGGCTAGTGGAGATAACAGGAAATATCATCGGCATGATCGAGACTACGAAAGAGATGAGCGCCATGCCAAGGAAAAGTCAACAGAGCGAGACGACGTGGACAAGCACTAGGACTGTCCCTTCTTCAAGCACTGCTGGGATTCAGGAATGAGCCGATTGCCTACAATCGGCAACTGCCCAGAATGTAGACAGAAGAAGAAGGGTGCAGGAGACGTGTCGGTGTTCAAACGTCTAGGACCTCTCCCGCCTCGGAACAAGCAAGCTGAGTCCTCTCGGGTAGAAGATCTCGAGGAGTTAGAAGATGACGATGAAGAAGAAGAAGATAAGTACCACCGGCCAAGGTGGTGCCCTGATGGCCTCAGCCGTTCCCAAAAGCGTAGGGTTCAGCGACTACGTGGCTTGGAGGAAGCCGAAAGGTTATACCTGCACACGTTGAGGAAGGCGCGGCCTGATCTAGCCGCGAAAATTCAGCGAACCCTAGACGAAGAGGGTCGACCACAGAAGAAAGAGTGGCGCCCCAAACAAAGGAAAGCCGATGATGAGACATCGGCTGGCACAAACATGGTGTTCATCCTGCCAGCAGAGTTTTGTGCTCCTGGAACAGACGAGGCACCTGTGGCACAACTTGACTGCGGGCCACGGCCGGTTATTTTTGAGAAGCCACGAGAAAGCAGCTACAGACACCTGAAGGCCCTGTACTTACGAGGTTATATCAATGGGCAGCCTGTCAATAAGATGCTGGTGGACACTGGAGCGGCAGTCAGCATCATGCCGTACTCCATGCTACGTCAGTTGGGACGCTCTAGCTCGGATCTGATCAAGACCAACGTCACACTGAGCGATTTCAATGGCCAAGAATCAGAAGCGCAAGGTGTTCTGAACGTGGATCTGACCGTAGGAAAGAAAACCATCCCTACGACATTCTTCATCATCGATAGCAAGAGCACCTACGCTGTCCTGCTAGGGAGAGATTGGATCCACGCCAACTGTTGCATTCCATCCACGATGCACCAATGCTTAATACAGTGGGATGGAGATGAAGTCGAGGTCGTCCACGCAGATGACTCAGCCGAGATTTCAACGGCTGGCATGAACGTTTGGGAGACGGCAGGCCAAGAGCCACTCTCCGGCATTACTTTGGACGACTGCGAGCGCATCGACGTGACAAAAAACGGGGTGAGGCTGGTCTTATCCACTGGCCTGACCGTGTAACAACAGCAAAGGCTATGGACGTACGTGACAAGGCCGATCCCTGCGATCGGCCCCAAAAAATAAAAAGTGATGATCTTGTCTCAAGCATGTCACGTAGTTATAGTAAAGCACGACCAAGATGTAAACCTTCATTGAGCAATGCAATCGAAGTGGGGGCCGATTCCAGCAATCGGCCCATATTATCTTCGCCATACGTTTTCCCTGTGTTCAGCGTCGATCTAACAGGTGACGGAAAGCTAGGGTATGGGTTTACATCGGCTGAAGAGCTAGAAGAAGTCGACATGGGTCATGATAGAGCCGATGTTCAGGTATAGTTCTGTGGATGGCTACATAGCCGATATCTGCAGTTACCTGACAGATTCGGCTCGGGGGGCACCTAATCAGATGAACATGTGTGATGAACATGTGCGATACATGGGCAGTGAAATATGGGGGGGGCCGATAGAAAAATCGGCCAGTAAAAAAAATGTACATGCAAGACACAGCCGATGCACAGACATCGACTTGAGAAAATATGCGAAGACAACAGTATACAAGTACAGCCGATGCAAAGACATCGACTTCAGAATAAAAAGCCGATGCACAGCCATCGACTCTAGAGGTACAAGTTCAACAAAGCATTTACACAGAAAGGCTCTACTGAAGAAACGCGTTGAGGGCGTGAAGGGCGTCAGCACGAATACGATCCACCTCGGCGATCTCAGCCTCGTCGTCCTCGTCTTTGCCCGTCACCAGCTGACTGCTCAAGGCACGAATTTCAGCCAGATCGGTCTTCAGATCAGCTGTGAGGCCTTTTGCTTCCTCGTGAGAGCGGGCAATAAGGGCTTCCTTGTCCTGGATGAGCTGCTTGGTCACCCTGACCCTCTCTTCAAGGTTCTCCAGTTCCTGACGCAGGGTTTCGAGTTCGGCACTGTTGACGGAGGTGTCAGTTTTGGCGTCCAAGGCAGCCTTTTTCTCGTTGAGCCGTTGACACTTGTCTGCAATATCGGCTCTCAACGAAAGCTGGGTGTGGCGAAGGTTAATTCTTTGACGAGCCGACTGCACCCTTGACCTGAAGACCGATAGAGTCACAGCTGGCCAAAGCTTCACCTGCAGTGTCACCGGGAGATGGGGCTGGATGTCTTCGAGGATGCCCTTGACTTCCTCGGGGTTTTCAACCAGGGTCTCAACTGAGGAGGAGAGCAAAGCCTTGAGACGCTGGAGTGGACCATGGACCGTGCTAGGACTTGGCTCTTCACCTGCCTTGGAAGTAGCTGGTTCGATGGATTCAGGGTCGAACGTCAGCAAGCTTGAAAGATCGTAACCCTGGCAGACGAACAAGAACAGCCTTAGTATACAGCAAAGAAAAGGGTAGAGCCAAGGGAGTGGAGTGTACCTCTCCCAAGGTAGGAGGAACAGCCAATGTTGTGACGATCGGCTTTTCCGTGGACTCGGCTAGGTTTATCCACCTGGTCAGCCACGCTCGTTGAGGTTGCTAGGTCTAGCGTGGCGGATGGCATCAGTACCTCTTCAATGTCCCCGCTAGAGGTCTCATTAGTCTGCAAAAGAAATGGTGAGCCGATCCGAGTAGCAATGGGACGGCATGAAATATGAACCAGTGAAGTAATTACATTTGAAACCTCCTGGCTTGGCGAGGAAACTCGTGGGTCTTTGCGAGCCCTTTTGACGCATCGACGCTTCACGCGTGACCCTGTTTTGATCGGAGCTTGAAGAGCAACAGGTTCGGGAGTCGACCTTGTCTTAGAAGCCGACGCTGGCGAGTCCGTCTGGCTCTGTGTGGTGGATCTCCCTTAGTTGCCCGGGCTCGAGTCCCTTTGGCTGGTGATGACCCACAAGTATAGGGGATCGCAACAGTCTTCGAGGGAAGTAAAACCCAATTTATTGATTCGACACAAGGGGAGACAAAGAACACTTGGAAGCCTTAACAGCGGAGTTGTCAATTCAGCTGCACCTGGAAACGGACTTGCTCGCAAGAGTTTATCAATAGTAACAGTTTTATAGCGATAGCAGATAGTGAAATAACGAGCAGCAGAGTAACAAAGACAGCAGTAGTGATTTTAGTAAACAGCAGGATTAAAATACTGTAGGCACGGGGACGGATGAACGGGTGTTGCATGGATGAGAGAAACCCATGTAACAATCATAGCAGGGCATTTGCAGATAATAATAAAACGGTGTCCAAGTACAAAGCAATCAATAGGCATGTGTTCCAATTATAGTCGTACGTGCTCGCAATGAGAAACTTGCACAACATCTTTTGTCCTACCAGCCGGTGGCAGCCGGGCCTCAAGGGAAACTACTGGATATTAAGGTACTCCTTTTAATAGAGTACCGGAGCAAAGCATTAACACTCCGTGAACACATGTGATCCTCACATCACTACCATCCCCTCCGGTTGTCCCAATTTCTGTCACTTCGGGCCCATCGGTTCCGGACAGTGACATGTGTATACAACTTGCAGGTAAGATCAATAAACAATGAATATCATGATGAAACAATAACATGTTCAGATCTGAGATCATGGCACTCGGTCCCTAGTGACAAGCATTAAGCATAGCAAGTTGCAACAATATCATCAAAGTACCAATTACGGACACTAGGCACTATGCCCTAACAATCTTATGCTATTACATGACCAATCTCATCCAATCCCTACCATCCCCTTCGGCCTACTGCGGGGGAATTACTCACACATGGATGGGGGAAACATGGCTGGTTGATGTAGAGGCGTTGGCGGTGATGATGGTGATGATCTCCTGCAATTCCCCGTCCCGGCGGAGTGCCAGAACGGAGACTTCTGGCTCCCGCGACGGAGTTTCGCGATGTGGCGGCGTTCTGGAGGGTTTCTGGCGACTTCGACTTCTCTCCGTGCGTTTTTAGGTCGAGGCCGATAAATAGTCCGAAGGAGGGCGTCGGAGGCCGGCCGAGGGGGCCACACCATAGGGCTGCGCGGGCCCCCCGTAGGCCGCGCCGCCTTATGGTGTGGGGCCCTCGGGCCTCCACCTTAATTGTCCTTACGGCTCCGTCGGTATTCCGGGAAAATAGGGCCTTCGCATAAATTCCGAGGATTTTCCCGAAAGTTGGATTTCTGCACAAAAATGAGACACCAGAACGGTTCTGCTGAAAACAGCGTTAGTCCGTGTTAGTTGTATCCAAAATACACAAATTAGAGGCAAAACAATAGCAAAAGTGTTCGGGAAAGTAGATACGTTTTGGACGTATCAACTCCCCCAAGCTTAGCTTATTGCTTGTCCTCAAGCAATTCGAGTTAACAAACTGAGCGATAAAAGAACTTTCACGAACACATTTGCTCATATGATGTATATATTCTCATGCTATGGCTAATACTTAAGTAGTTCATAGTGAGATACATGCAAATAAGATCATATAACAGCTATGTCAATCATGAAGAGGTACCAACAATTAATAATAAGCATCATGAATCATGTATGTAAGCAGGATTGCAATGTTCATAAGAGAGTATGATAAAGTGGTATCTCGCTTGCCTGTATTTGATTGGCAAAACATAAATGCCCGGGCACCTCTGGAGTTCATAGAAAGACTAGAAGTAGTGATTGTCAAAGATAAAAGCATCAAAGTTATACCACGATCAATCATATTTTGAGACAAGCATATTATACTAAGAATGACAGTTGTGCTCTCAAGATAGTGCTCAAAGAAATAATGGAGACACAACATAAAAGTAAAAGATTGACCCTTCGCGAGAGGGAAGCAGTGGATTAACATGCGCTAGAGCTTTTCATTTTTGAAATCAGGAGTAAAATCATTTTGAGAGGTGTTTGTTGTTGTCAACGAATGGTAATGGGTACACCAACTACCTCGCCAACCGGACTCCCAAGAGCGGCTCCCATGAATTATTGCATATTTATTTGGCACTCCTTCCAACCTTTCTTACACAAACCATGGCTAACCGAATCCTCGGGTGCTTGCCAACAATCTCATACCATGAAGGAGTGCCTTTTTATTTTAGTTTTATTATGATGATGACACTCCCCCCAACCTTTGCTTACACAAGCCATGGCTAACCGAATCTTCGGGTGCCGTCCAACAATCACAAACCATGGAGGAGTGTCTATTTAAGTTAATTAATTCCGGACTGGGAATCCCATTGCCAGCTCTTTTTGCAAAATTATTGGATAAGCGGATGTGCCACTAGTCTATAGGAGAGTCCGTCAAAAGTAAATGACAAGGTTGAAAGCTAAACACCACATACTTCCTCATGAGCTATGAAACATAAACACAAATTGAGAAGCATTTTGAAGGTTTTAAAGGTAGCGCATGAGAATTTACTTGGAATGGTTTGAAATGCCATGCATAGGTATTTATGGTGGAAACTTTGGAACAACTTGGTTTTCAGGTATTTGGAAACACGAGCAGCGTTCCCGCTCAGTACAAGTGAAGGCTAGCAATAGACTAGGGAGCGACAAATCAAGAGAGCAGTAACTGTCATAATCATGCTTGCGGCAAAATAAATTAACGGAGGCATAAAAGTGATACAAGAACTCTGAAGCAATATAAATCATCGAGGCTTAATTGACTTTGGTTCAGTCATATGCATGCGTGAGCATGTGCCAAGTCGATATAAATGAATTATTCAGAGGAGGATACCACAATGCCATACCTACTTATGAATAAAACGATGCAAGCAAACATCCATGACATGCTACTCATATTAATAGATTGTTGCTAAACATGAGAGATCATAAACTACTAGACTTTCTCAAATAACATATACCTCACATGAACCAACTAAGCATGCTCACATGGATGAGTATATGTACAAAAATGAAAACAAATAGAGTTCATACCAGCCTCTCACCACAATCAGATTGTCGTAGATCGTCATTATTGCGTTTTCACTTGTATAGCTTGGATAATATGAAATGAAAGCCACGCTCCAGCCACCGAAGACCATTGAACTCAAGATGAACTTTACAAACCAAAGAAGAACAGCAAATATTTTTTCTGTTTTCGAATTGCAAATAAGAACAAAAGGAAACAAGCAAACAAAGCAAAATCTTTTTGGGTTTTCTTATAGCAAACTAGCAATAGCAAATAAAGCGAAACAAATGCAAAAAACCAAAGAAAAAAAATGGTGAAGAGAAACAACAGAAATATTTTTGGTCTTTTTGTGTTTTGGAAAGGAAACAAAGCAAAAACAAGAAATAGCAAACTAGAAGAAACACAGAAAAGCGAGATGGCAGAAATCTGCCAAAACTCGACAAAGTACATGAAATCGATTTTTACAAAAATCTTACGTTGCTCAGCTCGAAAAGTGTTCAACTAATGAAAGTTAGATAACAACCTGGGGAACCTGAACAAAAATTG
Organism: Lolium rigidum; assembly: GCF_022539505.1. Taxonomy (NCBI): domain Eukaryota; kingdom Viridiplantae; phylum Streptophyta; class Magnoliopsida; order Poales; family Poaceae; genus Lolium; species Lolium rigidum. Next base: position 141,253,119 of record NC_061511.1, on the reverse strand, counting down.
GCAGCTCAAAATAACGTTCTTCCTGTGCGCACGAATTTTTCTAGTAACAGTCCAGAATCTGTTTTCAGGCAGCACTTCCCCAAATATCATCTCCCTCTCATTAGAAAACCACTCAAAGAGACTAAACAAGTATGTGCAAGTATCCAGCAATCATAATATGCAAAGAATGAGTGATGCCGGTATACCCCCCCCCCCCCAAGCTTAGGCTTTTGGCCTAAGTGGAGTTCAACCCCAACGAGGGTCGCTGTTCCTCGCCGGTGGATAATTCATGGCGTAGTCATAGTAAAGTTCTCGTGCGGAAGAAAAGCGTGGAGGCTCCACATGCCCAACATGTTGATGCGAGGAACTTGCTGCATCGGATGATGAGTCGAGGTGCTCCTCGACCTCCGTGTCATCTCTTGCATGATGGCCTCCTCCTTCTATGTGTGCATCCAGTGCACCTTCTGTGACCGACCAATCTTCCCCGGAATCAAGGTTAGACGAACAGCGCGAGCAATCTTACTAGTTTCTCAGTTTTCTTAGTTATTCTCCGGACTTTCTTATAAAATGTCATCTTGTAAAACAGGTTACCCAAGTTGGAGGAATCGAAACAAATTCATGTTTAATCATAGAGGCTATGCCAAGTTTTTCTATGGAGAATGGAATATCAAAATGATGAGGTTCTACATTATGAAAAGCTAGTAAACGAGAGGCGATGAGACCTCCACAAATTCCACCTTTCTCACGGTTAGTAGCAAGTCTATAAGCTATCAATGCCCCCAAATTATAAGTCCTACTGCCTTGCAGTGCCGCAGCTAGAAAAGCTAAATCCGGGATAGATAGTTTACCGCCAATCTTTTTAGCAAGAATGCATTTAGTAATGAAATAGGCAAAGTAGCGGATAGCCGGGAGCTGAATGCTAGTGATTTTACCACTATCCTCTGAGAAACTCCTTCCATAGCAAATCATCTTGAAGAGGTTTAAGAGTTCTTGCGGCGATCCCCTTATCTTCTCGCATGATCCCCATTGCGGTACTCTAATTGCTGCACAAAAATCACTGAATGGCAAGTTGATAGCTTTATTGTAAATTTTATACTAGACCTTGGGGTTAGATCGCGACCAATTGAACTTAAAGTCCTGCACAAAAGACATAGTTAATTTTGCATATTGTCTTGGCTCTCCCTCAACAAAATTACTCAGCCCTGCACGAGAAATTAGACTTTGAACATCTTCAAATATTCCCGCGCTTCTCATGAAATCTGCGCATGGGTAGTAGGACGGGTATACTCCCTCTTCACGGTTCACTCTCATAACTTGTTGGACCTCCAATTCTTGTTGGTTCAATTGATATCTATTCCACTCCATTTTCTGAAATTTTCAACAAACAATATAAAAATTTGATTTGGTGACATATAATCAAGGGGAACTACTATAGGAACTTACTAGAGTACTAATCATGCATCAAAACTAGTTTATACAACTTAGAACAAGCATGCAAGCTCACTAAACATGTTACCTACAGCAGTAAAATATTCAAGATATACTCAACCAAACAAAATTCTACTTGGATAGGTGGAGGAGTCACATACCGAAGAGCAAATGTACCAAATCTCAGACAGAAATCTGGGCTGAGCAAAGAGATCGAAAAATCCTGAGTTCTTGAGCAAAAACGCGAGTGAGAGAAAGCTGGTTCGAGTTTTTTCGGGAGAGAGAAGATGCTGGGAGAAAGAGATGAGATAGTGGGGCAAGGAGGGGCCCACACCACAGGGTGGCGCGCCCCCCTCCTTGGCCGTGCCGGCCTGTGGTGTGGCACCCTTTGGTGCCCCACAGGTCATCCTCTGGTGCTCCCAGGTGCCTCGTCGAAAAATAGGACCAACGGTATAATTTTTGTGAATTTTTGAAAACTTTGAAAAATGCACATTTCCGGGTATTAAGTTTATTATTACTGGCCAGGAAATTTTTTGAAATCTCCAATTAACTAAGGAACTTTGCAAATTAAAAGTTCTACAGCAACTAGAGCAAGTGGAGGAAGAAAGAGATGTTGTTTACCTCCTCTATGCATATAAAAAGTATTTGTTAACAAGGTTGATCAAGTCTTGCCACCAAATAAATTTTACATAGCATAAGAAGAAATAAACCTCAAATCAATCATGTTACCTTCTATTGTATTGATATGGATCCAATCATAATATTTTGATATCCTTGTTTAGGCTCATATATAGGACAATCAATAACTCCCACTTTGATAGTTCTCACATTAGAAATTGTATTAACTCCACATACTTTATCAATCCTCTTGGGAAAATAAACAGTATGCTCCTTGTCATCGACATTGAAAGTAACCTTTCCTTTATTGCAATCAATAACAGCCCCTGCGGTGTTATGAAAAGGTCTTCCAAGAATAATAGACATATTAGCATCTTCAGGCATTTCCAACACAACAAAATCAGTTAATATCAAGCAGTTATTAGTAACTTGAACAGGAACATCCTCACATATACCAACAGGAATGGCAGTAGATTTATCAGCCATTTGCAAAGATATGTCAGTAGGTATCAACTTATCTAAGTAAAGTCTCTTATAAAGAGAAAAAGGCATAACACTAACACCGGCTCCCAAGTCACATAGAGCAGTTTTAACATAATTATTCTTAATAGAACAAGGAATAGTAGGTATACCTGGTCGCCCAGACTTCTTTGGAACTTTGCCATTGAAAGAGTAATTAGCAAGCATAGTGGAAATTTCCTCATTGGGGATTTTCCTTTTGTTAGTAACAATATCTTTCATATACTTTGAATAAGGAGGCAATTTAATAGCATCGATCAAAGGGATTTGCAAGAATAAAGGTTTCATCCAATCACAAAATTTATTATAGTGTTCTTCTTCCTTTGATTTCAGTTTCTTAGCAGGAAAAGGCATTTGCTTTTGAACCCAAGGTTCTCTTTCATTACCATGTTTCTCAGCAATAAAATCTTCTTTAGTGTACTTTTTATTTTTAGCATGCTTTTCGAGGTTCTTCTTCTACCTCTTCTTTATCGAAGCATCCTTCTTATCATTATCTTTATCATGTTCATTACCACTTTCAGTTTCAGCATCGAAATAGAAATACTATTAGGATCATTAGCAGGTTCGAGAGGATTCTACAACATTTTTATGTTTCTTCTTCTTTTTCTTCTTAGAAGGAGCACTAGGTTCAATGCGTTGAGAATCTTGTTCAATTCTTTTGGGATGCCCTTCAGGATATAGAGGATCCTGGGTAGAGACACCACCTCTAGTTGTCACTTCATAAGCATGTTTCTCTTTAGAATTATTCCCCAACAAGTCATTTTGCACTTTAGTGAGTTGATCAATTTGAGTTTGAACCATATGAAAATGTTTAACAAGCATCTTAACATCATTGGAGGTTCTTTCTACAATATCATGCAATTCACTAATAGCTCGAGAATTTTCCATTAAATGATTCTCTACTCTCATATTAAAATTTTCTTGCTTAACAATATAATTATCAAACTCATCTAAGCATTGTGCAGGAGGTTTCGAATACGGAATATCTTCCCTAGTAAAGCGTTGAAGGGAGTTTACCTCAATCATGGATGAAGGGGGAATTATCTCTCATATATCCTCTATGGGAGGAAGATTCTTCACATCTTCAGATTTAATACCTTTCTCCTTGAGAGACTTCTTGGCTTCCCTCATATCTTCATCATTTAATTTAATCAAACCCCTCTTCTTTAATATTGGCGTTGGAGTTGGTTCAGGCGTAGTCCAATCATCATGATTCCGGCCTATTTTAGCCAATAATTCTTCAGCGTCGTCTGGAGTTCTTTTCCTGAAAACTCAACCAGCACAACTATCCAGGTATGCCCTAGACTCAATGGTTAGTCCGCTATAAAATATATCAAGTAAATCATGCTTTTCCAAATCATGGTCAGTCCTAGCTCTAATAAGAGAGCAAAATCTCGCCCAAGCCTCAGGAAATTTCTCTCCATCTTCCTGGTCAAAATTATAGATTCTCTGCAAAGCAATATGTTGAGCACTAGCAGGAAAGTATTTACGGAAGAAAACATCAAGCAATTCTTTTGGACTTTTAATACAATTAGGTGGCAAACTATTATACCAAGTTTTAGCGTCATCCTTTAATGAGAATGGAAAGATTTTAGCAACAAAGTAAGTACGCATCTTGACATCATCAGAAAACAAGCTACTTAGAGTAGATAACTCAATCATGTGTTCAACAGCACTTTCTTTTTCAGTACCACAAAAGGGTGTTTTCTCAACAATAGCTATATGAGATAGATCAAGAGAAAAATCATAATCTTTATCCTTAATGTTTATAGGAGATGTGGCAAACTTAGGATCAGGAGACAGTTTATATCTAACAGCATGTTCTGCAAGCAACTTTTTAATTTTTCTTGCATCAGTAGTAGCATTGCATTTTTCAATAAAATCATCATTAAGCTCCACATAATCTTCATCAGGATCATCACTAAAATAATCAAGTTCAGGTGAATTAACAGGTGTAGTAGCATTAGGAGTTTCAGTATTTTCAATTTGTCTAGACCTAGCAATTGTAGCATCTAGAAAAGATCCCAATGAACCACTATCATCAAGCACAGCAGAAATATTATCAATATTATGAGAGTTTTCAGATTTAGCAGAAGTACCCGCATGTGAAGCATGTGGCGGTAAAACAAGTTTATCAATCACAGATGGTGAATCAAGTGTATTGCTAACTGCTAGTTAGTTGGATAGGTTAACGAAAGGCTCTAACTCTAACCACATTAGCAGTTGTTTTTCAACCATCAGAAAAACTAACCCAGACCCCGATCTACGCTAACTACTTTCAAGATCAGCCCAAGCATCTCTACTATGCCAAGAAAGAAGAATCCCATACCTTCAAGATTGACTGCACCTCTGCGTGAAGACATACTAACTTAGTCTATCCTTGGAGTATAATCGCGCTAACCCCGAGGATATCATTTTGAAAACTACCCTCTAACCCACCGTCTAACAAGCTGCACGAACAGTAGTGTCAAAGCCAAGCTACGTCACATGGTTCATCTGGTCCTCATCAAGCTATTTGAAGACTCCTGAAGATATCTCAAGACAAGATTAGGTATATTTTACCCGCTCACTTCTTAGCTGGTAAAGTCAGCGTCGACCCTCAAGCTGAAGATTGTCTCCGACGACCTTTGTTGCTGCTTCATAGGGATACCAATCAGGACTTTCATCGACCTACTAACTTACCACGCGTCCTATGGTATAGTAAACACCGTGAGTGCCTCTTGAAGTCGTGGACTACACATCACCCCCCTGAAGATGTTCGACTCAAGACGAGAGACCGAATGTAACATCCCAAAATTTTCCTAATTTTGGAATGTTAAAATTAACAAATTAAGTTTATTGAATTGTTTGACTTTGATTGGAATTTTTGAATGAAAAGAAAATTTTGAAAACTTGTTTGAATTTCCCAACCTTGCTTTATGTTACTTTTGTTTATATGAGTGGATTAACATGACTATCCAAGTTGTTGAATTTTAGTGACATATAAAATCTTCATCCAACCATACTTGAAATTGTTAATGAGAGGGAATAAAATGACTTTCCCAATAATGGAGGATTACTATGCTAATGTCCTGATTGACTTTTAAATCTTCTATATTTGAATTTGTGGATTCTTCTAAATATTTCTACCGCCTATTTTAAGAGAGATGATAATATGACTTCATCATGATTAATGTTGGATTTACTTTATATTTTAAATCTCATTTAAAAGTAATTTATTTTATTTTGTATATGTTTGCGTTTGTTTGAATTGATAGATTGATGTATTAAATTAAATCCTAAAATATATTTTTGGAAATATTGCCTAAATAGCTCTAATGGCCAAAAGGCATGAAATGATTTTTGAAAATTATGTTTTGGACTGGAATAGTGTTCAGTAGGCCTAATTAAACTGTTTTTAATTCTACAAATTTTTCTACTTTTAATTTGTAATTAAACAAATTTGAAACATAGAGAAATAAAACAAAGGAAAAAAAAAAGAGAACAACATAACCAGGCCAACCAAACACACTAGCCCAGTTCGGCATCTGCGACACACGCGACCAGGCCAGAAGTCCTTGCGTTTTTTTTTTTCTGACAACCCAGCCCCACAGATCATCTTCCTCCTCTGGTTACTAGTTCGTAATGTACAGGGACTCCGAACCGAGCCAGAATCCCAGCGATTTCGCGACGAATTCGTTCAAATCCTTGACCCCTACTCCACGAAAACTCCTCCATATAAACTCCCGCATCTTCCCCTCTCTTTTTTCGCAAAAATCCCAAATCCTACATCACCGGGAACTCGATTCCGATCTCGCCGAAGTTCCGCCGCTTGGAACTTGAAGTCGAGGTTCCAGGACCTCCTGACCTCCGCTTTTCTCTCTGAGCTTCATGAATCGATCGACCATATCCTCCTAATTTCTTTTCCCTTCCGCAGAACCACGAGAACATGCAGACAAGGCCGCCGGACTTTCGCCGGACTTTGTCGCTCCTGGCCGGAGATAGACACAGTTCGGAACGAGGAGGATCGCTGACAAGGACGGAAAGAAGCAGCGATCGTCGTCACCCTGGTAGAGCCCGGAGGTCACCACATCAACGTCGCCATCCACGCCCGATCACCCCGTCCGCCTCCGTCGTCCACCACCACCACTGGTAACACCACGATCCCATCGTAGGATGTACTGTATAATAACACTGAACCGGTACGAGCAGTCCTGGCACGTTTACTTTTTTCAGTGCGATGATCCAATCGATCAGTTCTAGCAGAGCTAGCTGCCTCTCAGATCAAAACTTTAAAATTTTATATCTATATATCTAGAGCTCCGATTTAATTAATTCTTTTTGCGTTGGTTTTGTAATTAAGTTCCCTATTCATTGGTACTAATTTTTCAAATTATAGATTTGTTTGAATCTGCAAGTTTAAATTTTAATTTGAATATCGTTTTGGCTTTAAATCTATGAGAGTTTCGTTAGCTTAAATCTCCTACATTAGTTTTTCTTTTTACCAAATCAAGTTGGCCGAACCGCATCGCGCAACCATCAGCGCCGTGGCCGCCATGACGTCAACTAAAGGCTGAAGATTTCCAAGGCAGGAGCAGCAGGAGTCGTCAAATCGGATCCAACGGAGCACGTTCGCCGCGATGAGTTCTAAATCGTGAAAACGCCAAAGCTTTGAAAATTCATAATTAAATAATCGCAATTCCGTTTTAGTCGATTCTTTTTGCGTTAGTTTCATAATTTTAATATGTACACTTTGATGTTGGAATTTCGAAAATATAAATAATTAATTTTCCATCTTGTCATATTAAAGCGCTTAAACCTTAATTTGAACATATTTGGAGTTATATAAATCCTATTAAATTAATTCCTTTAAAAATTGATTTTTATGAAAAAATATAATATTTTTAAAACAGAAATATTGTACCACGAAATAAATATGTTATTTAATATATTTTTTGCATTTTCCTTTGTTTTACATAATTATGTGTTTTATTTGGCTCTTTATTTGCAATGGTTGTTTATTGCGTGTGCTATTTCTATGCGTTAGATTTATTCGGAGTGCGAGAGAAATTTCACAAGGAAGAAATCATCATCAAATTATACTAAGGCAAGTTACACCTTTGTTCAAATTTTTGTCCCAAGTTTTCTATGCATGTCTTTTTCCTTCAAATGAATAGTATGCATGTGTAGGATGTTTTGGTAGATTTTACTTAAATTTTTTTACAAGTTCCTGTGCTATTTTTGTAGATTTCCATGAGTAGAAGTATTACTTAGTAATATTTCCACTTGATATCATGGCTATAGGAATCTCTAAATTTTTCTAAGTGCTATGCTTGTGCTATATAAATATCGAAAGGGGTTCGAAACAAGAAAATTTTCTAAGTACTTGAGCTCTGTTTATGAGCGCAACTTTTCTCCCAAAAGTCTTTTTCAAAATAAAACTAAGTTTTCCTCTGGGCGGAATGGTTTTGACGGGACAACGAGTGTGGAGATTGGTGGAGGACTGCCGCCCAGGAACAAAGAAGTCTGCCATGTTCCAGATGTCAGAAGCTTCCAGTGCAACCACAATACAATATGGGCTCTGTCTTGGCTAAGTACTTAGTGGGAAACCTCGCCTGGGTACCGCCATTGGGAGGAATTTTGGGCACGGGCGGATCCGGAAGGTAGAGGGGCTACTAAGGAAAAGTTTCGTCGTGACCTCGTCCCGGCCTTAATGAAGATGAAGAATTTTGGCAAAAAGGCTTGGTTGTGAATTGTGGGTAAAGAGCGCAACCTCTCGAGAGTGTTAACCTGATCGATCAGCCGTGTCCACGGTAACAGGACAATTGTGAGCATCTGAAGGATGGAGCCTCTGAAGGATTTCCTCTCTCTTTTCAAAGAAGTTTTCAAAACCCTATGGCGTGTGTAATATCGTTCATAGGTGGGTTTTGGGGCCTTGGTGCGTAATATCCAAGTGCTCGGGACTTGGTGTGTAATATCCAAGTGTGTGGGACTTGGTGTGTCATATCCAAGTGTTAGGTTGATTTGGATGCTTGGTGTGTAATATCCATGTGTTCCACTCGGCCAATATTATTTATCAATGTTTTGTAAAGTAGGGTAAAAGATTTTCTCCATTTAACTTTGTCAAAATTGGCTTTACGCAAATAAAACTCAAGCCTCCTCTTGTCTGCCTTGCATGTAGATGTAGTCAATTTTCCTCTTCTTGGTGTAATTTGCCATACATTCAAAGTATTGACCAAATGTTTTTGGCTGCACTCATGTGCAGAATACGAAGGTTGAAGAAAGGTGCGCTAGGATCGCGGGTCTACACTCAATGAGCCTGTGGCGTTGATGGACTCAATTTATCTTAATTTTTTCGTTGCTTTTATTTGAGCTAGCGTTGAGCTATGCAAAGTTGTAATAATTTAAACTCTGGATTTATTCGATTCGTGTAATAATGACATTGTGTTTTACATGGTATTTCATCGACTGTGAGTGCTAGCTAATGATCCAGGGACTAGCATGTTTAATCACAGGGACTTTGGATCCTACCAGATCCGGGGTCGTTACACCGAAGACTTCTTCAAAAAGCGCCGGCAAGACCCGTGGCAGAAGCTCTGAGTTCTTCAGAACCCCCGACGAACAATCTTAAGGGTGGAAGACTTCGTCTTACACTAAATTTTGGCTAACTCTTAAAAAAATTCAACCCTACTCAAGCACCGTTGGGTGCACTAACCTTCCTAGAGTCTTGAACCCCCGCGAGGATCGTTAAACTACAGATCCAACACCTGCACGGAGTAGTCAACCTCTTCACAAAGCTTGCCCTCGGAAGAATCTTATTGTGTCTCTCGGAAGCTGAAGCTGTGACCCCGACGACGACTGCACCTCTACAGAAGAATGGAGTCTAACTTTAGTCAACTATGAAACCTCCCTAGTTCTACGCTTAGTAATCTCGGGACGAGATTATTTTAAGGGTGGAAGATCCGTCACACCCCAACTTTGGCAACCATGTTTTATTGTCCTGAATGCAAAAATCGGGGGAACAAAAACCTTTCTTAAGACTAATTAGATGAATTGCCTTGATCTGCTTGTTATAATGAATTGCTTTGATCTGCTGCTGGATGAATTGTCTTATTTTGCTTGTTGAGTTTTGTCTTGAGCTACCTCAAAGAACAACACCACTAGTAGTAAAATCATCCTTGAATTCAAAAACTAGGGATCATCTACACCCTTAATACATCCCTCTCTTATACCCTAGTCAAAACCCCTAAGGCATCACAAATTTGGCAAGTCCTAAAATTTTCATCAGGTCCCATTTTGGAAGCCCCTGGATTAAGCTACCCCTTGCCATCCAAGGCAATGAATCTGGTCCTAAACCTACCTTATCATAAGCACTTCCCAACCATGTCCTTGTCTTGAACCAAATCCCTCTTATACTCATTTATCCTTGTCTGTTTTGAGGCCAAGTCAAAAATCTGTTTTTGGCAGGCTTAAAAAGTTCTAACTTTGGCAGTTGATATCTAAGCACCCACAACTGTTATTGGTAACCTCAATGCATGGATCTCATCTATGCAACACCCTCTACAACTTCCATGGCTTGCATGTCCCAATCTACCCATACAATTCTTACTTTCACTTGATCTTCTCCCTTATCCGCTATTTCAGCACTAGATCACTTGTTCCTCTTTTATCTTTTGTTTTCCTTTATTCTAAGTTTAATCTCCACAAAACCAGGTGTGTGGATTATTGCTACATTATGTAGCCATTCTCTACCCTGGAGACCACTTCTCCCAAAATATTTTATTTACCAAAAATCCTATTTAAGATTCTTCCCTGATTTTCACTATAAAGCCACTTCTAGTTTTATCAAAGCTTTCCAAATTATTTTCTCAAAGAAAATGGGAAAAATGGGTGGTATTCTATATCACCTTATTCCCACCTAAAAATAATTCCTATACAATTATTCCCTTGTTTTATTTACCAAAATGCATAGTAATGGTGCATATGCCATTTCTTGCACCTTTCAATATCAAATAGTTTTGAGAAAAACCTACTATGCATTGTCATGCAAGTAGACATATTTTAGTTTAAAATATTCTCCTTCCGTTTTCAAAAATTGCAAGAAGCCATTTTAAAGAATTTCATTCAATTTTTGATCAACTCTCTGAGTAATGAAGACCCATCCTTTTAAATTTCAAGTTTCACATTTTCAACTAATATTCTTCAACCACAATCCTACTCATGCATAAGCACCTTCACCTCATGGAGAGATGATTTATGTCACCATATCCATCCTTGATATAATATTGATGGTCTCACCTCTACCTCTCTAAGCCTTGGACCATCATCATCTTTGACCACCATAATGGCACACCATCACCATCACCACCACTACTCTCCTCCCCCTCTATTTTTTTTGTTGTTGTTTCTTTACAAACCTTGCAAGCTTGTGCATTCCCTTGCCATTTCTTGACCAACTAAATTCCACCACACTCACCTCCCTCTTTCTTCCCAAAAATCCTAGCTAGAGAAGCTCCCCCTCTCTTCTTCCTTATACATGGCCGAGCCATGGCTTGCTTGAGGGCCCAGCCATTGCACCACCGCTGGCCCGACCTCAAACCCAACAGAACCACCACCTGGGCTCCCCTCCTTTCCCTTCCCAAGCCCAACAAAAGGCCAGACCACCTCTGCAACTAAAACCCTAGCGAGGCTAGAGACACGCACAACACTTCCCCCGCTCGATCTCCTCCCTCTTCCCGCGAGCCTGCCCTCCTCTGCTGACGCCAGCTGCATGACGACAGCAGCGATGCACCGCACCCACGTCACCCTCTGCGCGTCCATTGGCCAACCACTACTAGGAAAAGGCTTACCGCCGGCACACTGAAAAGGCTTACCGCCGGCACTTTCGTATTCGCCGGCGATCACCTCGCCGGTGGTAATGGCCTACCGCCGGCGCTTCCGAAACCGCGGGGGTAACCCGAATATCCGCCGGCACATTAGCCAACTTGCTGGGGGTAATGTTTACCGCCAGCCACATTACAATTTGCCAGGGAGTAATCGGGTCTACCACCGGCAAGTACGTGTTTGCCGGGGTAGCACCTGCTGATTCGCCGGCGGTAATATCAAATAAGCGCAAAAAAATATATGCTTGAATTACACGGAATATGCGAGAATACACGGTATATACACGAGAATGCGGTTCATTTGGAACAGTGAAACAACTTTACAAAAAATGAGTTCCGGCATCCGGTTGCGGTTTACCATGACCAAGTGAGATGATGTTAATCCTCTAGTAGTGCAACATCCACAAAATTCCACCAAACTTCGGTAGCAGATCACACGACATGTTCAAGAATAGCACGAAAAAAAACTAGGATCCAAGTCTTAGCACATGACCTCTAATAACAAGGACCACTGTGGTCTCAGCCACTTCAAAACATAAAAACCGCCAAACATGAACAACTAGGCCAGATCTCTACAGCAATGGTGATACAGCCGTGTAACTTCACCACATGTTTCTCGCCGTCCTGAAACCAGAAGCCTTCCTTACTCGGCGAGGAGGAGCGGGCCGCCATCCTGCTCATGCCGCTCTCCTCGGGCATCATCTAAGCCTTGTTGGATGGATCTTTGGTTGTCTGCATGGTTGGATCGATCTTTGGTTGTCTGCAGTAGCAGTAGTAGCCCTCTGACTCTGCAATGTAACAACAATGGGGATGAATAAACTAGTGTGCAGTAAAGAGCAGAGTAGCTCCAGAACAATGTGTATGTGTATATGAGCAAGAACAATGTGTATGTGTATGTGTATATGTACAGGAGATCATCCTTAGCACAAAAATCTAGCAGGCTTTACAATTTCCGAGCCTAGTCTTTCAGTATAACTAGCTGATGGACCCGCGCATTTGCGCGGCTAGATAGATTTAACATATCCTGGTATGCTTGGCATGGTCCTATTGGTAAGATATTTAAACTTGGTTTCAACAATGTGTCCATTTAATTCGCCATGAATATAAATGTTATAAGTATTTCTGCAAAGTGTATTAGTTCATCAAGAACTACACTTTTATGAGACAAATTGAAAATGGATGCAAAACAATATATTAGATTTCGATACTAATTGTTTGGCCTTTCATAATAACCTTGTCAGCAATTGGATTTTGTGAATCTCTAAGATTATAAACCCAAACATCCATGAGTTGTAACTAAATTATCTATTATCTTGTTCCACCGAAGATATGATTGGTCACTTTCTAATTTGTTTTTCTTCATCAATATGCTTCCTACAACTATTATCTATCTCGTGTGACCATCTAATGCATACTGTATATTCATTACTTCTTAGTATGATACAATTTTGTTTCGCTCACTCCCACCATGTTTCTTTAAAGCAATATTTTTTTAATTCATTTCTGTACATGACTCCGACTACTAATTTCCTATATAATAATTATTCTGAAAATTATCTATTGCTGAATTTCATATGGAGTTCTAATTAGCAAGGAATTAGTGAGATTGTGTTTATTTCTTGTTCATCTTTTTCATATAGAAAATTGGGCTGCATACTTTATCCCTATAGAAAGTTGGACGTACTTGGATAAGCATTTCAATTCATCTACATTGTGTTAATAATGTAATTTCGGAATTATTTTTATTGTGTATTGTTTTAAAATATATATTACATCATGTTGCTAATATAATCTATATAAACCAATGGTGCAGAAATTTCATACGCAGATGAACCTATTGACTTGTTTTCCTATATTTCTATATATAAAATGTGTATACATATGCATATACTAAATTGTGGCCAAATATGTCAGGTCTATTCGTTCACAAAATTAAATTGCCATGGGTCCATTATCAAAAAAAATCTGCTGTCTTAAGACTCTATGGCACCATCCTGATTGAGCATTTTTATTGCTTGACATCTCATCGGTCAGCCCGGGTGCTCATGTCATTAAGCTCTATTTTATAAGATGCATGCATGTTCTTTAGGATTGTTTCTCATCAAATCGTCTGAATCTACACAATGCATGCACCTGAAAGTTAGTTCAAGGACAGGTCAAAACCTATTTGAATCGGATTAATGCATGTGCATGTCAGTTCAAATGTTTTTGTAAGCAATTGAGTGCTAAACTGATGTCCAGCTGAGTGATTTGACAGAGCTAGCTCTGTTTTGAGTTACTAACTATGCCCAGGTTTAGCACGTCTTTTTTTAATCCGAAAATCGCACGTGATCTTTTCATCTGACTATGCACCATCTATACTGATGCTGAGGATATCTGGTTCTAGGCATCATATGCAGCAGGTTTCAGTGTAGATTTTGTTGGCTTCTTCTTCAGAAGATGGAACTTATAGAAATCGCTCGCCTATCTAATCGCCTGGAACACCACCTCTGGAATCTTTCCTGAGCAATTTCATTGTCAGTTTGTTAATTCAGTACCACTGCTAGTTGTAGTTCATCAGTTTCGTCAGTCTCGTCAGTGAAATAATCACGGTCGCCGTTGCACGGCCATGACCGATTAGTTAGAATTCTTTAGGTAGGTGTGGCCTCAATCAGCTGGTAGTGGGATGGCGGATCGAGGCTCTGATGCAAATTAATCGCCGTGGTCGACCATAGTATTAGACCATCTGCAATACCATCGCGCCCGCCGTTTCCTTCGGGCTAGATCGATATCGCCACATCGATGGGGGTCTATCGTAGACTCAAAGATTTGTATGTTCGTCACTTTGTCAGTGCTAGATCTTCAAAAGGCCTTGCTGTCGTCGTGTTGAACTCATCAGAAAAAGGCGTGGCTGTTGTAGGACGCCCTCAACGGCCGCTAGACATCTCCCCGGAACCGATCAATCATGATATCAGCTACAATTCTGCAAAAGGTTGATTTAGTCGAAGCACCAGGTATGGACTGCTGATCTGCCGTTTTGCCAATGCAAGCGAGTAGCCTGAAGTTGATGGTGTGGCTTGTTGTTCTGTCGATTTGCCGATGTGAGCGCTAGCCACCACCAGCATCTCTCCTAGGCTTTTCTGCAGCACGCCAGCAATGGGCATGCAGCGCTCCACGATGATCGACGGCGGCCTGTCGATTTGCCGATGTGAGCGCTAGCCACAACCAACATCTCTCCTAGGCTTTTCTGCAGATCGACGGCCGCACTCGTCTGGTCCGGCAGCGTGATGCCATCTTCTCTGATCGTAACTATGCCTTCTGGTCGCTGTTTGCGGTTCCTCGCGCTAGCCTTGCCAATTGGCACGCACGCACGCAAGTAATGGTTGCATTGAGATGGAGATAGATGTGTGTCTCTCCCTTACGGGCGAATAGCTGGCCTTTATATAGGCGCCCGGCATTGCTGAAAATGTTTAGCTGTTTAAACCTTTTTATCTAGATCAGGTCATCGTGCACATGACATCATCCATGAGGTCAGCTATATAATGTACGGCCCTAAAACGGTTTTGGTCGCGGCTGTTTGACGTGTTAACGCCGGACATTCAGTTCTGATCCCTTTTCATTGCTTGGACGTGCTCGTTAAATCTCCACGCTGTTTTTTTAACTTTACAAACATGCTTGTTAAATCTCCACCGTTAAATATCTATGTTTTAGCGTGGGAAATCCTCACCATTGGTTGTTTGTTGTTTTAATAATATAATAGATGAGAACTAGAGATCCTCCAACAATCTGATGATCCTATTATATATGAATGCTTATGGAAGGAAACTACTCATAGCTAAAACTGGGCATTATTCATTTATGCAATATCTCAGGATTAATCCACAACACAAGAATTTACAGAGAAGAACATGTGAATTGCTTGATTTGTCTTTAGAACAGGGATTCAATTGAATTAAACAGCAGTATTCAGTATTTCCCTGTTATACTGAAGATAGACAGCAGTATTTCCTCATCTGAGTTACTTGAAGAAGTGGCCCAACATCACATACCTGATCAACAAAATAGTCTCGACCATCGACAGCTTCCTCTCCATCTCCACTTTCGCGAGCACGGCATCTGCAAGTTCATTCACTCATTTGGTTTCTATAAATCAGCATTTGACTCGTCACAGGGAAAGATTTACAACAGGCCGGCAGCTTAATTGAAACTTCCAAGGATACTCTACCACTGTCAGTTTCTGAACTTGCAGCTGTTTTTTTTTTGTTGCTGCTGGTGCCGGAGTCACATCTGCATCAAAATAGATTCAGTTAGAACCGAAGTAAGGTGGCCCGACGATTTTAAAATGTTCAACCAAAATACTTTTTCTCTGGCATCAATTAACCATGTTGGAGCATGTTTCTAAGCTAACTGATGTGGCACTCAACCATGTCAGTCTAGTTGCATATTGCATCTCGTGAAGTGTGTTCAAGATTGTTGTTAAAGACTTACAGCTAGAGTACAAAACCAAAAATGAGATACTTCATGGAGTAAATCATTCTACTCTTCAGGAACCACTCCAACAGAAGTTGATAGGGCATTATATGCAAATACAATACCCAGTGTGGACAGTTGGTTCAGGAACCATGAAACATGCCACTGTTCGGGCTTGCATTGGTACTTCCTAAATTAATTAGAAGGATGGAGTATGATCTTTGATTATGATTGTATGCTCAATTACAGTAGCACAGTAGAAAAGGCTCAATTGACAGTAGATGGAGGACAGTCGAGCTATTGCCGCCTATTCTGTTTAGAAACTACAACAAGCCCTTGAATTGTATTGTTCATAGCGGGGGTTCTCTCTTCTGCTACGGTGCTACCTGGTTTTAAGCAGAATATGGAAATAACACAGATTTCAGAAAAAAAAAGGGCTGGATTTGGACTTGTCGGCAGGATGCGGTAGGTCCCTAGAGAAAAGATTGTTAAAAGAGGCTGATTTGTACCTCCCAATGACCAAACCAGGCCGAAGAACACAGGGAGCAGCAGCCTCGCTTCGTCGGCGCTGGGATGAAAGCGGCCACCCGCCGCCGAGCCGAGCAGCTCATCTCGCTCGATCCTTCCGTCTCCCACCACAAACCGCCCGCCAACCTGCTCCCATGGGAGGTGAGGATTGCGGGGGATGCCGGCCTGGATGGGGAAGGACGGAATGACGGATGGCGACCGGAAGCTTCTCCTCACCGCCTGGAAGTAGATCGATCATCGCTTCTCTAAGATCCAGCAAGGGGGCGTGGGTGGAGGGCGACGGCGGTGTATTGGACAAAAAGGACCGGTGAGATGGGATTGGGGATGGAGGCGGCGATGCGGTTGGTGGACAAGGGGGCAAGGTTGAGGGAGGAAGAGCCTGCGAGGTGGAGGGAGGTGGAGACGGGGAGGCGGAGGGAGCAGGAGGCGAACGGAGGAGGAGGCGCCGAGGCGGACGTCGGGGGAGGGAGGCGGCGCTACGGGGAGACGACGACAAAGGCAAATGGCGGCGCGGGAGGTAGGGGCAAGGGCAAGGGGGTGGTTTAGGGCGAAATACCCCCGGCGAAAACGAATAGTGAAAGTCGGCGGTAATTTCGGCCCAAATGGCCCGCGGGAGCCCAAATTACCCCCGGCATCTTCTCTTCATGTTCGCCAGCGGTAGAGCCCGCTACCCCCGGCGCTTTCGGGCCCAAATCGCCGGTGGTAAAGTCAAGCCCAACTGGGACCCCATGGCCCATTATATCGCCGGCACCTTCGTGGCCAACTCGCCGGCGGTAATGGCCGCACCCCCGGCGTCACCCTTTCAATCTCGCCGGTGGTAGAGTTAGGCACCCCTGGAAGGCATTACCACCGGCATCTTCAAATCGTATTTGCCAGCGGTAAGGAGTGCGGCTATAAGCCTTTTCCTAGTAGTGACGCCTCCCGCGCGCCCGACCATTGGCCCCAGACGCCGCCCACCCGCCCGCTGGTCACCGTCCCTCGCCTATAAAACCCCACCCCGCCCTCTCCACTCCGCACACACCACTCCCTCCTCTCCCAGAACACCTCCCCGAGGGTGCGAAGGCATCCCTCTTCTCGCAGCTCGCCGGAGCAAGGCTCGCCGGCGTAGTCACCATAAGGGCTACGGGCAGGAGGAGCTCGCCCCAATGTTCTTTTCCCTTCCCCCTCCATCTCTTTCCGTTCACCACCTCCTGGCCGCCCTAACGCACCATTTGTCACCGCCCAGGTTCGCCGGAGAATGTCGCCGTCGAGCGGGCCGAAAACTGCTGCAAGCAAACGCCGTCCGGGGAGCAGTTTTGGGAGGAGAAGCACGCGGCCGGACCCATCCCTGGACAGCCCCACCTCGCCGCCACCCTGCCCAGCCTCCGCCGTCGACCTCCGTCGCCTCCAGGTGAGCTCCGGCCGCCTCTTTTCTTCTCTGCAGCGCCGCACGCGCGTGCGTGGTCGCGAGCTGGGAGACGACCCAATCCTCCCGTGCGTGCGTGCATGGGCCACGACGGCCATGCACACTGGGCCCCGCCTGGGCCCTCTCCCCCTTCTTTTCTTTTCTTTTTTTTCACCGCCACTTGGCAAATCACCTGGGCTGGCCCAATCTTCTCCCCCGCACGGCCCGGTGCCCTTCCCGCCAAATAAATTCGCTTGAAAAATTGACATTTGCTGTTAATTTGTGATAAAACCAGTAGCACTGTTTTGAGCATAACTCGAGATCCACAAACCCAAATCCAATGAAACCAATCGCATTAGTTTATAAATTTGATTACCTTTCCAATGCCACTGGTCCCGTATTTTTAGGATTTTTGTACGATTTTTAGTGTATTTAACATGAGTATTGTATTCTGGTTAGTATTTCTACTGCCAAAATTTGGAAAATTAATATTTTTGGATGAATCCAATTGTGTTTGTCTTGTTATGTTAATGTCCATCCAGTAAAAATACTGTTTGTCTCTGATAATGAAATTTTGTCTCTGTTTGCAAGTGTATGTGTGTCACATAAATTGTTGATTCAAAACTTTTTGTTTATTTAAAATCCTTGATCACCTTTTTTTATTAGGAGTGGACAAACTTTGTTTTATTCTTTCAAAACAAATCCCTCTGCATCTTAAACCTAGTTCTATTGTTTTGCTCAAGATTTCAAATGTTGGGTTATATGGTTTACTTCCTATTTTTTTTTGGTGTAGTGTTTTGTAACAACATAAAAAAGGGAAATGATTTCTAATTTTTCCAAAAATGTTTAAAAGTAAAATATGAATGCTTTTGATGTCTAACCAATGCACTTGTCTTCTTTGTGGTGTTATATACCAAGGGATAATTAATTTATGTCATGGTGATACCCAAAGAGGCAATTGATAATTGGTGAGGGTCTTATGCCCTTCTTAGGTGATTAAATTGGGTTTTCTAAAATCAAAAATATTAAAGTAGTTTTGTAGTATCAATAAGACCTTAGTATGTTAGCCCTTAGTAGAGTGGTTATCTATTGATTGTTGCTTGTTGTATGTTGTTTTGTTGGTACAATGTGTTGATTGTGTTATTTTTATATTTTCCGGCGATAGATGCGAACTATTCCGGAGAAGAAGAAGAAGTGGTTCGGATGAGGATTTTATTTATATTGTTGGAATTCTTATTTGATGGAGTTGAAGAAGTCATGGGACAAATAAGCCAAGGCAAGACATCTTTTGATCTCTTGCTATTTATCCTTCTTGTTGTGCTCATTGCTCCATTATACACTTGGTTCCTTGTATCATATGTGATTTTTGGTCCTCTACTCTATACATGCTTATTCCCAAAGTATGTTGAACCCCTTGTTGATGCTTTGCATACTTGCTCCCAAGTATGTTGAACCCCCTTGTTGATGTTATGCATGCTTACCCTAAGCATGTATGCCCCCTTGACCATATCCATGTTGTCATCTTCTTAGTGGTATGATGATTAACATCATGACCCCTGTTTGAATCATCTTAATTATGTTGTCCCTATACATGCTTATCCTAAGTATGTATGATCCCCTTAACACCTCAATTATCACCCCCTTAGTGGTATGATGGCTAGCATCATGTCATTGTGACTCTTAGTTCCTTCATAAAACTATAGGTTGGGAACCCCTTGGAAAAATACCTTGTTGAAAAGAATTTTTGAAAACCTTGGGTGAGTTGGACTTACCCAAGTGTGTGTTTATGAAAGGAAAGGATCTTGGCAAAGATGGTTGGAAACAAAATCTTGTTTTCGAAAACTTTGGCGTCTAAGTATTCACCCGTGACAATTAACCCACGCAACCACATTACCCTGGAGTGGGACGGGGCTTAGCTCGTAGTTTGTTCTTCTTAACATGGGACACCGCACAACTATATAAGGGTAAGGTTACCCCTGAATCGGGATTGTCGTTGGTGGAGACAATAGTATAACGGGAGGCCTTCGGGGCTGACCCGTCCGGAAGACACTATGGGTCTCCTGGCTTGGCGGTGGAGCCACGCTCAAAGTGAGGTGAGCTGCCATGGTGCCGGGGAGGTACATACTCCATAGGGTAGGATCCCGTGCTAAGACGAATAGGCGAAAGGCTATGTCCGAGTTTTTGTCATGGCATAGTTGATATGCGTGGATGATGCCCACATGATGAACTCGCGGATCTTGTGGGGAAAGTGTGCAAACTCTGCAGAGTTAAATCTATTCGAATAGCCGCGTCCGCGGTCATGGACGGTTGGAATGGCTGTTGCTTAGCCTAATGAGTTTTTGGTTTACAAAAATTGTTTGGAAAATGAAAGAAAGGAACTTGTTTTCGGAGTACCAAAAGGGTACGGGAATGGTTTGGTTGACCATATGGAGATGGTCGGAAAGGAAACAAATTGGGTTACCCCCTCCCTAGTGTTTTATGTTGTAGAACTCTTTTGAAGTATCTTCTTCAACAAAGATATAGAGATGTCATAGGATCTCCTTAGTGTCCCCCCTTCAACTGTGATGTTGGGATGCTACATCCACTAGAGAAACTATTTCTCTTTCTTATGCTATATTCACAAGAGAAACTGATTCTCTTATGCATGCTATATCCACAAGAGAAACTACTCTTCCTCTCTTGTCTCTTTAGTTAGCTCTTGTTAGTATCATCGTGATGGTTTGCGAGTACAATTCCAAATGTACTCACGGCTTTGTCCCTGGTTATTTACTTGGCCAGACTTGAAGGAGTTCAACCGATGAAGAAGGAGTTGGCGACGTCTATGCGAGCTAGGAACGTCTTCCCAGTCAGTTGCCTGTAGGGTTATGGCAGATGACTTGGGTTCCGCGCTGTTGATGTGATGCTACTCTGATGTTTAGTTAGGCCCTTCGAGGCTATTACGTAAGTATTGGTCATGTGACCTAATTGTAATTTTCTTATTCCGCTTTGTAATGGATGGTGTAATTTGATATCAGTTCGGTTATGTGTTCACGGCGCACTGATCATGGGATCGTGAACTGTATACATAACAGGGTATTTCGGACAGTTAGTCCGGGGTCCCCACAGTTGGCATTCGCCGACCCCAAGAGCTACCTTCTATGAGTACCGGGGAAGGACCAAGTTCCACCCAAGTGGATTCATCTACACCACAAGGCCAAGCTTCTTCCGTTGATCTAAAAAATGCAAGTCAACCTCTACAACAACCTCAAGGTCAACCTCAACCTCAAGATCAACCTCGACATCTACGACAACAATCAAGTCCAAGTTCACCTCAACAAGCTCAAGAACAACATACACCGCAAGCTCGTCTACCTCAACACCCAACATCAAGTGACCAAGGTCAAGCTTCAAGTTCTTCTCCGAGTGGTTTGGGGATAATCTTGATGGACAATAATATTCCCAATACCGCCGAGCTGTCCGGATCTCATGACAATGATGCCCCTTTCAACGACAATGGAGGTCAAAGCGAGGACCCAAACCGTGATGAAGGCCAACAGGACTCTCAAGAATCATCTCCTTTAGCCGACACTCGCCGTGAAGACCCCACTACAAGACATTTGCGTCTCAAGTCTCATTCCTTGCAAAATATCATTTGTGATCTAAAGAGAAATGTTACCACTCGGAGGCAACTTGCAAAATTTTGTGCGCACCACGCCTTTGTCTCTAGGGAGGAACCACTCAAAGTTGATGATGCTCTCAAAGATCCCGATTGGTTGAATGCAATGCAAGAGGAACTCAACAACTTCAAGAGGAATGATGTATGGACTCTCATGAAGCGACCCGGTCATTGCCGCAATGTTATCGGCACCAAGTGGATCTTCAAGAACAAGAAAGATGAAATTGGCACGGTCATCCGCAACAAAGCAAGATTGGTGGCACAAGGCTATTCTTAAGTCGAAGGCGTGGACTTTGGTGAAATCTTTGCACCCGTTGCAAGGCTTGAGTCCATCCGTATCCTTTTGGCCTTTGCCTCACATCATGGCTTTAAGTTGCAACAAATGGATGTTAAGAGTGCTTTTCTTAATGGTCCTTTACATGAGGAGGTATATGTGAAGCAACCCCCGGGGTTCGAGGACCCCCATTTCCCGGACCATGTCTTCAAGCTCAAAAAGGCCCTATATGGTCTCAAACAAGCTCCTAGAGCTTGGTATGAGCATCTCAAGGAGTTGCTTAAAGACAGTGGGTTCGAAGTGGGGAAAATCGATCCCACTCTTTTTACTAAGAAGGTCAATGGGGAGCTTTTCGTATGCCAACTCTATGTAGATGACATCATATTTGGCTCTACTAACACAAAATTCAATGATGAGTTTGCTATGTTGATGAAAAGTAGGTTTGAGATGTCAATGATGGGTGAACTCAAGTACTTTCTTGGGTTCGAGATCAAGCAAATGCGACAAGGCACCTTCATCAATCAAGCGAAGTACCTCCAAGACATGCTCAAGCGCTTTGATATGAAGGATGCCAAGGGCATTGGGACTCCGATGCAACTCAAGTGTCAACTCTCTCTTGACGAGGCCGGCAAGGCGGTGGATACCAAGCTCTACCGTTCGATGATAGGTTCGCTTCTTTACCTTTGTGCCTCTCGCCGGATATAATGTTGAGCGTTGGTATGTGTGCACGGTTTCAAGCAAGTCCGATGGAAAGCCACCTTGTGGCGGTCAAAAGGATCTTTCGATATTTAGTTGATACCCCACACTTCGGATTATGGTACCCAAGGGACACGAGACTTTGCTTTGATTGGTTTCACCGACTCCGATTGGGCGGGCGACAAGATTGATAGGAAGACTACCTCCGGAGCATGTCACTTTCTTGGAAGATCTTTGGTGTGTTGGTCCTCGAAGAAGCAAAATTGTGTCTCTGTCTCCACCGCGGAAGCCGAGTATATATCCACGGCAAGTAGTCGTGCTCAAATCTTGTGGATGAGGCAAACCTGTCGGGATTATGGACTCGAGTATAGCAAGGTGCCTCTTTTGTGTGACAATGAGAGTGCAATCAAGATCGCCTACAATCCGGTTCTTCATGGCAAGACGAAGCACATTGAGATAAGGAACCACTTCATCCGGGATCACATTGCTCGCGGAGATATTGTACTATCCTATATTAGCACCAAGGAGCAATTGGCGGACATCTTCACGAAGCCCTTGGATGAGAAGCGTTTCATTGAGTTGAGGCATGAGCTAAATATCATTGATCCATCAAACTTTGCTTGACCATCGTGCGCACATACCACTCCTTACCGTTATATCTAGACGAAAGGCACGCATGAAGATAGGGGGAGTGCGGTTTAAATCCATTGAGCTATCCCTCCCCCCATAATGCATAAAGAAATCCAAAACATTTGCTATTTGTCAATTAAGTGACTTATGAACTTCATGTTGAGTTGTAGTCCGTGAGTCCTAGATACATCAAAGCGACCTCACACTACTATACTCTTACACGGTGGCTTCGGCCACCAACACCCCCCTCTTTGAGGGGTTTTTCGGTTCTTTGTGACCTTCTTTTGTCTTTCTTCTTTGCTTTCTTTTTCTTGTTTTTGAAGAACCTCCCTCAAGCTTGTTTTCTCGTGATTTTTGCAACCTTGGTTGTATGTTCTTTTTCTCCATCCTTCTAGTTTCTTTCCCCTCCTTTTTGGTGTTCCGATGCCAAAGGGGGAGAAGTTCCTAGGTGAATGGGGACCTTTGCTGTTTGTAGCCGTTTGGTTCTAGTCGCTTATCTTGTCTTATGGCTACATCAACAACCCTATGGAGGCATCTTATTGTGAGTTTGGGTATTCTCAAGGCTATGGTATGATAACTTCACCCAAATCTCCGTGCATGATCTTATGTTGCCTCCATATTGTGCATATGCTACTTGAACATGTCATTTATCTATGTTGCATATGTGCTTGGTTTGTAAAAACTAGGGGAGTGATGTCTCTATAACATGTGTATTTGTATTCAAATACATATTCATGATATGCACATGTGTAGGGGGAGATCCGTCGAGTTTTTGCAAATCTAAAGTACCTCATCATAATATCATATGTTATTGCCAACTCTTGTGTTGTCATCAAACACCAAAAAGGGGGAGACTGTAAGAGCAAACCTTAAACCCCAAGTTTTGTGTGTTTGATGACAACACTTGAGATATCTCACCGTGTACCTTGAGTATCATTGTTAGATTTGCAAGAGCACGGTGACCTCGCCGGACACGTCGAGATCGGAAGACTGAAGCGTAGTTGATAGGTTTTTCGGTTTTGTGTGTGTTTAGCGAGGTAACATGGTTGGAGAGAAAAAGGGAAGAAAACCAGTTTTAGCCAGGCCGGTACTACCGGTACCTATAGCGGTAGTACCGCTACCCCTATAGGTACCGGCCACGGTACCGCTCTGAGTCTGCACAGAGATTGACCCAGAATACGCGTTGCGGTACCCCTGCAGTACCTGGAGCGGTAGTACAGCTCACGAGCGGTAGTACCGCCCACGGTACCGCTTAGGTACCGTAAACGAGTTACAGCTGTACCGCCCTGGTACCGCTTCGGTACCGCTTCGGATCCAGTAAGCTCTGGACCCTGTTGCGGTACATAGAGCGGTACCTCGAGCGGTAGTACCGCTCTGCGTCCTTTGACCAGATCTGGGAAAATTCAAACTCAGAGCGGTAGTACCGCTTACCCAAAGCGGTAGTACCGCTTAGGCAAAAACTGGACATAACGGTTGGATTTGGAGGAGCCTATTTAAGGGCCCCTTCTTCCCCAACACGATTTTATCTCTTCCCCCTCTCTCTCCTCCATTGTTGCTGAGCTTAATCCATGAGGATCTTGATACGTCTCCAACGTATCGATAATTTCTTATGTTCCATGCTACTTTTATGATGATACATACATGTTTTATACATACTTTATGTCATATTTATGCATTTTCCGGCACTAACCTATTAACGAGATGCTGAAGAGCCAGTTGCTATTTTCTGCTGTTTTTGGTTTCAGAAATCCTAGTAAGGAAATATTCTCGGAATTGGACGAAATTAACGCCCAGGATCTTATTTTTCCACGAAGCTTCCAGAAGTCCGAAAGGGAAACGAAGTGGGGCGACGAGGCGGCGACACGCCAGGGCGGCGCGGCCCACCCCCTGGTCGCGCGGCCCTGTTGTGTGGGCCCCTCGCGTCGCCCCTAAACCTACCTCTCCGCCTATAAGAAGCCTTCGTCGATATTAACTCCAGTACCGAGAGCCACGATACGGAAAACCTTCCATAGACGCCACCGCCGCCAATCCCATCTCGGGGGATTCAGGAGATCGCTTCCGGCACCCTGCCGGAGAGGGGAATCATCTCCCGGAGGACTCTTCACCGCCATGGTCGCCTCCGGATTGATGTGTGAGTAGTTCACCCCTGGACTATGGGTCCATAGCAGTAGCTAGATGGTCGTCTTCTCCTCACTGTGCTATCATTGTCGGATCTTGTGAGCTGCCTAACATGATCAAGATCATCTATCTGTAATGATACATGTTGCGTTTGTTGGGATCCGATGAATATGGAATGCTATGTTATGTTCATTATAAATCTATCATCTGTGTGTTGTTTATGATCTTGCATGCTCTCCGTTATTAGTAGAGGCTCTGGCCAAGTCATTACTTGTAACTCCAAGAGGGAGTATTTATGCTCGATAGTGGGTTCATGCCTCCATTAAATCTGGGATAGTGACAGAATGTTCTAAGGTTGTGGATGTGTTGTTGCCACTAGGGATAAAACATCAATGCTATGTCTAAGGATGTATGTGTTGATTACATTACGCACCATACTTAATGCAATTGTCTGTTGTTTGCAACTTAATACTGGAAGGGGTTCGGTTGATAACCTGAAGGTGGACTTTTTAGGCATAGATGCATGCTGGATAGCGGTCTATGTACTTTGTCGTAATACCCAATTGAATCTCACACTACTCATCATAACATGTATGTGCATTGTCATGCCATCTTTATTTGTCAATTGCTCAACTGTAATTTGTTCACCCAACATGCTTATTCTTATTTGAGATACACCACTAGTGAACTGTGGACCCCGGTCCATTCTTTACATCGAATACAATCTACTACAATACTCGTTCTTACTGTTCTCTGCAAACATCATCATCCACACTATACATCTAATCCCTGGTGTTGCGCCGCACTACACTCCGCCGCCATCAACCTTGAACGTGCTTCTTGACTCCTACTGGTTTGATAACCTTGGTTTCTTACTGAGGGAAAACTTGCTGCTGTACGCATCACACCTTCCTCTTGGGGTTCCCAACGGACGCGTGTTGTACGCGTATCAAGCTCTTTTTCTGGCGTCGTTGCCGGGGAGATCAAGACACGCTGCAATGGGAGTCTCCACTTCCAATCTCTTTACTTTGTTTTTGTCTTGCTTTATTATTATTTACTTCTTTGTTTGCTGCATTATATCAAAATACAAAAAAATTAGTTGCTAGCTTTACTTTATTTACTATCTTGTTTGCGTTCTCAATATTAAAAACACAAAAAAATTAGTTACTTGTTTTTACTATATCTAGTTTGTTTTATTTACTATTGCTAAAATGGGTACTCCTGAAAATACTAAGTTGTGTGACTTCACAACCACAAATAATAATGATTTCTTATGCACAACTATTGCTCCACCTGCTACTACAACAGAATTCTTTGAAATTAAACCTGCTTTACTGAATCTTGTTATGAGAGAGCAATTTTCTGGTGTTAGTTCCGATGATGCTGCTGCCCATCTTAATAATTTTGTTGAATTATGTGAAATGCAAAAGTATAAGGATGTAGATGGTGACATTATAAAATTAAAATTGTTTCCTTTCTCATTAAGAGGAAGAGCTAAAGATTGGTTGCTATCTTTGCCTAAGAATAGTATTGATTCATGGACTAAATGTAAGGATGCTTTCATTGGTAGATATTATCCTCCTGCTAAAATTATATCTTTGAGGATTAGTATAATGAATTTTAAGCAATTGGATAATGAGCATGTTGCCCAAGAATGGGAAAGAATGAAATCTTTGGTTAAAAATTGCCCAACCCATGGACTGACTACTTGGATGATCATCCAAACCTTTTATGCAGGATTGAATTTTTCTTCGCGGAACCTATTGGATTCAGCTGCTGGAGGTACTTTTATGTCCATAACTTTAGGCGCCGCAACAAAGCTTCTTGATGATATGATGATTAATTACTCTGAATGGCACACGGAAAGAGCTCCACAAGGTAAGAAGGTAAATTATGTCGAAGAAACCTCCTCCTTGAGTGATAAGATTGATGCTATTATGTCTATGCTTGCGAATGGTAGATCTAATGTTGATCCTAATAATGTTCCTTTAGCTTCATTGGTTGCCCAAGAAGAACATGTTGATGTGAACTACATTAAAAATGATAATTTCAACAACAATCCTTATCGGAACAGTTCTAGTAACAACTATAGGCCATATCCTTATAATAATGGTAATGGTTATGGTAATTCTCATGGGAATTCTTACAACAATAATAGGAATACAACCTCCGGTCTTGAATCCATGCTTAAATAATTTATTAGTACACAAACTGCTTTTAACAAAACTGTTGAAACTAATTCTACCTAATCCTAGATACATGTGAAGTAGATTGGTTTGTTGCCCGTCGTTTGTTTAGGGTGTGGCGTCAGCAGATCCAAATGGCGATAGAACAAGGGCACCTAATTTTCAGCCAGTACGCCATGAAAGTCGACACACACCCCTTCCCCGCTGTTAACATGGTGGAGTACGCTTACCCCGGGAGGTGCCAGCCAGGTTTCTCGTTCAGCATCAACATGGTAGGGCTTGTGCACCACTCTGGTAAGGACCAAGACGAGGGCAGCCGCTCTGGTGGCAAGGACAAAGAAAGCCGTTCCACGCGATCGGCTCCGACACGATGGCAAGCGCTACATCACAGAGGGAGAAGTGAAGAATGTACGATATCAACGACCTCTCTCTGATCATCTCCTCAACAAATATGTGAGTCAGTACGACCAACGCCAACGAGACAATGACGATGACGAAAGAGATCGTCTGGCTAGTGGAGATAACAGGAAATATCGTCGGCATGATCGAGACTACGAAAGAGATGAGCGCCATGCCAAGGAAAAGTCAAGAGAGCGAGACGACGTGGACAAGCACTAGGACTGTCCCTTCTTCAAGCACTGCTGGGATTCAGGAATGAGCCGAGTGCCTACAATCGGCAACTGCCCAGAATGTAGACAGAAGAAGAAGGGTGCAGGAGACGTGTCGGTGTTCAAACGTCTAGGACCTCTCCCGCCTCGGAACAAGCAAGCTGAGTCCTCTCGGGTAGAAGATCTCGAGGAGTTAGAAGATGACGATGATGAAGAAGAAGAAGAAGAGTAAGTACCACCGGCCAAGGTGGTGCCCCGATGGCCTCGACCGTTCCCAAAAGCGTAGGGTTCGGCGACTACGTGGCTTGGAGGAAGCCGAAAGGTTATACCCGCACACGTTGAGGAAGGCGCGGCTCGATCTAGCCGCGAAAATTCAGCGAACCCTAGACGAAGAGGGTCGACCACAGAAGAAAGAGTGGCGCCCCAAACAAAGGAAAGCCGATGATGAGACATCGGCTGGCAAAAACATGGTGTTCATCCTGCCAGCAGAGTTTTGTGCTCCTGGAACAGACGAGGCACCTGTGGCACAACTTGACTGCGGCCCACGGCCGGTTATTTTTGAGAAGCCATGAGAAAGAAGCTACAGACACCTGAAGGCCCTGTACTTACGAGGTTATATCAATGGGCAGCCTGTCAATAAGATGCTGGTGGACACCGGAGCTGCAGTCAGCATCATGCCGTACTCCATGCTACGTCGGTTGGACGCTCTAGCTCGGATCTGATCAAGACCAACGTCACACTGAGCGATTTCAATGGCCAATCATCAGAAGCGCAAGGTGTTCTGAACGTGGATCTGACCGTAGGAAAGAAAACCATCCCTACGACATTCTTCATCGTCGATAGCAAGAGCACCTACGATGTCCTGCTAGGGAGAGATTGGATCCACGCCAACTGTTGCATTCCATCCACGATGCACCAATGCTTAATACAGTGGGATGGAGATGAAGTCGAGGTCGTCCACGCAGATGACTCAGCCGAGATTTCAACGGCTGGCATGAACATTTGGGAGACGGCAGGCCAAGAGCCACTCTCCGGCATTACTTTCGACGACTGCGAGCGCATCGACGTGACAAAAAACGGGGTGAGGCTGGTCTTATCCACTGGCCTGACCGTGTAACAATAGCAAAGGCTATGGACGTACGTGACAAGGCCGATCCCTTCGATCGGCCCCAAAAAATAAAAAGTGATGATCTTGTCTCAAGCATGTCACGTAGTTATAGTAAAGCACGACCAAGATGTAAACCTTCATTGAGCAATGCAATCGAAGTGGGGGCCGATTCCAGCAATCGGCCCATATTATCCTCGCCATACGTTTTGCCTGTGTTCGGCGTCGATCTAACAGGTGACGGAAAGCTAGGGTATGGGTTTACATCGGCTGAAGAGCTAGAAGAAGTCGACATGGGTCATGATAGAGCCGATGTTCAGGTATAGTTCTGTGGATGGCTACAGAGCCGATATCTGCAGATTACCGACAGCATTCGGCTCGGGGGCACCTAATCAGATGAACAGTGCGATGAACATGTGCGATACATGGGCGGTGAAATGTGAGGGGCCGATAGAAAAATCGGCCGGTCAAAATGTACATGAAGACACAGTGATGCTGGACATCGACTTGAGGAAATATGCAAAGACAACAGCATACAAGTACAGCCGATGCAAAGACATCGACTCCAGAATAAAAAGCCGATGCACAGTCATC
Source organism: Lolium rigidum (assembly GCF_022539505.1). Lineage (NCBI taxonomy): Eukaryota > Viridiplantae > Streptophyta > Magnoliopsida > Poales > Poaceae > Lolium > Lolium rigidum. The sequence goes on along the minus strand of NC_061511.1, from coordinate 141,223,487 downwards.
GACTTTAGAGGTACAAGTTCAGCAAAACATTTGTCAGTTTACACAGAGAGGCTTTACTGAAGAAACACGTTGAGGGCGTGAAGGGCGTCAGCACGGATACGATCCACCTCGGCGATCTCAGCCTCGTCGTCCTCGTCTTTGCCCGTCACCAACTGACTGCTCAGGGCACGAATTTCAGCCAGATCGGTCTTCGGATCGGCTGTGAGGCCCTTTGCTTCCTCTTGAGAGCGGACAATAAGGGCTTCCTTGTCTTGGATAAGCTGCTTGGTCACCCTGACCCTCTCTTCAAGGCTCTCCAGTTCCTTACGCAGGGTCTCGAGTTCGGCACTATTGGCGGAAGTGTCGGTTTGGCGTCTAAAGCAGCCTTTTTCTCGTTGAGCTGTTGACACTTGTCTGCAATATCGGCTCTGAATGGAAGCTGGGCGTGGCGAAGATTAATTCTTTGACGAGCCGACTGCACCCTTGACTTGAAGACCGACAGAGTTACAGCTGGCCAAAGCTTCACCTGTAGTGTCACAGGGAGATGGGGCTGGATATCTTCGAGGATGCCCTTGACTTCCTCGGGATTCTCAACCAGGGTCTCAACTGAGGAGGAGAGCAAAGCCTTGAGACGCTGGAGTGGACCATGGACCGTGCTAGGACTTGGCTCTTCACCTGCCTTGGAAGTAGCTGGTTCGATGGATTCAGGATCGAACGTCAGCAAGCTTGAAAGATCACAACCCTGACAAGACGAACAAGAGTGGTATTAGTATACAACAAAGAAAGGGATAGAGCCAAGGGAGTGGAGTGTACCTCTCCCAAGGTAGGAGGAGCAGCCGATGTTGTGATAATCAGCTTTTCCGTGGACTTGGCTAGGTTAGCCACTTCGTCAGCCACGATCGTCGAGGTGGCTAGGTCTAGCGTGGCGGACGGCATCAGTACCTCTTCGACGTCTCCGCTAGAGGTGTCATTGGTCTACAAAAGGAAGTGATTAGCCGATCCGAGTGGCAATGGGTTAGCATGAAATATAAACCAGGGAGGTAATTACATTTGAAACCTCCTGGCTTGATGGAGAAGCTCGTGGGTCTTTGCGAGCCCTCTTGATGCATCGACGCTTCACGCGTGACCCTGTTCTGATCGGAGCTTGAAAGGCAGCAGGCTCGGGAGTTGACCTTTTCTTGGAAGCCGACGCTAGCGAGTCCGTCTGGCTCTGTGTGGTGGATCTCCCGGAGTTGCCCGGGCTCGAGTCCCTTTGGCTGGACTGTGCCTCCCCGCTGGAGTTTTCTTCGATGGAAGTCTGTAAAAATAAGTACAAGCATGTTGCAAAAGACTGGGAGGACAGATAAATTTAGCCAAAGCACGAGTCAGCTTACGTGCAAGCTTTCTTGGGCAGGAGCTTTGCGCTTCAGGGTCTTTCTGGTAGCTACTTTCCTCACCGCCTTCCTCGCCTGGATTGAGGCTCGGGGGGCAACTGGCCCCGAGGATGCTTTACTCTTGGGAGCCGATTTCGGTGAAATCGGCTGGCTCTCCATTATGACCTTCTTCAGGGGTGGCGAGCTCTGGCAGAAGAGAACCACCGGGGCTGGTGGAAGGAATTTGAAGGGGGAGCCATCGGCTTGCATGGGCTCCGGGCCATCTTGTTGCTGCCAAGAGATAGAGTCAGGTTACAGACAATTATCATGAGCCATTGCAAGAAATTTATAAATAATAGTACCTGGTCTGCAGGAATGTCATATTCGGCATCAAGTTGTCTCAGCAACGGTCCTAGAGCTCTTCTGAAGGCATGGGTCTTCCACATGGACCACCAAGTCTCGAAGCCATCGGTAGTGGTGGTGAAACGGAGGTTGTGGGGAATTGGAACGGCAGAGCATCAAAGAAGGTATAGCACCTTTGGCCAGTGAGGATGTCAGGCAGTTCAGCTCTGCTTGCTGTCAGGTAGTGGAGAAAGAAGTGTGGAGGCACCTGCCCGAGACCAAGCTGTCGGGCTACTACTACCGGTTGGTAAGACTCATAACCAGGCTTGATGATCCGGTTTGAGGTACTCATGCCAACTGGGAGGAAGCAAGGACGAATCATGATAGAGTACAAGTACCGGGTGCTAGCGTCATCGGCAAAGTTGTCCAACCGGAAGGAGACTGGGTTCTCAAAGTTCTCCGATTCAGTATAAGGAAAGAACAGGGGGTTGTCCAAGCCTTGGAAGAAAATCTTGAACCACCCTGCTGCTTCCTTAGGGATCAGCCTGCTGCCTGGGAGACCATACAAAGCTTGGCCATAGCTAGTGCACCGGATCTCCTTTCCATTAGCATCTGGGAAGGTGCAGGTGGCCAAAGGTGGGAAGTCTGGGATCGGGTTCTGAAAGTACAACTGAGCCCATAACTGAATAAACCACCAGGGGCCTCCGGTTTTAACTGTCTTTTGAGAGAACAGTTTGACAGACATCAGTTGAAGAGATCGATAGACCTCCCCAAGAAACAGTTTGCCAAGGCCAAGTTGAGTGCCTTTGGCAAGTTCATAGGCCAGGGAAAGGTAATTCTTGGTTGGGGCGAGTGATGGGCCACAGAATATGAAGTGCTCCAACCAGAAGTTCAGGAAGGCTGTGTGTTCTCTCTCCGTCGCAGTGGCCTTTGGTTTTCATATAACGATTGAGGTAGGCACCCCAGCTGGTACACTCTTTTTTAGAGGAAAGGGTGAAAGGAACCTTTGGCAGCTTAAACGCAGAGGGGCTTGGGGATGCAATGTCTAGGCCTGTGATCATGGCCACATCCAGCAGAGTTGGTGTCATAGGGCAGTGGCCAAACATGAAGCAGTTCAGTGCATCAGACCAGAAGTAGCCGATGGTTTTCAGAATATTTTCATTCTTTTCAAGGGGAGACAATGATAATGACAAGGCATCGGCTATCCCTATAGTTTCCCAGGTGGCATAATGAGTTTTTGACACTCTATTGTACCATGCTACCCAACCCTCAGGAGGATTAGGCCAGGCTCGCAGGCAGTCGGCCCTGGAAGACAGATCTAAGTTCTGCTTCACGGAGGGGATTCTGTTAGCCTCGCATGAGATTAAGAGAGCGGGACTCTCGGAAGAATGGGGACCAAGACACATAGAATTTGCGAGAGAAGGATGTGGCAGCAGGATGTCTGAAACCTAAAATTAATGACGGAATAGGACATTAATTCAGGTGTTTGCTGTTAATCCTAACATTGATTCGAATGGCGAGAGGCGGTTAAGGATTACCTTCAGACCGGAGACCATGGCGTTGGCATTGGATGATTCCGCCATTGGATGCGCTGTGGAGTTGGGGCGGCGCGGTCGAGATCTGAGATGCGGGTGGCCGTGAGTTGGAACTGCTCAGGCGGCGATTTGGGGATCTGAGTTTGCTTTCTCAGACGGAGGTCGCAGGTTACCGTTTGGAGGGGCAATTGGTTTGGCCTGACTCGCATTTTATGGTAGAGGCCGATGCGATGCCATCGGCTCTTTTGGGGGTTGTTTGACTTTGACTATCGGCAAAAGACTGATTGGGAACACTTCTTTATTAATAAAAGGGGATTCTTACAATGAAGAGCCGATTGCTCAAGAAAGGAGGAACAAAAGAGGAGCCGATTGCTCAGGAACTACTAATCCTACACTACTAATCCTCGCTGGCCTCGTCGTCGGCATCGTAGCTGCCGCCGGCGCTACTTCCGGAGAGTTCCTCGTCGCTGCTGCCCCAGCCCTCGGCCGGAGCTTCCTCCTCCTCGTCATCATCATCGTCTTCGCTGTCCGCCCAAGCGCGGAAGCGCTTCGCTGGCGGGTACCCAGCGGAGGAGGAGGAATCATCTTCCTCTTCCTCCTCCTGTTCCTCCTCTTCTTCCTCTTCTTCTTCTTCTTCCTCCTCCTTGTCGGAGGAGGTGGGGTTCGCCCAGGAGTGGAAGTCGTCCTCGCTCTCACTCTCCAGCCCCCCTTCGATTAGGAACTGGAGGTCGTCCTCCCCATCAGTCAGGGGCAAGTCACCATCTGACCCGACGAGGGCCTCCGGTGGGCCATCTGGCACGAAGTCGAAGTCCCACTCTGGCTCACTCGAGGAAGAAGATTGGAAAGAGAGGCCTGATGAGACGGAGGAAGAGGAAGACATTGCTACAGGGAAAGAGGGTTTTTTGGTGCCGATGGCTAGAACAGAGCAAGGTGATGAAGAGGCGAATCATTCGGCACAGTTAAATAAGGGGAGCATAGTGGAAATTTAATGTCATTACAGTTTCCGAGGAAGTGGTGCTAAGGCTATCAAATCTTGCAGAGAAGTTGAGAAGGCAAGGCATCATGATGAAGAATACTGTGACGGTTCTGCTCTGCCACGACATGACCCGACGAAGAGAAAGCAGAGTGATTTTGGAATTATCAATTCCAAAACCAGGGGGGCATGTGTTATCACCAGAATTTGACCGGATCAGAGGTGGGCCGCGATCAAGATTGGGATTGAAGAATATACATGGAAGAAATACGTGAACCGGCCTTGTACACGAAGTTTGGGCTAGTTTGCCCTTGTATCCGTAAATATAGTAGGATACGTGTCTGCTAGATAGAATTTGGCTCGTGCACGGTTGGGATTATTCCCACGTTAGAAAGTCTACGGACTATAAATATGTATCTAGGGTTATCGAGAAAAACAACAATCACGTTCATCGCAAACCAATCTAGGCGCATCGCCAACCCCTTTGTTTCGAGGGTTTCTTCCGGGTAAGCATCATGCTGCCTAGATCGCATCTTGCGATCTAGGCAGTATACGTTTATTCATCGTTCATGCGTTGCTCGTGCTGAAGCCTTGTTGATGGCGAGCAACGTAGTTATCATAGATGTGTTAGGGTTAGCATTGTTTCATCGTGTCACATGCTTTCATCCATGCAACCCTTAGACGTCTAGCCGCCCTTACACCTATCTTATGTGTAAGGGCGGCACCTTGCTTGATCATTATTTAGTAGATCCGATCTGTTATGATTGCTCCTTGTTCTTCAAGGATTAGTTTAATATCTGCATAGTTAGGCCTTGCAAATGGGTTGAAGGATCCAAAGAGCACGTAGGGTGTAGTTTGCTAGCCCTAGATAAGATGTTCCGGGGATCAACTTCATGTTGGTTTTTAGGCCTTGTCTAGGGTTGGTTTATTATCACCGTGCGTGGCTGCCAGGCTCAATCACGCATAAGATGTTTCGATTATGCGGTGAAAACCCTAAATCGTTGTAGGTTGTTTTAGCTATATATCGATCAAGCAGGACCACCATGTGATCGTAGACCTCATACGAACCATGGGTGGATCGGCTCCTTCAGCCGATTCACAGGACAACCTGAGAGCCGATCGAGGCTCGTATTTAATGTTTACGTGTATGCCATGCAGGAACTAAGCGAAGCAAATCCATCACCTTCCTGATCAGGTATAGATCAGGTGGCACGCCCTTGCACCAGCATCGGACGTGCGTGCCGAGGCTTTGCGGGCCGTCGCTCGAGGGACCAGGGCCAGCTGCAGCTCTGAGTTGTTCCCGGCTCTTCGTGTTGCCAGCCGTTGCTCGCCGGTGGGTTTCGGATGCCAACACAAACACAAGGATGAAGCGGTGCAGCAAAACTCACATAAAAGACATATTGTAAACATTATAAGACTCTACACCGTCTTCCTTGTTGTTCAAACTCAATACTAGAAATTATCTAGACTTTAGAGAGACCGAATATGCAAACCAAATTTTAGCATGCTCTATGTATTTCTTCATTAATAGGTGCAAAGCATATGATGCAAGAGCTTAAACATGAGCACAACAATTGCCAAGTATCACATTATCCAAGACATTTTAGAAATTACTACATGTATCATTTTCCAATTCCAACCATATAACAATTTAACGAAGAAGAAACTTCGCCATGAATATTATGAGTAAAGCCTAAGGACATACTTGTCCATATGCTACAGCGGAGCGTGTCTCTCTTCCACACAATGAATGCTAGGATCCATTTTATTCAAACAAAACAAAAACAAAAAACAAAAAACAAACCGACGCTCCAAGCAAACCACATAAGATGTGATGGAATAAAAATATAGTTTCAGGGGAGGAACCTGATAATGTTGTCGATGAAGAAGGGGATGCCTTGGGCATCCCCAAGCTTAGACGCTTGAGTCTTCTTGAAATATTCAGGGGTGAACCACCGGGGCATCCCCAAGCTTAGAGCTTTCACTCTCCTTGATCATGTTGTATCATCTCCCTCTCTTGATCCTTGAAAACTTCCTCCACACCAAACTCAAAACAACGCATTAGAGAGTTAGTGCAGAATCAAAATATACATGTTCAGAGGTGACATAATAATTCTTAACACTTCTGGACATTGCACAAAGCTACTGAAAGTCAATGGAATCGAAATATCCATCGAACATATCAAAACAGGCAATGCGAAATAAAAGGCAGAATCTGTCAAAAACAGAACAGTTCGTAATGACAAATTTTATTGAGGCACCAGACTTGCTCAAATGAAAATGCTCAAATTGAATGAAAGTTGCGTACATATCTGAGGATCAGTCACGTAAATTGGCATAATTTTCTGAGTTACCTACAGAGAATTTTGCCCAGATTCGTGACAGCAAAGAAATCTGTTTCTGCGCAGTAATCCAAATCTAGTATGAACCTTGCTATCAACGACTTTACTTGGCACAATAAAACACTAAACTAAGATAAGGAGAGGTTGCTACAGTAGTAACAACTTCCAAGACACAAATATAAAACAAAGTACTGTAGTAAAAACATGGGTTGTCTCCCATAAGCGTTTTTCTTTAACGCCTTTCAGCTAGGCGCAGAAAGTGTGTATCAAGTATTATCGAGAGATGGTGCATCGTTATCATAAGCTCCTCCATCTGTAGTGGTACTAAGGGCTTTGTCAATTTTAGGCCTATAATAATATTTCTTTGGTTTAGGCACTTTAGAGACATACATAAACTTTTGCTCCTTACCCACATAAGCTTTCTCCTTATATTTAAGAGAAGAAAATGTTGAACCCAAGGTTCCCATAGCTTTTTCAAGTTCGCCAATCCTATTGGTTTGATCATCATGGACAACACAAGTTCCTAGGACACTAATTCTTTCATCAATTCCTCCTAAGGATTTATTAAGTTCATCTGTTTTATCAAGTAACATTTCCAATTTAGTTTCAACACTCGGAAAAATTTTCTCTATGGTTTCCAATTTTTTCATAACATCTTCAAGAGAGATTTCAGTTTTAACTTCATCAACAGGGGGTATTCCAAATAGGCTCTCAATAATACAGCTAGCTTCTAATGTAGGAGTACTTAGGAAATTACCTTTCGCGAGACAATCAAGAACATACCTATTCCAGCTAGAGACACCAACATAAAAATTCCTGAGTAGGATAGTGGTGGAGTGTTTCTTAGTGCACCTATTATGGGCATCACTAATTCTAAACCAAGAATCTCTTAAACATTCTCCCCCTCGTTGTTTAAACGTACGAACTTCAACTTCAGGATTACTCATTTTAGCAGTAGTAAATAAAGCAAACTAGATAAAGTAAATGCAAGTAACTAATTTTTTTTGTGTTTTTGATATAGCAAACAAGATAGCAAATAAAGTAAAACTAGCAACTAATTTTTTTGTATTTTGATTTAGTGCAGCAAACAAAGTAGTAAATAAAACTAAGCAAGACAAAAACAAAGTAAAGAGATTGCGATGTGGAGACTCCCTTGCAGCGTGTCTTGATCTCCCCGGCAACGGCGCCAGAAATTTGCTTGATGCGCGTGGTTGACGTATTGTCTTTTCGTTCGACACGCGTCCGTTGGGAACCCCAACAGGAAGGTGTGATGCGCACAGCGGCAAGTTTCCCTCAGTAGAAACCAAGGTTTATCGAACCAGTAGGAGTCAAGAAGCACGTTGAAGGTTGATGGCGGCGAGATGTAGTGCGGCGCAACACCAGGGATTCCGGTGCCACCGTGGAACCTGCACAACACAAACCAAGTACTTTGCCCCAACGAAACAGCGAGGTTGTCAATCTCACCGGCTTGCTGTAACAAAGGATTAGATGTATAGTGTGGATGATGTTTGTTTGCAGAAAACAGTAGAACAAGTATTGCAGTAGATTGTATTTCAGCATAGAGAATTGGACCGGGGTCCACAGTTCACTAGAGGTGTCTCTCCCATAAGATAAATAGCATGTTGGGTGAACAAATTACAGTTGGGCAATTGACAAATAAAGAGGGCATGACCATGCACATACATATTATGATGAGTATAGTGAGATTTAATTGGGCATTACGACAAAGTACATAGACCGCTATCCAAACATGCATCTATGCCTAAAAAGTCCACCTTCAGAGTTATCATCCGAACCCCTCCAGTATTAAGTTGCTAACAACAGACAATTGCATTAAGTATTGCGCGTAATGTAATCAGTAACTACATCCTCGAACATAACACCAATGTTTTATCCCTAGTGGCAATAGCACATCCATAATCTTAGAGATTTCCGTCACTTCCCCAGATTCACGGAGACATGAACCCACTATCGAGCATAAATACCCCTCTTGGAGTTAATAGCAAAAACTTGGCCGAGCCTCTACTAATAACGGAGAGCATGCAAGATCATAAACAACACATAGATATAAATTGATAATCAACATAACATGGTATTCTCTATTCATCGGATCCCAACAAACACAACATATAGAATTACGGATAGATGATCTTGATCATGTTCGGCAGCTCACAAGACCCGACAATTAAGCACAATGAGGAGAAGACAACCATCTAGCTACCGCTATGGACCCATAGTACAGGGGTAGACTACTCACACATCACTCCGGAGGCGACCATGGCGGCGTAGAGTCCTCCTGGGAGATGATTCCCCTCTCCGGCAGGGTGCCGGAGGCGATCTCCCGAATCCCCCGAGATGGAATTGGCGGCGGCGGCATCTCCGGAAGGTTTTCCGTATCGTGGCTCTCGGCATCGGGGGTTTCGCGACGAAGGCTTTAAGTAGGCGGAAGGGTAGGTCGGGGGCGACGCGAGGGGCCCAGGAGACAGGGCGGCGCGGCCAAGGGTGGGGCCGCGCCGCCCTGCCCTCCTGGCCACCTCGTGGCCCCACTTCGTTGACTCTTCGGTCTTCCGGAAGCTTCGTGGCAAAATAGGACCCCGGGCGTTGATTTCGTCCAATTCCGAGAATATTTCCTTACTAGGATTTCTGAAACCAAAAACAGCAGAAAACAACGAATCGGCACTTCGGCATCTTGTTAATAGGTTAGTTCCGGAAAATGCACGAATATGACATAAAGTGTGCATAAAACATGTAGATATCATCAATAATGTGGCATGGAACATAAGAAATTATCGATACGTCGGAGACGTATCAGTAGTAACCAAGTGATGCTGGCAAGAGAGAGGCCAAGCCTGAGCTAGTAAATCCAGTAGAGATGGATATGCATAAGTAAGCAAGAACACATAGCCTATCCAAGTTAACCAGATAAAACCAACCTTGATAGCCAACTTAATAACCTAGCATCACCTAGTCTTTTAAACCATCAGAAACTTCCCATTTTCTTCAAAGGATACCACAGTGGCATTCATTTACATGATTCCCTACTGTGAATATCTCTATTTTAGTATACCATCATAAGCATTTCATTTAAATCACACATTTTAGTATCTGTTCTTATCCAAGTTTTTGCCTCAGCCTTTGCATCATTGGCTGAGCTAAGACATCAAGCATCTAGCCAGGGAGCATTCTTTCTTTTTAGGGAACTATATGAACT
>NC_061511.1:141073161-141213653 GCF_022539505.1 Lolium rigidum | reverse complement strand
ATTTTCCCGAAAGTTGGATTTCGCACAAAAACGAGACACCAGAACAGTTCTGCTGAAAACAGCGTTAGTCCGTGTTAGTTGTATCCAAAATACACAAATTAGAGGCAAAACAATAGCAAAAGTGTTCGGGAAAGTAGATACGTTTTGGACGTATCAGCTGGACTGTGCCTCCCCGCTGGAATTCTCTTCGGTGGAAGTCTGTAAAAAGAAGTACAAGCATGTTGCAAAGGACCGGGAGGACAGATAAATTTAGTCAAGGCACAAATAAGCTTACGTGCAAGCTTTCTTGGGCAGGAATAGGAGCTTTGCGCTTCGGGGTCTTCTTGGCAGCTACTTTCCTCACTGCCTTCCTTGCCTGGATTGAGGCTCGGGGGGCAACTGGCCCCGAGGATGCTTTACTCTTGGGAGCCGATTGCGGTGAAATCAGCTGGTTGTGCATTATGACCTTCTTCAGGGGTGGCGAGCTCTGGCATAAGAGAACCACTGGGGCTGGTGGAAGGAATTTGAAGGGGGAGCCATCGGCTTGCGTGGGTTCTGGGCCATCTTGTTGCTGCCAAGAGATAGAGCCAGGTTACAGACAATCATCGTGAGCCATTGCAAGAAATTTATAAGTAATGGTACCTGGTCTACAGGAACGTCATATTCGGAATCAAGTTGCTTCAGCAACGGTCCTAGAGCTCTTCTGAAGGCGTGGGTCTTCCACATGGACCACCAAGTCTCGAAACCATCGGTAGTGGTGGTGAAATGGAGGTTGTGAGGAATTGGAATGGCCAAAGCGTCAAAGAAGGTATAGCACCTTTGGCCAGTGAGGATGTCAGGCATTTCAGCTCTGCTTGCTGTCAGGTGGTGGAGAGAGAAGTGTGGGGGCACTTGCCCGAGACCAAGCTGCCGGGCTACTACCACCGGTTGGTAAGACTCATAACCAGGCTTGATGATCCTGTTCGAAGTACTCATGCCAACTAGGAGAAAGCAAGGACGGATCATGATGGAGTACAAGTGCCGAGTGCTGAGGTCATCGGCAAAGCTGTCTAATCTAAAGGAGACTGGATTCTCAAAGTTCACAGATTCAGTATAAGGAAAGAACAGGGGGTTGTCCAAGCCTTGGAAGAAAATCCTGAACCACTCTGATGCTTCTTTAGGGATCAGCTTGCTGCCTGGGAGGCTATACAGAGCTTGGCCGTAGCTAGTGCATCGGATCTCCTTCCCATTAGCATCTGGGAAGGTGCAGGTGGCCAAAGGCGGGAAGTTTGGGATCTGGTTCTGGAAGTACAGCTGAGCCCATAACTGAATAAACCACCAGGGGCCTCCTGTTTTAACTTTCTTTTGGGAGAACAGTTTGACAGACATCAGTTGAAGAGATCGATAGACCTCTCCAAGGAACAGTTTGCCAAGGCCAAGTTGAGTGCCTTTGGTGAGTTCATAGGCCAGGGAAAGGTAATTCTTGGTTGGGGCGAGTGAAGGACCACAGAATATGAAGTGCTCCAACCAGAAGTTCAGGAAGGCCGTGTGTTCTCTCTCTGTCACAGGGCCTTTGGTTTTCATATAACGTCTGAGGTAGGTGATGTCTACGTTCCCCCTCCTTTCCTGTAGACAATGTTGGGCCTCCAAGAGCAGAGGTTTGTAGAACAGCAACAAGTTTTCCCTTAAGTGGATCACCCAAGGTTTATCGAACTCAGGGAGGAAGAGGTCAAAGATATCCCTCTCATGCAACCCTGCAACCACAAAGCAAGAAGTCTCTTGTGTCCCCAACACACCTAATAGGTGCACTAGTTCGGCGAAGAGATAGTGAAATACAGGTGGTATGAATAAATAGTAGCGAGTAGCAACGGTGCCGAGAAAATAGCTTGCCGGCGTGTAGTCGATGGTGGTAGTATTGCAGCAGTAGTAACACGATAGAAACAAGAACGAGCAGTATTTAGGAACAAGGCCTAGGGATTACACTTTCACTAGTGGACACTCTCAACATTGATCACATGACAGAATAGATAAATGCATACTCTACACTTTTGTTGGATGATGAACGCATTGCGTAGGATTACACGAACCCTCAATGCCGGAGTTAACAAGCTCCACAATTTGTTCATATTTAAGTAACCTTATAGTGTAAGATAGATCAACATAACCATATAGATCACATCAATACCATCATAATGATAATTAACTCCACAATCTACAAGAGATCATGATCATAGCCTACGACAAGAACCACACGGTGCACACACTAGTCACCTTTACACACGTGCGGGAGGAATAGAACTACTTTAATAACATCACTAGAGTAGCACATAGATGAATTGTGATACAAAACTCATATGAATCTCAATCATGTAAAGCAGCTCATGAGATCATTGTATTGAAGTACATGGAGAGAGATTAACCACATAGCTACCGGTACAGCCCCGAGCCTCGATGGAGAACTACTCCCTCCTCATGGGAGCAAGCAGCGGTGATGAAGATGGCGGTGGAGATGGCAGCGGTGTCGATGGAGAAGCCTTCCGGGGGCACTTCCCCGTCCCGGCAGGGTGCCGGAACAGAGTTCTGTCCCCCGAATTGGAGTTTCACGACGGTGGCGGCGCCCCTGGAGTCTTTCTGGAGTTTCGTCAATTGGTACTGCGTTTTTAGGTCGAAAGGGGTTTTATAGGCGAAGAGGCGGCGCAGGGGGCACCTGGGGGCGCCACACCCTAGGCCGGCGCGCCGTGGTCCGGCCCGCGCCGCCATGTGGTGTGGTGGCCCCCCGGCTCCTCTCCGACTCTTCTTCGGTGTTCGGAGCCTTCCGGGAAAAATAGGAGGTTTGGCGTTGATTTCGTCCAATTCCGAGAATATTGCCCGAACAGCCTTTCCGGAACCAAAAACAGCGAGAAAACAGCAATCGGCACTTCGGCATCTTGTTAATAGGTTAGTTCCGTGAAAATGCACGAATATGACATAAAGTGTGCATAAAACATGTAGATAACATCAATAATGTGGCATGGAACATAAGAAATTATCGATACGTTGGAGACGTATCAGCATCCCCAAGCTTAGTTCTGCTCGTCCCGAGCGGTAAAACGATAACACGGATAATTTCCGGAGTGACATGCCATCATAATCTTGATCATACTATTTGTAAAGCATATGTAGTGAATGCAGCGATCAAAACAATGTATATGACATGAGTAAACAAGTGAATCATATAGCAAAGACTTTTCATGAATAGCACTTCAAGACAAGCATCAATAAGTCTTGCATAAGAGTTAACTCATAAAGCAATAATTCAAAGTAGAGGCATTGAAGCAACATAATGGAAGATGAAGTTTCAGCGGTTGCTTTCAACTTGTAACATGTATATCTCATGGATAGTTGTCAATGCAAAGCAATATAACAAATGCAATAAGCAAGTATGTAAGAATCAATGCAAAGTTCACACAAGTGTTTGCTTCTTGAGGTGGAGGGAAATAGGTGAACCGACTCAACAATAAAAGTAAAAGAATGGTCCTTCGAAGAGGAAAGCATCGATTGCTATATTTGTGCTAGAGCTTTGATTTTGAAAACATAAAGAGAGCATAAAAGTAAAGTTTTGAGAGGTGTATGTTGTTGTCAACGAATGGTAGCGGGTACTCTAACCCCCTTGCCAGACAAACCTTCAAAGAGCGGCTCCCATTTTGTTTTATTTTTGGATGGCACTCCTTCCAACCTTTCTTTCACAAACCATGGCTAACCGAATCTCGGGTGCCTGCCAACAATCTCATACCATGAAGGAGAGCCTTTTTATTTTAGTTTTATTATGATGACACTCCTCCCAACCTTTGCTTACACAAGCCATGGCTAACCGAATCCTTCGGGTGCCATCCAACAATCACATACCATGGAGGAGTGTCTATTTTTGTTAATTAATTTGGGACTGGGAATCCCATTGCCAGCTCTTTTTGCAAAATTATTGGATAAGCGGATGAAGCCACTAGTCCATTGGTGAAAGTTGCCCAACAAGATTGAAAGATAAACACCACATACTTCCTCATGAGCTATAAAACATTGACACAAATCAGAGGTGATAAATTTTGAATTGTTTAAAGGTAGCACTCAAGCAATTTACTTTGGAATGGCAGGAAATACCATGTAGTAGGTAGGTATGGTGGACACAAATGGCATAGTGTTGTTTGGCTCAAGGATTTGGATGCATGAGAAGTATTCCCTCTCGATACAAGGTTTAGGCTAGCAAGGTTGTTTGAAACAAACACAAGGATGAACGGTACAGCAAAACTCACATAAAAGACATATTGTAAACATTATAAGACTCTACACCGTCTTCCTTGTTGTTCAAACTCAATACTAGAAATTATCTAGACCTTAGAGAGACCAAATATGCAAACCAAATTTTAGCATGCTCTATGTATTTCTTCATTAATGGGTGCAAAGTATATGATGCAAGAGCTTAAACATGAGCACAACAATTGCCAAGTATCACATTACCCAAGACATTATAGCAAATTACTACATGTATCATTTTCCAATTTCAACCATATAACAATTTAACGAAGAGGAAACTTCGCCATGAATATTATGAGCTAAGAACACATGTGTTCATATGAACCAGCGGAGCGTGTCTCTCTCCCACACAAGCATTTATTCAAACAAAAACAAAAACAAGAAACATACAGACGCTCCAAGTAAAGCACATAAGATGTGACCGAATAAAAATATAGTTTCAAGAGAAGGAACCTGATAATTTGTCGATGAAGAAGGGGATGCCTTGGGCATCCCCAAGCTTAGACGCTTGAGTCTTCTTGATATATGCAGGGGTGAACCACCGGGGCATCCCCAAGCTTAGAGCTTTCACTCTTCTTGATCATAGTATATCATCCTCCTCTCTTGACCCTTGAAAACTTCCTTCACACCAAACTTCTCATAAACTTCATTAGAGGGGTTAGTACATAATCAAAAACTCACATGTTCAGAGGTGACACAATCATTCTTAACACTTCTGGACATTGCTCAAAGCTACTGGAGTTTAATGGAACAAAGAAATCCATCCCACATAGCAAAAGAGGCAATGCGAAATAAAAGGCAGAATCTGTCAAAACAGAACAGTCCGTAAAGACGAATTTCTAATAAATACTTCCGTTGCTCAAATCAGAAAACTCAAAACTAATGAAAGTTGCGTACATATCTGAGGAACACGCACGTAAATTGGCATATTTTTCTGATTTTTCTACAGAGAGAAAATCCCAGATTCGTGACAGATAGAAATCTGTTTCTGCGCAGAAATCCAAATCTAGTATCAACCTTCGATTAGAGAATTCACTTGGCACAACCAAACACAAAACTAAGATAAGGAGAGGTTGCTACAGTAGTAAACAACTTCCAAGACACAAAATAAAAACAAATTACTGTAGCAAAATAACACATGGGTTATCTCCCAAGAAGTTCTTTCTTTATAGCCATTAAGATGGGCTCAGCAGTTTTAATAATCCATTCACGGGAAATAGTATTTGAAGCAAAAGAGAGCTTCAAGAGGCAAATTCAAAACAAATTTAAGTCTAACATGCTTCCTATGAAGAGGAATCTTGTACACAAATGAATTCAAAAAGAACAAAGTGACAAGCATAAGAGGATAAAACACGAGTAACTTCAAGATTCTCAACATAAAGAGGGGAAACTTAATATTATTAAGATGCATATAACCATATTTCCCTCTCTCATAATAACTTTCAGTAGCATCATTGATGAAATCCACAATATACCCATCACTTAAAACATTCTTATCATGGTTCATATGCATAGAAGTATCATTAAATTTGGCATAAGAAGAGTTATTCTCATTAATAGTAATTGGAGCAAGATTATTATCAAGAATTTGAACATGGTAAACAAGTTGCCTATTAAGGGGATTGTTTTTGGTAATCGATGGATTAATGACTATGACAAGTTTCATAAGAATAGTTAGAACCTATATCATAGCATTCTTTATAATAATCATTAGAGATCGGAGGCATAGTGTCATCATAAGAAATAGAATAGTTATCCTTCACAATCGGTTTATCTGTGTCCACACCATTATTGTTATTAGAAGGAGATGTATCAAGAACATAATGACCAGTAGCTAAAGGATTTGCAAACACCTCTTCCCCAAGCTTAGAGCTTTCTATATCATTATGGGAGGAAGCATGAATAGTACTGACACTATGGCAATTATTATCCTCATCATTTTCAGAATTAGTTTCCCAGAGATTTGCAATATCAAAAGTAGTGTGCTCATTCAAATCATGATTGCTAATGTATGTAAAGGGCATAGGAAGATCATCATATTCAGATTCATTATCACAATAATCATTAGGAGCAACATACTTACGGTTACCTATTGTTATCTCATATACGCGGGGATATGATGTTACCTCTTTCTTTTTATTCCCCTTCTTCTTCTTCTTCTTCTTCTTCATTCCCTTCTTCTTCTTTTTCTCTTCCTTCTCCTCGTTCCCTTCTTCAGGAAGAAGAGTCTTGAAGGGTGGCTTGTCCGCATAACCTGATTTACTTTCAGAAACAATAGAAGAAACTTGGGAGGATCCCTCCTTTTCATTAATTAGTTGAAAACACACAGCGGTCCTATCATATTTTGGCAAGGTGTCATCTTCTAAAATATTTTGTATGTAAGTATTTGTATGTCTATTATCAATGCAATAAGAAAAACACCCATGCAGGACATCATCAATATCAAGATCACTCATATGTAACAAAGAGATTTTTCTCGACAGTTCTTCACACCCCAAAAATAAAGTAAGTTCATCATGCTGATTAGGAGTAATTTCATCATCACAATACAAATTTGCAGCACTCATTGGGTTCAAATTATCATTGGAGGAGCATTGAAAATTAAAATGACCCACTTCATGGAAAACTTCACAAATAAAAGGATAAAGGGCACAAACTTTTTTACCAAGATCATCTAGAGCCCTAAACCACTTTCTAGTTTTTTCATTAGCATGATGGATACAATATTCATCTTTGATTTGATTAATTCCACAAGGTCTATGTATTCCACAAAAATTAACATGCTTATAGGAAATATCATTCTTAGGAGTTTGAGCATGCTTATTGCAATAATTAACAACAATTTCATTCTTCATGCAAGCCTCTTTAAAAGGTTCATGATACTTATCAAAATTCTTTTTAGGCAATTCAAAATGAGAAGCAAAGGCTTTATAAAGATTTGCAAGCAACTTGAGAGTCAAGACCATAAGTAGCACTCATATTTCGAAATTTATCTGGTATCCATAAAAGCTTCAATGCATTCATAATCATAATTTATACCTGACTCTTTACCTTTGTCGTTCTCCCATCCTTCAGCGTTGTCCTCAATCCGATCAAGAAGATCCCACCTAGCTTCAACCTCCTTGCTTGTGAAAGATCCCTCCGAACATGCGTCCAGATGGTCCTTGTGTTGTCCTGAAAGCCTCGCATAAAAATTATTAACAATAACATTACGGGGGAGCTCATGAATGGGACATTTGAGCATCAGTGATTTCAATCTCCCCCACACTTGAGAAATACTCTCTCCATCACGAGGATAAAAGTTATAAATATAATTCCTATCAATATGCACTTCATGAGGAGGATAAAATTTAGAATAAAAGAGAGATGCAATTTCTTCCCATCCAAGAGAATGACTATTCTCCAACAATTTATACCAATGCGCCGCTTTACCGGACAACTGAAACAGAGAATAGCTTCTTCCTCACTTCATCCATAGAGATACCTGCACACTTGAATAACCCGCATAATTCGTGCAAAAACCGTAAATGATCTCTAGGATGGACAGTTCCATCCCCTTTATAGTGGTTGTCCATAACACGTTCAATAATTTTCATAGGTATTTTATACGAAATACTTTCAGCAGGTGGATTCAAAATATCAGAAGCATTATTAGAGTTATCGCATATGGGAGATAAAGCATTATCAGAACAAATTTTCTCCCCTAAAGATGGGAAGCTAAAAAGACCACAAAAACTAGCTTCCCCAAGCTTAGACTTCTTCATAGCATTTGCAGGTAATTGCATTCATACTAATAACATCGCTACTAGCATGCAAATAAGGTTCCATAGGTTTTTTAATTCTCGCATCAAACAATTCTAAATCAGGAAAAAGATTAAAAAGCTCACCAATTTTTTTGTTGTTTTCCATTATGCCTAACTAGTGTAAACAAGAAACAAAAAGTTGCAATTGCAGGATCTAAAGGAAATAGCTTCGAGTACTTACAATGGCGGAAAATAGCTTGGTAGCCGAGGTCCGGAGTGTGAGTACCTTTTACCTTTCCTCCCCGGCAACGGCGCCAGAAAATAGCTTGATGTCTACGTTCCCCCTCCTTTCCTGTAGACAGTGTTGGGCCTCCAAGAGCGAGAGGTTTGTAGAACAGCGAGCAAGTTTTCCCTTAAGTGGATCACCCAAGGTTTATCGAACTCGGGGAGGAAGAGGTCAAAGATATCCCTCTCATGCAACCCTGCAACCACAAAGCAAGAAGTCTCTTGTGTCCCCAACACACCTAATAGGTGCACTAGTTCGGCGAAGAGATAGTGAAATACAGGTGGTATGAATAAATAGTAGCAGTAGCAACGGTGCCAGAAAATAGCTTGCTGGCGTGTAGTTGATGGTGGTAGTATTGCAGCAGTAGTAACACAGTAAAACAGTAAACGAGCAGTATTTAGGAACAAGGCCTAGGGATTACACTTTCACTAGTGGACACTCTCAACATTGATCACATGACAGAATAGATAAATGCATACTCTACACTTTTGTTGGATGATGAACGCATTGCGTAGGATTACACGAACCCTCAATGCCGGAGTTAACAAGCTCCACAATTTGTTCATATTTAAGTAACCTTATAGTGTAAGATAGATCAACATAACCAGATAGATCACATCAATACCATCATAATGATAATTAACTCCACAATCTACAAGAGATCATGATCATAGCCTACGACAAGAACCACACGGTGCACACACTAGTCACCTTTACACACGTGCGGGAGGAATAGAACTACTTTAATAACATCACTAGAGTAGCACATAGATGAATTGTGATACAAAACTCATATGAATCTCAATCATGTAAAGCAGCTCATGAGATCATTGTATTGAAGTACATGGAGAGAGATTAACCACATAGCTACCGGTACAGCCCCGAGCCTCGATGGAGAACTACTCCCTCCTCATGGGAGCAGCAGCGGTGATGAAGATGGCGGTGGAGATGGCAGCGGTGTCGATGGAGAAGCCTTCCGGGGGCACTTCCCCGTCCCGGCAGGGTGCCGGAACAGAGTTCTGTCCCCCGAGTGGAGTTTCGCGACGGTGGCGGCGCCCCTGGAGTCTTTCTGGAGTTTCGTCAATTGGTACTGCGTTTTTAGGTCGAAAGGGGTTTTATAGGCGAAGAGGCGGCGCAGGGGGGCACCTGGGGGCGCCACACCCTAGGCCGGCGCGGCCAGGGTCTGGCCCGCGCCGCCATGTGGTGTGGTGGCCCCCGGCTCCTCTCCGACTCTTCTTCGGTGTTCTGGAGCCTTTCGGGAAAAATAGGAGGTTTGGCGTTGATTTCGTCCAATTCCGAGAATATTGCCCGAACAGCCTTTCTGGAACCAAAAACAGCAGAAAACAACAACTGGCACTTCGGCATCTTGTTAATAGGTTAGTTCCATAAAATGCACGAATATGACATAAAGTGTGCATAAAACATGTAGATAACATCAATAATGTGGCATGGAACATAAGAAATTATCGATACGTTGGAGACGTATCAGTAGGCACCCCAGCTTGTACACTCTGTTTTAGAGGAAAGGGTGAAAGGGAACTTTGGCAATTTGAAGGCAGAGGGGCTTGATGATGCAATGTCTAGGCCTGTGATCATGGCCACGTCCAGCAGAGTTGGTGTCATGGGACCATGGCCGAACATGAAGCAATTCAGTGCGTCAGACCAAAAGTAGCCGATGGTTTTCAGAATGTTCTCATTCTTTTCAAGAGGAGACAATGATAATGACAAAGCATCGGCTATCCCTATCGTTTCCCAGGTGGCATAATGGGTTTTAGACTCTCTACTGTACCATGCCACCCAACCCTCAGGAGGATTAGGCCAGGCTCGCAGGCAGTCGGCCCAGGAAGTCAGATCTAAATTCTGGTTCACGAAGGGGATTCTATTGGCCTTGCATGAGATTAAGTGAGCGGGACTCTCGGTAGAACGGGGGCCAAGACACATAGAATTTGGGAGAGAAGGGTGCGGCAGCAGGATGTCTGAAACCTAAAATTAATAACGAAATGGGACATTAATTCAGGTGTTGCTGTTAATCCTAACATTTACTCGGATGGCGAGGGGCGATTAAGGATTACCTTCAGACCAGAGACCATGGCGTTGGCGTTGGATGATTCCGCCATTTGGATGCGCTGTGGAGTTGGGATGACGCGGTTGAGATTCGAGGTTCGTGTGGCCGTAAGTTGGATCTGCTCTGGCGGCGATTTGTAGATCTGAGTTTGCTTTCTCAGACGGAGGTCAGGTTACCGTTTGAAGGGGCAACTGGGTTGGCCTTACTCGCGTTTTATGGTAAAGGCCGATGCGATGCCATCGGCTCTGTTGGGGATCGTCTGACTTTGACTATCGGCGAAAAAAAATTTGATTGGAAACACTTCTTCATTAATAAGAGGGGTTTTTTACAATGAAGAGCCGATCGCTCAAGAAAGGAGGAACAAAAGAAGAGCCGATTGCTCAGGAACTACTAATCCTACACTTCTAATCCTCGCTGGCCTCATCGTCGACATCGTAGCTGCCGTCGGCGCTGCTTCCGGAGAGTTCCTCGTCGCTGCTGCCCCAGCCCTCGGCCGGAGCCTCTTCCTCCTCGTCATCATCATCGTCTTCGCTGTCCGCCCAAGCGCGGAAGCGCTTCGCCGGCGGATACCCAGCGGAGGAGGAGGAGTCATCCTCCTCCTCTTCCTCCTCTTCTTCTTCTTCCTCCTCCTCGTCGGAGGAGGTGGAGTTCGCCCAGGAGTGGAGGTCGTCCTCGCTCTCGCTCTCCAGCTCCCCTTCGATGAGGAACTGGAGGTCGTCCTCCCCATCGGTCAGGGGCAAGTCACCATCTGACCCGACGAGGGCCTCGGGTGGGCCATCTGGCAGGAAGTCAAAGTCCCACTCTTGCTCTGACATCGGCTCACTCGAGGAAGAAGATTGGAAAGAGAGGCCTGATGAGACGGAGGAAGAGGAAGACATTGCTACAGGGAAAGAGGGTTTTTTGTTGCGATGGTTGGAGAACAAGGGGATGAAGAGGCGAACTGTTCGGCACAGTTAAATAAGGGGAGTATAACAGAGATTTAATGCCACTACGGTTTCCGAGGAAGTGATGCTAAAGCTATCAAATCTTGCAGAGAAGTTGAGAAGGCAAGGCATCATGATGAAGGATACTGCGACGGTTCTGCTCTGCCACGACATGACCCGACGAAGAAAAAGCAGAGTGATTTTGGAATTATCATTTCCAAAACCAGGGGGGCATGTGTTATCACCAGAATTTGACCGGATCAGAGGTGGGCCGTGGTTAAGATGGGCTTGAAGAATATACACGGAAAATGTACATGAATCGGCCTTGTACAAGAAAGTTTGGGCTAGTTTTCCCGTGTATCTGTAAATATAGTAGGATACGTGTCGGTTAGGTAGAATTTGGCTCGTACACGGTTGGGATTATTCCCACGTTAGAAAGTCTACGGACTATAAATATGTATCTAGGGTTATTGAGAAAAACAACAATCACGTTCGCAACAAACCAATCTAGGCGCATCGCCAACCCCTTGTTTTGATGGTTTCTTCCGGGTAAGCATCATGCTGCCTAGATCGCATCTTGCAATCTAGGCAGTATACGTTTATTCGTTATTCATGCGTTGCTCGTGCTGAAGCCTTGTTGATGGCGAGCAACGTAGTTATCTTAGATGTGTTAGGGTTAGGATTGTTTTACCGTGTTATGTGCTTTTGTTCATGCAACCCTTAGACGTCTAGCCGCCTTTACACCTATCTTAGGTGTAAGGGCGGCACCTTGCTTGATCATTGTTTACTAGATCCGATCCGTTATGATTGCTCCTTGTTCTTCAAGGATTAGTTTAATATCTACATAGTTAGGCCTTGCAAACGGGTTGAAGGATCCAGTGGAACGTAGGGTGTAGTTTGCTAGCCCTAGATAAGTTGTTCCGGGAATCAACTTCATGTTGGTTTTTAGGCCTTATCTAGGGCTGGTTTATCATCATCTTACGTGGCCGCCAGGCTCAATCACGTATAGGATGTTCCGATTATGTGGTGAAAACCCTAAATCGTCGTAGGTCGTTTTAGCTTTATATTGATCAAGCAGGACCACCATGTTATCGTAGACCTCATACGAATCATGGGTGGATCGGCTCCTTGAGCCGATTCACAGGACAACCTGAGAGCCGATCGAGGCTCGTATTTAATGTTTACGTGTATGCCATGCAGGAAACTAAGCGAAGCAAATCCATCACCTTCCTGACCAGGTTTAGGTCAGGTGGCACGCCCTTGCACCAGCATCGGACGTGCGTGCCGGAGCTTTGCGGGCCGTCGCTCGAGGGACCAGGGCCAGCCGCAGTTCTGGGAGCCTCCCGGCTCTTCGTGTTGCCCGTCGTTGCTCGCCGGTAGGTTTCGGACGCCAACACATTCTGGCACGCCCGGTGGGACAGTCTTCGACATCAACGGCATCAACGGCATCGCCATCTGCATCTGAGATGGCGGAAGGTCCTCCAGTTACGTACGAAGATCTGACTGAGGAGCTCAAGAAGAAGTATGACGATGTCAATGCTATCTTCGAAGCCGACCTCATCGGCTCTTTCCAGAGGACCCGCTCACACGGCATCAGGTGGAAAGGGTTCTCACCTGAAGGCGCGCTCGATGGAGTGGATCTGTCTACCCCTTCAGAAGAACGCACCAGGTCTCTGCGTCAGGAGATTAATCACATGGTAGCTCGTCCGCTACACCGCCATTCTGAGAGCCTGGTGAACACTTTGGAGCGTGTCGCCCTTCGGGTGATCCAGGAAATCATGAGGCATCAGTAATCTCCGTCAGGACCTGCTCTAGGGACTCACCAAGGAGAGATACCACTCCAGACCCGACCACCGCTGCCGTTTGCGCTGGCAGCACCAGAAGTGCCGAGTTCACCGGCATTCATCGTCTACAAGATCGGTGGTGACCCTAGCGATTACCAGTTCTTGTATGAGGCGCCTAAGGAGATCCCTCACGGATACACGTGCACATACATGCCAGACTGCAGTAACTGGGCGCTCACGAACCAGACTGCAACAGCAGGGGTTTCTGGAACAGCAGGAGGGGCTTCTGGATCAGATCTTGAGAAGCAGACGTGGCTGGCTATGTATGCCACTCCAACAAACCTCCAGAGCTCAACTCCTGCAGCTAGCTCAGATCTTGAGAAGCAAGCGTGGCTAGCTAAGTATGCCACTCCAGCGAATCTTCAGAGCTCGACTCCTGCAGCTAGCACCGCGGATCAGATCAGTACAAACTTGAGAGACCAGTTCAGCATGGTGCCGAAAAGGAGGGCAATCGGCTATTCCAAGCCGTACCCCAAAGAGTACGATTTGATCCCACTACCACCCAAATATCGGCTCTATGAATTCTCCAAGTTTAGTGGGTCAGATGGCTAAATCTCAATCGAGCATGTGAGCCGATATTTGGCGCAGCTGGGCACGATCTCAGCGGCAGATGCACTACGCGTGAGGTTCTTCGCACAGTCCCTCACAGGATCGGCTTTCGGGTGGTACACATCGCTGCCACCAGACTCAATCCGGACTTGGAAGCAGATGGAAGAATAGTTCCACATGCAGTATCATTCAGAGGCTTCCGAGGCTGGCATTGCCGATCTAGCACAAGTACGACAGAAGCGCGGAGAGACAGTGTCAGAATACATCCAGCGCTTCAGGACCATTAGGAACCGATGCTATTCGGCTCGTTTGACTGAAAAAGAAGGAGTCGAGTTGGTGGTGGTGGGTCTCGCATCGCCGATCAAGGATATGGCTTCCCAAGCAGATTACCCTTCACTGGCGCATATGGTTCAGAAACTGTCATTATATGAACAGCGCCACCCAGAGTTGTACCAGGACAAATTCAAGCGTGCGGTAGTCCTGGTTGAGACAGAGGAAGATGAAGGCTCTGCGGGAGATCAAGAGGTAGCAGTGGCTGAATGGACTCGGGGGGCAAGCCCCATGTCCTGCAAATGGGTTAAGCCACAGGGTCCTCCAAGAGGGTTTGACTTCGACGTGACCAAAGCTGAGCAAATTTTCGACCTCTTACTCAAGGAGAAGCAACTAAAGTTACCCGAAGGCCTCAAAATCCCCACGGCACAGGAGCTGAACGGAAAGCCATATTGCAAGTGGCATAACAAGTTCACCCATACCACCAACGACTGCAGGGTGTGGCGTCAGCAGATCCAGATGGCGATAGAACAAGGGCGTCTAATTTTCAGCCAGTACGCCATGAAAGTCGACACACACCCCTTCCCCGCCGTTAACATGGTGGAGTCCGCTTACCCCGAGAGGTGCCAGCCAGGTTTCTCGTTCAGCATCAACATGGTAGGGCCTGTGCACCACTCTAGTAAGGACCATGAAAAGGGCAGCTGCTCTCGTGGCAAGGACAAGGAGGAAGCCGTTCCACGCGATCGGCTCCGACACGATGGCAAGCGCTACATCACAGAGGGAGAAGTGAAGAATGCACGATATCAACGACCTCTCTCTGATCATCTCCTCAACAAATATGTGAGTCAGTACGACCAACGCCGACGATACAACGACGATGACCAAAGAGATCGTCTGGCTAGCAGGGACGCCAAGAGATATCGTCGGCATGATCGCGACGAGGAGAAATATGAGCGCCATGCCAAGGAGAAGTCAAGAGAGCAGGACGACGTGGACAGGCACTGGGACTGTCCCTTCTTCAAACACTGCTGGGATTCAGGAATGAGCCGATTGCCTACAATCGGCAACTGCCCAGAATGTAGACAGAAGAAGAAGGGTGCAGGAGACGTGTCGGTGTTCAAACGTCTAGGGCCTCTCCTATCTCGGAACAAGCAAGCTGAGTCCTCTCGGGTGGAAGATCTCGAGGAGTTAGAAGATGACGATGAAGAAGAAGATAAGTACCACCGGCCAAGGTGGTGCCCTGATGGACTCAGCCGTTCGCAAAAGTGTAGGGTTCAGCGACTATGTGGCTTGGATGAACCCGAAAGGTTATACCTGCACACGTTAAGGAAGACGCGGCCTGATCTAACTGCGAAAATTCAGCGAACTCTGGACGAAGAGGGTCGGCCACAAAAGAAAGAGTGGTGCCCCAAACAAAGGAAAGCCGATGATGAGACATCGGCTGGCACAAACATGGTGTTCATCCTGCCAGCAGAGTTTTGTGCTCCTGGAACAGAAGAGGCATCTGTGGCACAACTTGACTGCGGCCCACGGCCGGTTATTTTTGAGAAGCCACGAGAAAGAAGCTACAGACACCTAAAGGCCCTGTACTTACGAGGTTATATCAACGGGCAGCCTGTCAACAAGATGCTGGTGGACACCGGAGCGACAGTCAACATCATGCCATACTCCATGCTACGTCGTTTGGGACGCTCTAGCTCGGATCTGATTAAGACCAACCTTACACTGAGCGATTTCAACGGCCAAGCATCAGAAGCACAAGGTGTTCTGAACGTGGATCTGACCGTAGGAAAGAAAACCATCCCTATGAAGTTCTTCATTGTCGATCGCAAGAGCACCTACGCTATCCTGCTAGGGAGAGATTGGATCCACGCCAATTGTTGCATTCCATCCACGATGCACCAATGCTTAATACAGTGGGATGGAGATGAAGTCGAGGTCGTCCACGCAGATGACTCAGCCGAGATTTCAACGGCTGGCATGAACGTTTGGGAGACGACAGGCCAAGAGCCACTCTCCGGCATTACTTTGGACGACTGCGAGCGCATCGACATGACAAAAAACGGGGTGAGGCTGGTCTTATCCACCGGCCTGACCGTGTAACAAGAGCAAAGGCTATGGACATACGTGGCGAGGCCGATCCCTGCGATCGGCCCCAAAAAATAGAAAGTGATGATCTTGTCTCAAGCATGTCACGTAGTTATAGTAAAGAACGGACAAGATGTAAACCTCTTTTGAGCAATGCAATCAAAATGGGGGCCGATTCCAGCAATCGGCCCATATTATCCTCGCCATACGTTTTGCATGTGTTCAGTGTCGATCTAGCAGGTGACGGAAAGCTAGGATATGGGTTTACATCGGCAGATGAGCTAGAAGAAGTCGACATGGGTCATGATAGAGCCGATGTTCAGGTATAGTTCTGTGGATAACTGCAGAGCCGATATCTGCAGTAACCTGACAGATTCGGCTCGATGGCACCTAAACGGATATGGTACAAGGCCATGAAATATGTCCTTATAGGAGACGACATGTTCTACAGGACGTTGGAAGGGTTATTACTCAAATGCCTGGGACCAACTGAGTCTAATCGGCTCTTACATGAGGTGCATGAAGGCGCCTGTGGAACTCACCAATCGGCTCATAAGATGAAGTGGCTGATCAGGCGATCAGGGTTTTATTGGCCCACCATGCTTGAGGACTGCTTCAAGTACTACAAGGGATGCCAAGAGTGTCAGATGTTCGGGAAGATTCAGATGGTACCCGCATCAGCGATGAACCCCATCATCAAGCCTTGGCCATTTCGAGGTTGGGGCATGGATATGATCGGCAAAATCCATCCTGCGTCGAGCAAAGGCCACGAGTGGATTCTGGCCATTACGGATTACTTCACCAAATGGGTGGAAGCCGTCCCTATGAAGAAGGTAAAATCGGAAGATGTTATCAAATTTGTGAAGGAACACGTCATTCATAGGTTCGGGATTCCCCAAACCATCACGACCGATGGAGGTTCGGTCTTCATTTCTAAAGAATTCAGAAAGTTCTAAGATGACATGGGGATTAAGCTGATCCGATCATCTCCATACTATGCTCAAGCCAACGGGCAAGCTGAAGCGTCCTATCAAAGCCTGATCAAGCTGATTAAGAGGAAGATTGACGAAAACCCTAGGGTTTGGCATGAGACATTGTCAGAAGCGTTGTGGGCCTATCGCATGTCATGCCATGGAGC
Organism: Lolium rigidum; assembly: GCF_022539505.1. NCBI lineage: Eukaryota > Viridiplantae > Streptophyta > Magnoliopsida > Poales > Poaceae > Lolium > Lolium rigidum. The sequence continues at coordinate 141,196,502 of NC_061511.1, read as the reverse complement.
TATAAAAACTTCGCCATACCAGCTTGTCTATGGGCAGGAAGCCGTATTACCTTGGGAAATTACGGCTGGATCGAGACGTGTCACGTTTCAGAATGACCTGACAGTCGAAGAATATGCAGCCCTGATGAGTGACACTATTGAGGATGCAACGGAACTTAGACTTTGGTCGTTGGAGAAGATTAAAGAGAATAAAGCCAGGGTAGCTCGTGCATACAATAAGAAAGTAAGACCAAAGGAGTTTCAAGTTAGTGATCTAGTATGGGAAGCTGTGTTGCCATTAGGAACCAAGGATAAAGCATATGGCAAATGGTCTCCTAATTGGCACGGTCTGTACAAAGTCGTCCAGGTTTTGAAGGGTAATGCATACATGCTGGAATAGCTGGACGGTGTTAAATTCCCAGCAGCTGTCAATGGTCAGCATCTCAAGAAATATTTCCCAAGCATGTGGGATGACGAACAGTGAAATATGGGGGCCGATTCATGAAATCGGCCAGTAAAAAAAAATTTATATGCAAATCACAGCCGATGCGCAGACATCGACTTGAGAAATATGGATACCAGTACAGCCGATGCACGGACATCGACTTTAGAATAATAAAAGCCGATGCAGAGCCATCGACTCTAGAGGAATAAGCTCAATTGAGCAGGTTAACATATCAGTTTCAGGCCAGAGACCATGGCATTTGAGATGATTCTCCCATTGGATTTGCTGAGGAGTTGAATCTGCGCGTTTGAGATTGAAGGATGGCGTGGACGCGGATTGGATCTGTTTGACCGTGTGGATAGGCAACTAGTTTGGCCTTAAAGCGTGTTTATGGTACAAGCTGATGCCCTGCCATCGGCTCTTTGTGCATTGATTTCGTTTGACAATCGGTAAATTCGGTAAGAGAGCAAAAGCAATAGGAGAATATTTTCTTCATTAATAAAGGGGATTTCTTACAAAGAAAGAGCCGATTGCTCAAGGGAGGAAGAACAAAAGAAAGGTCTATTGACCAATCTTCTACTACTACTACTAGACCTATACTAGTAGATCCTACTCTACGGACCGTCACTGCCCTTGTCGTCGCCGTCGGAGCTCTCGTCGGCGCTGCTGCCGGCGGGCTCCTCGTTGCTGCTCCAGTGGCCCTCATTGGGGGCCTCCTCCTCTTCATCATCGTCGTCGTCGTCGTCTGACCCCGCGTGGAAGCGCTTTGCCGGCGGGTAGTCCTCGAGGGAGTCGTCGTCGTCTTCCTCCTCCTCTTCCTCGGAGGAGGTATAGTCGTCCCAGGAGAACGAGTCATCCTCGCTCTCCGACTCCAGTTCCCCATCGGCGAGGAACTGGAGGTCTTCGTCTCCGCTGGTCAAGGACTTATCGTCCTCGGACCAGACGGAGGAGGCGTGGTCCTCCTGGTCCCACTCCTCTGGGGCGCGCTTGTCGTGCGCCGCCATCGGATCCCACTCCGGCGTGGGTTCGCGGGAGGAGGAGGAGGAGGAGGAGAAGGACTGGGAGGAGAGATCCGACGAGGCGGAGGAGGAAGAGGAGGAAGACATTGCTACTGAGATTGGGGTTTCTTGGTGCCGATGGCCAGAACAGAGCAAGGGGATGAAGTGGCGAACTGTTCAGAGCGGTTAAATAAAAGGGTGATATAGTGGAGATTCAATGCCACAGCAGTTTCCTAGGAAGTGGTGCCCAAAAGAAAAAAAAAACTGCCTTGTCACGCGGAGAAGTTGAGAAGGCAAGGAATCATGATGAAGGATACTGCGACGGTTCTGCTCTGCCACGACATGACCCGACGAAGAAAAAGCAGAGTGATTTTGGAATTATCATTTCCAAAACCAGGGGGGCATGTGTTATCACCAGAATTTGACCGGATCAGAGGTGGGCCGTGATTAAGATCGGCTTGAAGAATATACACGGAAAATGTACATGAATCGGCCTTGTACAAGAAAGTTTGGGCTAGTTTGCCCGTGTATCTGTAAATATAGTAGGATACGTGTCGGTTAGGTAGAATTTGGCTCGTACACGGTTGGGATTATTCCCACGTTAGAAAGTCTACGGGCTATAAATATGTATCTAGGGTTATTGAGAAAAACAACAATCACATTCACAACAAACCAATCTAGGCGCATCGCCAACCCCTTGTTTCGAGGGTTTCTTCCGGGTAAGCATCATGCTGCCTAGATCGCATCTTGCAATCTAGGCAGTATACGTTTATTCGTTGTTTATGCGTTGCTCGTGCTGAAGCCTTGTTGATGGCGAGCAACGTAGTTATCATAGATGTGTTAGGGTTAGCATTGTTTAACCGTGCTATATGCTTTTATCCATGCAACCCTTAGACGTCTAGCCGCCTTTACACCTATCTTAGGTGTAAGGGCGGCACCTTGCTTGATCATTGTTTAGTATATCCGATCCGTTATGATTACTCCTTGTTCTTCAAGTATTAGTACACAAACTGCTTTTAACAAATCTGTTGAAGAAAAGCTTGGTAAAATTGATATTCTTGCTTCTAAAGTTGATAGTCTTGCTGCTGATGTTGATCTTTTGAAATCGAAAGTTATGCCTAATGAAAATAAACATATTAAGTCATTTGCTACAGCAAACACCATCCAAGTTCGAATTAATGAGAATATAATATTGATGGCCGAATTGCGTGCTAGGTGGGAAAAAGAAGAAAATGCTAAAGATGATAATGTAGCTAAAGTTTGGACTATTACCACCACTAGTAATGCTAATGCTTCACATGTTGCTACACATCCTACTATCAATGGTAAAATAATTGGTGTTGGCAATGTTTCTACTCCTAATGCAAAGCTTGCAAAACTACCTGAAACTGCTAAAACTACTAAAACTGTTGAAACTGCTTGTGATAAAACTGCTGAAATTTTTCAAGATATTGGGGACAATGATATCGTTGCTTTAGATCATAATGGTTTAGATTTTTATGATTGTCACATCTCTGAAGTTATAAAGTTCTTACAAAAACTTGCTAAAAGTCCTAATGCTAGTGCTATAAATTTGGCCTTTACAAAACATATAACAAATGCTCTCTTAAAAGGATTGCTAGTCCTAATGCTAGTCCTAATGCAACATTTGTTTAGTAGATCTGATCCGTTATGATTACTCCTTGTTCTTCAAGGATTCGTTTAATATCTACATAGTTAGGCCTTGCAAACGGGTTGAAGGATCCAGTGGCACGTATGGTGTAGTTTGCTAGCCCTAGATAAGATGTTCCGGGAATCAACTCCATGTTGGTTTTTAGGCCTTATCTAAGGCTGGTTTATTATCATCTTGCGTGGCTGCCAGGCTCAATCACGTGTAGGATGTTCCGATTATGTGGTGAAAACCCTAAATCGTCGTAGGTCGTTTTAGCTTTATATTGATCAAGCGGGACCACGATGTTATCGTAGACCTCATACGAATCATGGGTGGATCGGCTCCTTGAGCCGATTCACAGGACAACCTGAGAGCCGATCGAGGCTCGTATTTAATGTTTACGTGTATGCCATGCAGGAAACTAAGCGAAGCCAATCCATCACCTTCCTGACCAGGTATAGGTCAGGTGGCACGCCCTTGCACCAGCATCGGACGTGCGTGCCGGAGCTTTGCGGGCCGTCGCTCGAGGGACCAGGGCCAGCCGCAGTTCTGGGAGCCTCCCGGGTCTACGTGTTGCCCGTCGTTGCTCGCCGGTGGGTGTCGGACGCCAACACATTCTGGCACGCCCGGTGGGACAGTCTTCGACATCAACGGCATCAACGGCATCGCCATCTGCATCTGAGATGGCGGAAGGTCCTCCAGTTACGTACGAAGATCTGACTGAGGAGCTCAAGAAGAAGTATGACGATGTCAAGGCTATCTTCGAAGCCGACCTCATCGGCTCTTTCCAGAGGACCCGCTCACACGGCATCAGGTGGAAAGGGTTCTCACCTCAAGGCGCGCTTGATGGAGTGGACCTGTCTACCCCTTCAGAAGAACGCACCAGGTCTCTGCGTCAGGAGGTGAATCACATGGTAGCTCATTCTCTACACCGCCATTCTGAGAGCCTGGTGAACACTTTGGAGCGTGTCGCCCTTCGGGTGATCCAGGAAATCATGAGGCATCAGTACTCTCCGTCAGGACCTGCTATAGGGACTCACCAAGGAGAGATACCACTCCATACCCGACTACCGCTGCCGTTCGCGCTGGCAGCACCAGAAGTGCCGAGTTCACCGGCATTCATCGTCTACAAGATCGGTGGTGACCCTAGCGATTACCAGTTCTTATATGAGGCGCCTAAGGAGATCCCTCACGGATACACGTGCACATACGTGCCAGAATGCAGTAACTGGTCACTCACGAACCAGACTGCAACAGCAGGGGTTTCTGGAACAGCAGGAGGGGCTTCTGGATCAGATCTTGAGAAGCAGACGTGGCTAGCTAAGTATGCCACTCCAACGAACCTCCAGAGCTCAACTCCTGCAGCTAGCTCAGATCTTGAGAAGCAAGCGTGGCTAGCTAAGTATGCCACTCCAGGGAATCTTCAGAGCTCGACTCCTGCAGCTAGCACCGCGGATCAGATCAGTACAATCTTGAGAGACCAGTTCGGCATGGTGCCGAAAAGGAGGGCAATCGGCTATTCCAAGCCGTACCCCAACGAGTACGATTTGATCCCACTACCACCCAAATATCGGCTCCCTGAATTCTCCAAGTTTAGTGGGTCAAATGCCTCCAGCTCAATCGAGCATGTGAGCCGATATTTGGCACAGCTGGGCACGATCTCAGCGGAAGATGCACTACGCGTGAGGTTCTTCGCACAGTCCCTCACAGGATCGGCTTTCGGGTGGTACACCTCGCTGCCACCAGATTCAATCCGGACCTGGAAGCAGATGGAAGAACAGTTCCACATGCAGTATCACTCAGAGGCTTCCGAGGCTGGTATTGCCGATCTAGCACAAGTACGACAGAAGCGCGGAGAGACAATGTCAGAATACATCCAGCGCTTCAGGACCACTAGGAACTGATGCTATTCGGCTCGTTTGACTGAAAAAGAAGCAGTCGATTTGGCGGTGGTGGGTCTCGCATCGCCGATCAAGGATATGGTTTCCCAAGCATATTACCCTTCACTGGCGCATATGGTTCAGAAACTGTCATTATATGAACAGCGCCACCCAGAGTTGTACCAGGACAAATTCAAGCGTGCGGTATCCTGGTTGAGACAGAGGAAGATGAAGGCTCTGCGGGAGATCAAGAGGTAGCAGTGGCTGAATGGACTCGGGGGGCAAGCGCGGTGTCCTGCAAATGGGTTAAGCCACAAGGTCCTCCAAGAGGGTTTGACTTCGACGTGACCAAAGCTGAGCAAATTTTCGACCTCTTACTCAAGGAGAAGAAGCTAAAGTTACCCGAAGGCCTCAAAATCCCCACGGCACAGGAGCTGAACGGAAAGCCATATTGCAAGTGGCATAACACGTTCACCCATACCACCAACGACTGCAGGGTGTGGCGTCAGCAGATCCAGATGGCGATAGAACAAGGGCGTCTAATTTTCAGCCAGTACGCCATGAAAGTCGACACACACCCCTTCCCCGCCGTTAACATGGTGGAGTACGCTTACCCGAGAGGTGCCAGCCAGGTTTCTCGTTCAGCATCAACATGGTAGGGCCTGTGCACCACTCTGGTAAGGACCATGACGAGGGCAGCCGCTCTCGTGGCAAGGACAAGGAGGAAGCCGTTCCACGCGATCGGCTCCGACACGATGGCAAGCGCTACATCACAGAGGGAGAAGTGAAGAATGCACGATATCAACGACCTCTCTCTGATCATCTCCTCAACAAATATGTGAGTCAGTACGACCAATGCCGACGATACAACGACGATGACGAAAGAGATCGTCTGGCTAGCAGGGACGCCAAGAGATATCGTCGGCATGATCGCGACGAGGAGAAATATGAGCGCCATGCCAAGGAGAAGTCAAGAGAGCAGGACGACGCGGACAGACACTGGGATTGTCCTTTCTTCAAGCATTGCTGGGATTCAGGGATGAGCCGATTGCCAACAATCGGCAACTGCCCTGAATGTAGACAGAAGAAGAAGAGCACAGGAGACGTGTCAGTGTTCAAGCGTCTGGGACCTCTCCCATCTCGGAACAAGCAAGCTGAGTCCTCTCGGGTGGAAGATCTCGAGGAGTTGGAAGACGACGATGCAGAAGAAGAAGAAGATAAGTATCACCGGCCAAGGTGGTGCCCTGATGGACTCAGCCGTTTCCAAAAGCATAGAGTTCAGCGACTACGTGGCTTGGAGGAAGCCGAAAGGTTATACCTGCACACGTTAAGGAAGGCACGGCCTGATCTAGCCGCGAAAATTCAGCGAACTCTGGACGAAGAGGGTCGACCACAAAAGAAAGAGTGGCGCCCCAAACAAAGGAAAGCCGATGATGAGACATCGGCTGGCACAAACATGGTGTTCATTCTACCGGCAGAGTTTTGTGCTCCTGGAACAGAAGAAGCATCTGTGGTACAAGTTGACTGCGGCCCACGGCCAGTTATCTTTGAGAAGCCACGAGAAAGAAGCTATAGACACCTGAAGGCCCTGTACTTACGAGGTTATATCAATGGGCAGCCTATCAACAAGATGCTGGTAGACACCGGAGCGGCAGTCAACATCATGCCATACTCCATGCTACGTCGTTTGGGACGCTCTAGCTCGGATCTGATCAAGACCAATGTCACACTGAGCGATTTCAACGGCCAAGCATCAGAAGCACAAGGTGTTCTGAACGTGGATCTGACCGTAGGAAGGAAAACCATCCCTACGACATTCTTCATCGTCGATAGCAAGAGCACCTATGCTGTCCTACTAGGGAGAGATTGGATCCACGCCAACTGTTGCATTCCATCCACTATGCACCAATGCTTAATACAGTGGGATGGAGATGAAGTAGAGGTCGTCCATGCAGATGACTCAGCCGAAATTTCAACGGCTGGCATGAACGTTTGGGAGACGGCGGGACAAGAGCCACTCTCCGGCATCACTTTGGACGACTGCGAGCGCATCGACGTGACAAAAAACGGGGTGAGGCTGGTCTTATCCACCGGCCTGACCGTGTAACAAGAGCAAAGGCTATGGACATACGTGGCGAGGCCGATCCCTGCGATCGGCCCCAAAAAATAAAAAGTGATGATCTTGTCTCAAGCATGTCACGTAGTTATAGTAAAACACGACAAAGATGTAAACCTTCATTGAGCAATGCAATCAAAATGGGGGCCGATTCCAGCAATCGGCCCATATTATCCTCGCCATACGTGTTACCTGTGCTCAGCGTCGATCTAATAGGTGACGGAAAGCTAGGGTATGGGTTTACATCGGCTGATGAGCTAGAAGAGGTCTGCCCATGTTCAGGTATAAGTTCTTTGGACGACTGCAGAGCCGATATCTGCAGTAACCTGATAGATTCGGCTCGGGGGGCACCTAATCAGATGAACATGTGCGATACATGGGCAGTAAAATATGGGGGCCGATAGAAAAATCGGCCAGTAAAAAAAAATGTACATACAAGTCACAGCCGATGCACAGACATCGACTTGAGAAAATATCCGAAGACAACAGTATACAAGTACAGCCGATGAAAAGACATCGACTTCAGAATAAAAAAGCCGATGCACAGCCATTGACTCTAGAGGTACAAGTTCAGCGAAGCATTTATCAGTTTACACAAAGAGGCTCTACTGAAGAAACGCGTTGAGGGCATGAAGGGCGTCAGCTCGGATGCGATCCACCTCGGCGATCTCAGCCTCGTCGTCCTCGTCTTTGCCCGTCACCAGCTGACTGCTCAGGGCACGGATTTCAGCCAGATCGGTCTTCAGATCGGGCCGTGAGGCCTTTGCTTCCTCTTGAGAGCGGGCAATAAGGGCTTCCTTGTCTTGGATAAGCTGCTTGGTCACCCTGACCCTCTCTTCAAGGTTCTCCAGTTCCTTACGCAGGGTCTCGAGTTCGGCACTATTGGCAGAAGTGTCAGTTTTGGCGTCTAAGGCAGCCTTTTTCTCGTTGAGCCGTTGACACTTGTCTGCAATATCGGCTCTCAACGAAAGCTGGGCATGGCGAAGGTTAATTCTTTGACGAGCCGACTGCACCCTTGACCTGAAGACCGACAGAGTCACAGCTGGCCAAAGCTTCACCTGCAGTGTCACCGGGAGATGGGGCTGGATGTCTTCGAGGATGCCCTTGACTTTCTCGGGGTTTTCAACCAGGGTCTCAACTGAGGAGGAGAGCAAAGCCTTGAGACGCTGGAGTGGACCATGGATCGTGCTAGGACTTGGCTCTTCACCTGCCTTGGAAGTAGCTGGTTCGATGGATTCAGGGTCGAACGTCAGCAAGCTTGAAAGATCACAACCCTGGCAGCGAACAAGAACAGCATTAGTATACAGCAAAGAAAAGGGTAGAGCCAAGGGAGTGGAGTGTACCTCTCCCAAGGTAGGAGGAACAGCCGATGTTGTGACGATCGGCTTTTCCATGGGCTTGGCTAGGTTAGCCACCTGGTCAGCCACGCTCGTTGAGGTTGCTAGGTCTAGCGTGGCGGATGGCACAGTACCTCTTCAACGTCCCCGCTAGAGGTCTCATTAGTCTGCAAAAGAAATGGTGAGCCGATCCGAGTAGCAATGGGACGACATGAAATATGAACCAGTGAAGTAATTACATTTGAAACCTCCTGGCTTGGCGAGGGAACTCGTGGGTATTTGCGAGCCCTTTTGACGCATCGACACTTCACGCGTGACCCTGTTTTGATCCGAGCTTGAAGAGCAGCAGGTTCGGGAGTCGACCTTTTCTTAGAAGCCGACGCTGGCGAGTCCGTCTGGCTCTGTGTGGTGGATCTCCCGGAGTTGCCCGGGCTCGAGTCCCTTTGGCTGGACTGTGCCTCCCCGCTGGAATTCTCTTCGGTGGAGGTCTGTGAAAGTGTAACATCCCAAGTTTCAACAATAATAAATAAGAAAGAAAATTTCCCAAACTCAAAATTTGCAATTAACAAAAACTTCTCCTATGCATATAGTGCCACATATAGTTTCATGCATTTGAGTGAATTTCTATTGTGCAAATGCCATGATGAGTGTTAGTATGTTGGTCAATTGCTATTGAACCCTAAGCTAAGATCATCTAACCCCAAATTGAGAAGAAAAGGAGAAAATGAGAAAAAACTATTTCTCCCGCACATACACATTATGCCAAATTGCAAATCTTCACCCTAGGCCATAATTGCTTGCCCTCTTGCTTGTAGAATACTTAAATATGATAAACTAACACAATTGCATCTTTGTAACAAGAATCAAACACAAGGAAATCTCAAATTCTTCACACATATGATAATGGTCATATGGCCCCAAAATATTTTCTTCACTACTTTACCCCTCTGGTTTTCTCCATTCCTAAACTAAACTTGGTCAACCAAAGCCATATCATCCAAGACCATGTCAAGGTGAGTAACTTTGATGTTGACCACCATGGCTAGAGTTGACTAGGTTGACCAGTAGCAATGTGACAAGTAGTGATGCTGAATTAAAGAGAAGATCATGTCACTTTTGCCATTTTGCAAAACAACTCCAAATTGAACAAAACCACCACCAATCCAACACCTTAATTACATAAATGAGATTCACCAAAAAGAAAACCAAAATTCCAACAAAAGTTTCATGCGGCCATTTAATCAAACACTTGGCAGGCATTGTTTCCAATTTGTGTTACATGCTATTATCCAGTGGTTCTTGGCCTAAACCCCTTTGCTACTGAGATGATAAGTGCCTCTCTATGATCCCTGCACCTAGCCCAGTACTTGCTTTGATCAACTAAAGTGGAAAAGTGAGAGGAATCACACCATGCCATGCACACCCGGCCACCTTTGGCATCTCTCCCTCTGGCCACCACCCCAACCTTTCTCCTTGTCCTGGAGCCTCTCTGCAACTCAAGGATGCCGACGGTACACGCCCCAGCAACGCCAACGCTTGGCATTGGCCAGACGAGCCGCGTCCAAAACATGCCAGGACGTGCCAGCACGCGCGGTGACCGCGCTCTGGCCGCGCCAGGACGCCATGCGCTCGAGTACCCCCGTCCTCCTCCTGCATCCCTACCACTGCGTCGAGCATCTACTCCCCGCCCTCTACACGCTAGACACTCGCCCAAGCCTGCCCCTGCTCCATCGCCGTCGTCCTCGTCGACTTTCGGCCGCGCGCCCCGTCACAGACTCTGCAAGCGCCCGAGCCATCCCTTCACGCTTTGGCCTCGCCAGCTACACGTTGAGCATCGCCAGGACACCAGCTAGCCCTAGCCGTCCTCGCCTTGCCCTTTCGCTCGCCACAGGAGCCACGCCATGGCCACTCCTCCACAGCACACTCGGCCACCTCCCGCCCACTATAAATAGAGGCGATCGGCTCCTCCTCTCTTCACACAAATCACTCGCCTCTCCTCACTGAGCAATCTCCCCCAGTCAATTTCACCACTCACCGCCGGAGTTGCTCGAATCGCAAGCTCAAGTCCGCCGGAGCTCGCGGAAGCTTTGCTTCGCCTGGAGCCTCGCCGAGCGCCGCCACTGCACCAGGCTCTTCCTCGTCGACGACCACTTCCCCGAGCACCCTGCCAGACACCTGCAACGGCCTGGTACTCCCTCCCACCCCCTAGGCTCGCCGCCAGGGAGCTCGCCGCTCGTCGGAGATGACGACGCTCACACGCCGTCAATCTCCATTGTAATCCTACGGTCTAGATTGCAAATACCATTTCGCTGTTTTAAATCACACTAACGGGTGGCCCCCACCTCGTCAGTGCGGCCCAAGCGCACCAGATGCTTGTTGGGCTGCGCAGTGAGTTTAAATCCCGTTTCGGCCCAGTAACTCTTCCCGCCTAAGCCCACAAATTCAAATATGGATTTATTCATATTTCAAATTGTTCTGCATATGCTATAGTAATTTTTGAATAGTTTGAATTCTACCAAACCAAATCTAGCAAACTTTATACCGTTGGAAAGCCCATGAAATTATCTAACAAATGCCACTGGTCCCACCCCCAAATTCAAAGTAGATTTAATTTGATAAAAATAATAAGACAGGGACTTTTGTACATTCAAACTTTATTTAAAATTCAACCAGAGCAGATTTTGAATTGATTCCAACTCTAATAAATCACAAATGATGTCCTATAATTGATTATGAAATAATATAGACATGTTATTTGTATGATCATGGACTAGATCAAATAAAATAACTATGTAGGCAATACTAGTGCAATTAATGTTGGAATTTAAACTCAACAAATAACATGAGAGCTACTCTCTCATTTAAATCTTGATCCTAAGTGATATAACCAGGGGGAATGACTTAGGCTAATGAAACCTTGATAAGTATTACTTAGAGATTTTAATTCATTTAAATGTTAGTATTAAACTATGTGAAGTGTAGCACTTCAATTAAATTATACTCACATATAATAGATATGGAATGTTGACTTTAGTCAACCTATATTTCATACCTGAGTATTATATGAAGAGATTAAATCTTAATAAGATGTAATGAGAAGAAATTAATTTCTCTAAGGATCTAAATAGCAAAGTTAAGAAATAAGAATAATGAGAGAAATTTAATTATCTCTTAAATAAGAATCAACCAAATAATCCACCATGCCATGTTTGATTGATGATAGGATTAGTGGGTGGATTCTTTGGAGTGTTTCTAGTTTAATATGTGAGCTTGGTTTAGTATTTATACCTCGTATTCGTATATAGACGCTAGTAACGAGGAATACCAAGAGGAGGAGGCCTACTCTCAGGAAGAAGAGGAGAACTTCGATAACTACTCAGCTCAAGGCAAGCTAACCCTTGCTAAACACAAGTGCTTAGCTCTACAAGAGCAAAGGCACCATCACACTTTATTTTTATGTATTACCTATCCCATGTTTTTACTTACATTTACTTTTGCTCTTTTATTTCAAAGTACTTTTGATTTATGATTCACTTGGTCTAGAGTAGAACAATACTTGAAGTTAGATTAGCACAACTCAAAGCTAGTTAGCACCCCTCATATAGTTGCTAGTGCTAATCAATTAAAATTGACTACTCTAAATGGGAACATGGTGAAGTGAAATGACTTTGAAAAAAAGTAAAGTGGAGGTGGATTTGAACAAGAGAAGATGGTGATTTTTGATAAAATTGATGATTGGGTTTGAATGCGATACCCTTCCAATTATACAAGTACCCCCACAATACCTGATTATGGGTAGGGCTTAACTAGAAACTTGTGTACTTTAGTATGGGTTCCCTCTAAACAAGCATCATATGGGTTACGCCGAGGCTGCCTCTGTTAAGTTGGAAATATGTTGATATGAGGTGAATGCACGGCCCAAGCCCTGTGCAGTTCCCGGGTTAACTGCGGTTTTCACCGGGAGGCCAAGCTCATGGGGAGAGGTGCTCATACTAGCATATATAAGTGAAAGGTTATGGTTGATGATCCGTGTACTGCGTTACGATGATTCGGGGTTATCCTCGACGGATGTAATCAAAAGTTGTGGCACAAGAGTACAACCTCTGCAGAGTGTTAAACCTATTCGAATAGCCGTGTCCACGGTTACGGACGATTGGAAAGGCCATACTATCTCCGTTATCATAAGTTTTGATCTTAAAAAGGAATGATGAATTGAAAGGTGATATTGTGGTGAACCATAATGAGTTGTGGGAATGACACTAATGTTCCCACTTGAGTTAGTCTAGCACATGATAAGGCTTTACTAAATGTTTATCAATTTAAAACTTGGCTTTATGCAAATAAATCTAGAGCTTAGTACCCCCTTACTACACTTAATAAGTAATTACTCTAGAGTTAGTTTGCGAGTACTTTAAAGTACTCATGGCTTTGCCACAGCTATTCAAATGCCGGACTATGAAGGAGAGCACCGAGTATCGGGATGACGGACAACGGGACGTCTACGATAACTAGGATCGTCTTCTAACGTCAAGCGTTGCCTGTGGAATAGATAGTCCACTACTACTTCGCTTCCGCTACTATTTGTGATGTTGAACAATATATTCGTGTAATATTGGATCATGTGATCTATGGTTGTAAGACAATATGTGTTGTAATAAATGATGACTCTATGCTACTTACTATTATGTCTCGCAAAAACATTATTCCTGGGATTGCGATGTACGGCATAATAGGCATCTGGACTTAAAAATCCGGGTGTTGACAAAAAGAAAAGTACAAGCATGTTGCAAAAGCCTGGGAGGATAGATAAAATTACTCAAGGCACAAATCAGCTTACGTGCAAGCTTTCTTGAGCGAGAATAGGGGCCTTGCGCTTCAGGGGCTTCTTGGCAGCTACTTTCCTCACTGCCTTCCTCGCCTGGATTGAGGCTCGGGGGGCAACTGGCCCCGAGGATGCTTTACTCTTGGGAGCCAATTTCGGTGAAATCGGCTGGCTCTGCATTATGATCATCTTCAGTGGTGGCGAGCTCTGGCAGAAGAGAACCACAGGGGCTAGTGGAAGGAATTTGACAGGGGAGCCATCGGCTTGCATGGGTTCTGGGCCGTCTTGCTGCTGCAAAGGAATAGAGCCAGGTTACAGACAATGATCGTGATCCATTGCAAGAAATTTATAAGTAATGGTACCTGGTCTGCAGGAACATCGTAGTCGGCGTCAAGTTGCTTCAGCAATGGTCCTAGAGCTCTTCTGAAGGCGTGGGTCTTCCACATGGACCACCAAGTCTCAAAACCATCAGTAGTGGTGGTGAAACGGAGGTTGTGAGGAATTGGAATGGCCAGAGCGTCAAAGAAGGTATAGCACCTTTGGCCAGTGAGGATGTCAGGCAGTTCAGCTGCGCTTGCTTGTCAGGTGGTGGAGAAAGAAGTGTGGGGGCACTTGCCCGAGACCAAACTGCCGGGCTACTACCACCGGTTGGTAAGACTCATAACCAGGCTTGATGATCCTGTTCGAAGTACTCATGCCAACTGGGAGAAAGCAAGGACGGAACATGATGGAGTACAAGTGCCGAGTGCTGAGGTCATCGGCAAAGCTGTCTAATCTAAAGGAGACTGGATTCTCAAAGTTTTCAGATTTAGTATAAGGAAAGAACGGGGGGTTGTCCAAGCCTTGGAAGAAAATCCTGAACCACTCTGATGCTTCTTTAGGGATCAGCTTGCTGCCTGGGAGGCTATACAGAGCTTGGCCGTAGCTAGTGCATCGGATCTCCTTCCCATTAGCATGCAGGAAGGTGCGGGTGGCCAAAGGCGGGAAGTTTGGGATCGCGGTTACGGGAGTACAGGCTGAGCCCATAGCCGAATAAACCACCGGGGGCCTCCTGTTTTAAGCTGTCTTTTGGGAGAACAGTTTGACGGACATCGAGTTGAAGAGATCGATAGACCTCTCCAAGGAACGGTTTGCCAAGGCCAAGTTGAGTGCCTTTGGCGAGTTCATAGGCCGGGGAAAGGTAATTCTTGGTTGGGGCGAGTGAAGGACCACAGAATATGAAGTGCTCCAACCAGAAGTTCAGGAAGGCCGTGTGTTCTCTCTCTGTCACAGGGCCTTTGGTTTTCATATAACGTCTGAGGTAGGCACCCCAGCTTGTACACTCTGTTTTAGAGGAAAGGGTGAAAGGGACCTTTGGCAACTTGAAGGTAGAGGGGCTTGAGGATGCAATGTCCAGGCCTGTGATCATGGCCACGTCCAGCAGAGTTGGTGTCATGGGACCATGGCCGAACATGAAGCAATTCAGTGCGTCAGACCAAAAGTAGCCGATGGTTTTCAGAATGTTCTCATTCTTTTCAAGAGGAGACAATGATAATGACAAAGCATCGGCTATCCCTATCGTTTCCCAGGTGGCATAATGGGTTTTAGACAATCTACTGTACCATGCCACCCAACCCTCAGGAGGATTAGGCCAGGCTCGCAGGTAGTCGGCCCAGGAAGTCAGATCTAAATTCTGGTTCACGAAGGGGATTCTATTGGCCTCGCATGAGATTAAGTGAGCGGGACTCTCGGAAGAACGGGGGCCAAGACACATAGAATTTGGGAGAGAAGGGTGCGGCAGCAGGATGTCTGAAACCTAAAATTAATAACAAAATGGGACATTAATTCAGGTGTTGCTGTTAATCCTAACATTTACTCGGATGGCGAGGGGCGATTAAGGATTACCTTCAGACCGGAGACCATGGCGTTGGCGTTGGATGATTCCGCCATTTGGATGTGCTGTGGAGTTGGGATGACGCGGTTGAGATCTGAGGTTCGTGTGGCCGTAAGTTGGATCTGCTCGGGCGGCGATTTGTAGATCTGAGTTTGCTTTCTCAGACGGAGGTCGCAGGTTACCGTTTGAAGGGGAAACTGGGTTGGCCTTGCTCGCGTTTTATGGTAAAGGCCGATGCGATGCCATCGGCTCTTTTGGGGATCGTTTGACTTTGACTATCGGCAAAAAAAAATGATTGGAAACACTCACTACTAGGGAAAAGCCTATAGGTGGAGGCAGGTAGTACCGGCGCACCACCTTGTGCATGCGCCGGTGCAAATCATTGCCGGCGCACCACATTTCAGCCGCGCCGGCGATGAAGGGGTACTTCCGGCGCACCACGGGGAAAGGCTCGCCGGCGCTATTTCCTGGCATGGCCCCGGCCGATTCGGGCCAGGCCCAAGAATCATTGCCGGCGCACCGGCCCAGTGGTGCGCCGGTGGAGACTCTTCTATTGCCGGCGCACCCCTGGGCCGGTGCGCCGGCAATGATTCTTGGGTCTGGCCCGGTTGTGATATAGCCGAAAGGGGTAGATGTTGCCGGCGCACCATGGTCCAGGTGCGCCGGCAATAACCTAGCAGTTATTTCAGCCACCAACCAGCTAGCCCACTCACTCACACACTCACTACACTCCACTTCTCCACACAAACCCGAGCCTTCTCCCAACCCAGCTCATTTTTGCCCATTTCTATCCCCAATTTCACCAATTTGACCAAACAAAATCAAAATTTTTGAGCAAATCTTCCCTTCCTACATGCATCTCCCACATCCCCCTATGTAGATCTAGATCTACTATCCCGCATTGACCGCTCAATCTAGATCTAGATCTAGAAAGTCGGCTTCCATACGCCATTGTCGCGGCGCGTCGTCTCGATCTTATCGACGAATATATCAAACAAATAGGTGATTAATGAACAAATTAAGGAATGAAATCGATGTATGTTGGACATTTGAAGAAAAGCTCTCGTGTGTGGCATATATATATGTTGTGCTTGTGCTTGTGTGTGTGTTGGCGTTGAAAATGAGTTGCCAACGTTGCGCCGAAATGTTGATTCTTCAAGTTTCCGTTTCGGCACATTTCGGCGCTCCTATGTCCTACCGTGTAGGAAGGTCATGCCGAAATTTTCCGTGAAAACTACCGACGGATGCATGGTTCTAATGAATTATGTAATCTTACCATGCAGGCGATAATGGTTATCGAGATGAGTGAAAGCATCGTGATGAGATATCTGAAACACGCGATCATCGACATGTATGAAAATAACCGCACGGAGGTATTGTGTCCGTGCTGGAGATGCAAACGAGGGAAATGGTTTGACCCGTATTCAGGCAAGTTGCCGGGGCACCTGCTCACTAATGGTTTCATGCATGGACACACTCAATGGATGAGTGATGATGGCGCGGAGGTCAATGGGGCGACGGCGGCAGTTGGTAAAAATGGCCGGCAAGAAGGAGGGCATCATGATACTGAAGACGATGAAGAGTTTGTCGCACATGACGATAACCTTGACGACGACAATAACCTTGACGACGACAATAACCTTGACGACGACAATAACCTTGACGACGACGAAGAGGTGCCGCTAGCTTCAGTCGTGCGGGACCCTCATCTTCAAGATCTGCTTCTCGAAAAGACGAAAGGCGCCAAGCGGAAATCAAAGCTTGAGCAACTCGAGATAGACTCGAATACTCCGTTGTACGACTCAGGTCGCGGGTTGGGGAGTCTCGCTGAGAGTAGCTCTCGATGTGCTGCAGATGAAGGCGAAACACGGATGGACGGACACAAGCGTCGACGACATCCTGGAATACGTGAAAGATCTCCTTCCTGCCGGGAACACGTGTCCTGGTAGTCTAGCCGAGGCCAAGAGAATCACGTGCCCTCTCGACTTACCCCACGAAAAGTATCACGCCTGCATCAACGGCCGTATCATGTATCGCAAGGAGCACATGGACAAGACCAAATGTCCTGTGTGTGAAGCTGAACGGTACAAGAAAGGGAAGAAGAAAGCTCCTCGGAAAGTTGTGTGGTACTTCCCGCTCGCCCCCGGCTTCAACGGTTCTACGCGGACCGCAAGGAAGCAAAGCTCATGCGCTGGCACGCGAGAAAGAAAGGAGGCGGTGTTGAATGATAAAGAGCGGATTGAGCACCCGAGTGCTGACGCACCCTTCGGATGCAAGCCGGTGGAAAGCATTAGACAATGAATTCGGAAGTTTTGGGGCAGATCCCGAAACATCGGGTTGGGTGCGAGCACGGACGGATTCAATCCGTTCGGAAACCAGAGCAGCACACATAGCACATGGCCCGTGTTTGTATGGATCTACAACCTCCCGCCACAGGCTGTGCATGAAGAGGAAGTACATACGGATGAGTATGCTAATTCAAGGGCCGACACAGCCAGGAAACGATATCAACATGTATCTCGAACTATTAAAGGAGGAGCTTGAAACGTTGTGGGCGGAGGAAGGGGTAGATACATGGGACGCCGTCGCGGAAGAATATTTCCCTTTGAGAGCCGCGTTGATCACGACGGTGCGGGACTACCTCGGATACGGTTACATTTCGTGCCGGGTGTGCCATGGACACAAGGCATGTGTCGGGTGCATGGAAGAGACGATGTTTTTGCAGCTTGGTAAGGATGGCTCTTCGAAAACGGTTTACATGGGGCATCGAAGGTGGCTACCAGAAAGCTGACCCGTGGAGAAAGCGTGGAGATCTGTTCGATGGTACAAATGAACCCCGAGGACCTCCACGTAAGAAGAGCGGCGAAGAGATCGATACATTGCTGAAAGGTTGGAAGGAGTGCCCTGCGCCGGGAAAGATTCGTCAAAAGCCTGGAGAGAAGAAGAAGAAAAAGGAAACGACGCCGCTCATTGGTGTATGGAAAAGGAGGTCCGTGTTTTGGGACTTGCCGTCTTGGAAAATTCTCGATACACCTCACTTGCCTTGATGTCATGCATATTACAAAGAACGTGTGCGAGAGCTTGCTTGGCACTCTTCTCAACATGCCGGACCGGACCAAAGATGGGCCGAAAGCAAGACATGACCTGAAAGTTTTGGGCATCGGGGAAGAGCTTCGAGATCCCGCCGGCCCAAGAGGGACGATCGGAGGAGGAGGCGGACGGCGGTCAGAAGCGCAAAAGGATTAAGCAGCCAGACTATTACTGTCCCCCCTCCTGCTTCACTTTTAGTCCGGCCGAGGTCGATCAATTTTTCAATTGCCTTGTAGGAGTCAGAGTGCCCTTCGGTTACTCCGGGGTAATAAGCAGATACATGGACCCCAAGAAACGAAACTTCAGCGGCATGAAGTCTCATGACTGTCACGTGATGATGACGCAGATTCTTCCGGTTGCAATCCGAGGTATAATGGATGACCATGTCCGTGCAACGCTGATCTGGGCTCCGTAACTTCTTCGACGTCATAACTCGGAAGTCGATAAGCGTGAAGAAACTCGCAAGGCTCCGGGAAGAGATCGTGGTGATCCTATGTGAGATGGAGATGTACTTCCCGCCTGCATTCTTTGACGTGATGGTCCATCCGTTGGTCCATATAATGGATGATATCGTCGGTCTAGGGCCGGCATTCTTACACAACATGATGCCGTTTGAAAGAATGAATGGGGTCATTAAAGGATACGTTCGTAACAGGTCACATCCGGATGGAAGCATCGTACGGGGCTGGCTCACCGAAGAGTGCATCTCTTTACGCACGAATTATCTAGACATCGAGGACCCTGTTGGTTTGCCTCAAAACAAGTACCTCCGTAGGTTCGAGGGAGTAGGCCACAAAAATGGAAGGAAGGAACTGCACGTGCACATGTCTGGTCGGAGTTCCGACTTTGACGGGGCCAACTTAGTAGCGCTACAACACATTGACTTGATCGATCCTTGGTTGAAAGAGCACAAAACCATGATAGAGAACAGTGGCAAGCCGATGATGACGGAAGCGAAATATACGAGAGAGCACAACTCCTCTTTTGCGCGCTGGTTCAAAGACCACATTGATGCTAATCCCCCACCAATGGATTCCGACAAGGATAAACTAGTATTGGCCTTGTCACATGGCCCCGCGCCCAACATCATGACTTACCAAGCGTACGATATCAACGGGTACACATTCTACACGGAAGAAAAAGACAAGAACGAGTGTTTACCGGAACTCGGGGGTAACGATGGATTCCTGGACGGGTGACGTAAAGACTAGATACTACGGAAGAATCGAGGAAATCTGGGAGCTTAGCTACGCTGGGGAGAAAGTGCCGATGTTCCGTATCTGATGGGCTAAGAGCGTCAGAAAAGAAGACCGGTATTTCACCACCATGTTTCTACCCGAAGCCAACAAATCAAAGTCCACGAACGCCACCGCGCGGAATGAGCCATGGGTGCTGGCGGAACACGTGCACCAATGCTTCTTCATAACCGACCCATCCGAGGCCTAGCCGTGTTATCGTGAGGAGAGGCAAGAGGACCATCGTCGGAATGGATGGAGTCGCCAACGAGGAAGACTTCGAAGGACAAGTCGGAGACCCAATGATGGAAGAATCCGAGGACGAAGACACAACATACACCACAAGAAGAAGCAGGACCACGCTACCGAGGTCAGGTCGACCCTTCAAAAGAAGAAGTCACGACACGGGGCTAAATTATTCAACGACGAGCAAGAAAAGCAAGAAGAAAGCGAAACACTCTTCTCAATCAATGATGTAAAAATTTATTTGCAATCTATAACTCATATTTTGTGTAATTCATAACTACTCATATGGTCATGGCCAATATTTTATGTATGACTAATTAATATTGTGTTGGTCAATATTTTGTGTATGTATAACTCATATTTTTTTTGTTTTTGCATACTCATGCATATATATATTGCTTTGTTATTATCTTGAAAAGATAAGAAAATAAAATAGTATAGCATTTGGGGTAAAATAAAAGAAACATAAAATAAAGAGAAAAGAAATAAAGAAAAAGAATGGAAAAAAGAAAAGGAAATGGGCAGGCTAGCTAGGTGAATTGACATATCCCAGGTTACAGCTGTGCCAGGCTTATTGCCGGCGCACCAGGCTTATTAATTCGCCGGGGGTATACTTGTCCCCGGCGAACCAGGTATGTGGTGCGCCGGCAATAACCCTGGATCAGCTGTAATTAGGACTTAACCTTTTTTCCCCTTCTTCCTTCTCTCCCCGCACAGCCACATCTCCAACCCCCACCGTCGAGCGCCGCCGTTCTGTCGCCACCTCAAGTCCCCCTCTCGAGCGCCGCCGTTCTGCGCCCCGCCACCGCCCTCCACCATCCCCTCGACCATCCCCCACCACCTGCCACGTACGCCGCCGCGGAGAGACCCGTGGAGAAGGAGGTGCCGCGCGCCATTGGAGAAGGAGGTGCCGCGCGCGAGGGGACGTCGGCGCCGCCGTTGGAGAAGAAGGAGCCGCGCGCCATTGGTGAGCTTCCCGCTCCCCTTCCCTCTCCCCTTCCCTCCCCCTTCCCTCTCTCGTTCTTCCTCATCTCCGGTGACCCAAGCCGGTTAGGGTTCTTCCTCGTCTCATACCCTGGTTCATTTAATTCGTGTTTAATACCCTGGTTAAATTTGAATGCTAAAATTGGTTTGAAAAGCTAAAATTTGATGTCCAACAAAATTGCCCAAAAAGGAAGTTTGAATGCTAAAATTGGTTTGAAAAGCTAGCAGTATTGTTCTCTGGTTTTGGTTCTTTATGTTCATAGGAGGTTAATTGCTAGCGGTAGCAAAAAAGGATTGGTTCAAACAAGAAAATGATTTTAGTTGCAGGTATGTTAGTTCTTCATTAAATGAAAATGAAAATGAAAATGAAAATGGTTTTGCTAAATGGTTAAATGAAAATAAAATGCTCATGCTTATGCTACTGCAATCAAGTTGAAAATGAACTTTATATATGTTGGTTTTGCTAAATGGTTAAATGAAAATAAAATGCTCATGCTTTTGCTAAATGGTGTTGCATGCTCATGCTAATAATATGAATGAAATTCATAGGTTAATTTGTTCTCTCGGTTTGAAAAAGGAAAATGAATGCTAGCGAGTATGTTAGTTCTTGATTAAATGCATTCTCTGGTTTGCTAGGTTCATTGGTGCTATGTTCATTCTCTCGGTTCATTTAAAAAAAATGAAAATGAAAACAGAATGAAAATTGGTTCTATGTTCATTCTCTGGTTCATTTAAAACAAAATTGGTGCTATGTTCATTCTCTCGCTTCATTTAAAGCTGCTTGTGCAATGTCTTGTTATGCTGCTCGCTATGCATGCTTCTTGTGCATGCTTCGTTGCTATGCATTTACATTTGAAAATGAAGCTGCTGCTCTCATTTACGTTAGTTGTGGCTTACTAAATCATTGTACCTTACTCATTTCTCATGGCGAAGCAAGTTCTTTCCACTTCGCTTCATACACACCCTGCTCCATTAGTGCTTGGTTTTGCGAGAGAGATGCCTTTAATAATTGTTAGCAATTTTTTGTTGTTGTTGCTCGCTTATAATAAATGAAAGAGCGAGGAAAACCGTCCGCTCCTACAACTCTTGTCACATGAGATCATTTATCTTCCTCACATTGCTTGTAACTTGTACTTTTAATTGGTATAGAATCGGTGACCAAGTAATTGTAGTCCCAAACTGTCTCATTCGATGAAAAATGCTGCTTTGTGGGATGTGCTTATATAAGGGTGTGCAACTCATGTGGGCCTTTCTCGCTTTATATCTGAATATGTCTATGGTAAAGTCGGTAGCCAAGTAATCTTAGTATCCGGGAGGCATTACTTAGTTATATGGCTAGTAGTATTATGATGATGATATGATATGGTTCAGCGAGTTATTTGGTTCAACGAGTTATTTGGAGCCAAAATAAATCTTTATCGCCATCTACCTTGATTTGGTTCAGCAGTTATTTCTCACAAGTTATTTGTTGTAAATGCTACTCGTAATGCTACTGTAAGTGCTACTGTAATGAAAATGCTACTGTAAGTGATACTATAATGAAAATGCTAAGTGCTACTGTAATGCTACTGAAAATGCTAATGAAAATGAAAATGAAGCTGCTCCCCTACTGTAATGGTCAAGTTCTATTGTCTCTGGTTTATGGTGATGGTTATGGTGTTCATGGCTATATATAGGTTTGCATTTCGTTACGGGGATTGAGTTGCTATTGAGTGCCGGAATGTCGATTCATTTCCGTTCCGAGCAATTCTAGCACTCGGCATGACCAATTTTTAGCAAAGGTCATGCCGAATTTTTCCGTGAATTCTAACTCTTTTTCATCTTCTATTAGTGCAAGCCACCATGTCGTCTCAAGAAGAGTTAGAGGAGCACTACAATAGGCACTTCTTTAGGACGGAGGAGGATGCCGAGGCCGCCGGTGTTGGCGGCGACGAGGACCATGAGATGGAGGATGCCGCTGGGGGTAGTGCCGACGAGCCGAGCGGCAACGAGGCAAGCGCCGCCGCCGGGGGTAGTACCTACGAGCCTAGCGGCGATGAGGCAACCGGCGCCGCCGGGGGTGGCGGCGAGACAAGCGGCGACGATCCTAGCGCCGCCGCCGGGAGTAGTGGCACCGGGACAAGTGGAGCCAAGAGGCCGCGGAAGGCAAGGCGCCAAAACACGGTCGGCACCGGCAGAGACACGGTCACGGAGGTGGACCCCGCCGGTGGTTTGCCGGTGTTGCCTAAGGATGTTGCCAAGGGGTACGGCAACCAACTGGCATGTATCCTCCGAGAGGTCGTCAATCTCAACGAGACGGACCTCCGAGCCGAGAGCAAAGCGCCTTTGCGAGCCCAGCTCATTGCGAGGTTGCACGCACGATACAAGTTCCTAGGCGACTACGCCTCCAGTCATCAAACCAACAACATTGTGAACTCACAAGCCCTCCGGAAGTTCACCAAACACCTCAGCAGCTATAAGTACATGGTGCGGAGGCTGATTGCGGAGGGCAAAGGTTTCGAAGAGGTCCACTCCGCCTTTCCGCATGTCACCCGGGCGGACTTTGATGCTTTTGTGGCCAATGAAGAGCTACAAGCAACCAAGAATCGCAAGTTGTGGGGGAAGGAAATGCGGGAGCTTAACATCGGCAACCACAACCTTGGGAGCCGTGGGTACGAGGGAAAGGAGCCCTATTGGGCGAAGGAGGACGAGGCGTATGTAAATGCCGGCATTGAGAACCCCGGCTCAAGTACAAGGACCCTCTTGAAAGAAGATTCATCAGGTCCCGGTACCATAAGAAGAAACTAACCGGGGAACTTGTCACGGACCCGAAGGTCGTAACCGACATAATTTGGTTCACGAACGACCAGAAGGTCCTGGCGTTGGAGAAAAAACTGGTAAGCAATTTACCGGTTTTATTAGATCAAGTATCGTTCATATAATAGTAGCAACATTTCTAAATGGTTCGCGTTTCTTCCGCAGGAAGAAGAAAGACAAAGACTTTCTCAAGCCTCCCAAGGTGACGAAGGCTCCTCGTCCCGAGGCGTCGACGGGCAGGGTAGCTCGGGACAAGCCTCTCGTACGGGCGCTAAACATCGTTAATGAGCATTCACCGACGAGAAGGCCGCATAGAGGCCGTGTGGCTGGCGCCGGTACAGGCTACAAGCATGGTCACTATGGCTTGTCGTACGCGGCCGATAAAAATGCGCGTAATGAGAGGAAGCAGCGGGAGGCGGAGGAAATGAGGGAGTCAATCCTAGCCCAAGTCCAAGCTGGTTTGGTACCGCAACTGGTACCGCAACTCAAAGCTACACTCGTACACTGAAGTCAAAGCTGAAGTCGCCGCTGGAGTCCAAGCAGATTTCAACGCTATGCAAGCGTGGTATGAGGGTGGCAAACAAGGCCCCCCGAAAATGCAAGTGGTTAGCTTCAACGGCAGCAACTCGATGGTGCCGCCGTCCGCCGGCAATGGCAATGTTATAATGGAGACTCCTCCGGCCGCCGGCAATGTCGCTGGTGCTAGGGATTCACCGTCCATGCCGGGTAGCAGCCCCTCCGTCACTTGCACGCCCGCCGCCGCATGTGCTGGCCCGTCGACATTAGCCGAGCTCAACGCCCTCACGGTAATTAACTAATGTGTACATCAAGTTAATATATTAGTTTCGTCATCCTTGCCCTCTCTCTAACGCCATACACATGTTCTCGCAGGCGCTCTCGACGCCATGCACCTTTTTGATGAGAGTAAACGACGAACTCAAAGACGTCGCGAGGGGGTCCATCATTCGGCCCCTGGATAAGAAGTGGCACACACGAGATATGGCGGATGACGTTTACCGGGTTGAAGTGGATCGGGCGTTACCGGGCTATGAGGATTTGTTTCCTCCTAATCAACCGCATGGTGCCGATGACGATAGCCCGTTGAATCCGGCCTCACCGAAGGGTTGGCTACTCGCTATGGCCGAAGACCCTAATTCGGATCAACACCTACTCGGGGTCGACGGCAAGCAAAGACAAGCACCTTGCGGCGCCACATGTCAGCGTCCCTCCACGACGGCCAGCGGCGCCCGTGGTCATCGCCCCACCAGAACGGCCAGCTGCGCCAGAGGTCAGCGCCCCACCACAACAGCCAGCTGCGCCGAGAGGCCGAGGAATATGAACGTGACAACTTCCAATGGGATATTCCTACGTCTTCACAAGTTGTCCATGAGGATGCGCCGGGCTTCAAATATGTGTGCTCCAAGAAGCTGTTCGATTCTCAAGAAACGGCCGATGAGGCGGAAAATCCCGAGGAGGTCGCCACCGCCGCCGTCAAAAATATGTTGAGCCCAAACACACTCCGTGCTACGGCCACTACGGCGATGGATGGTCCAGCACTACAACCCAAGAAGAGGAAGAGGGCAAATAAGAAGGACGCCCAAGACAAGGCGGCGGCGGCCAAATCCAAGGACAAGGTCCCACTCCTTGACAAGTTGCCAAACAATTGGCGACCTCTGCATCACTTGGGTCAACCGATGCTGCCGGAGCATGTCGTGAAGAAACTCACCCCGGATATGAGGAGCTTGCATGAGACTGTCTTGCATGTGGAGAACCTTCTTCTCAAATCAAAAGATCCTGGTTACCCTCTCTTCGTGGCGAAGGTGCCAACTGGCATGAACTTCGTCGAGAAGTACCCCGCGGACTTGTGCTTCATCCGGTTCAACGACATCTTCAGCATCTATCGCATGCAAGCGCTCCACTTTAGTGTGGTTCGCCTAGTTGCTCTTAGCATGTCTTCCCGGATTGTTAAGGAGGGGACGCCGACCATCGCGATCATGGACCCCTTCTATATGCGGGAGAGCATCATCTGCAACCCTGGGGATCGCGCGATTGCCACCCAGCAGGTCGAGGATTTCATGCTGGCGAACATTAAGAAGGGCGCCATTCTCATCCCTTACTTCCCCGAGTAAGTAATCACTCGCTAGTCCCCCATCACCATTCTATCCTATATCTCCATTTTCATTTCCAAAGGTTAATCCGTGTGTTTTCCGCAGAGACAAGTTCTGCACCCTCATCGTCGTGCACCCGCAACACTCGCATGCAGTCTATCTCGACTCGGGTAGGGACCGCAAGAAAGACTACTCCCACATCAGGGCCCTTCTCAATGATGCTCTCACCGGCTTCGCCAACAAGGCAGGCCCCCTCAAAGTAGAGAGGAAATCCCGAGGAGGCTTCGTCTTAACCCACACAACCAACTTCCCCTGCCTCAGGCAGTCGACGCCCGACAATGGGATGGACGCGTGGTACGCCATCCTTCAGATGCGGGAGTACATAAAGTACGCGGATGACATGTTGCTGCCAGATAATCTCAGAAACAGGTTTGCAAACATGGCGGATGTCCCTGATAGAGAGATTAGAAAGAACTGGGGTCGCATCCAGCGGTTCATTTGCACGATAATCCTGCAGGATGTCAACAATAGGTCTGGCGAGTTCTTCTACGGCTATGGTCTACCACCTAATGACGAGATAGACCTCCGCTTGGAGATGTCGCGTGATGAGAGGCCGTTCAACTCGCTTGAGGGCTGCCGTCCATTCCCCCTAGGCGTACAACCTGATCCTACGACGGGAACACTTGCTAAAGCTTGAACGATATGTCCTTGAACTTCCGTACTTGTAATAATTGTTATATATTCCCATAGAATCGAGTAGTTGCTTTTATTTAGTTGTATGAATGTGCATGTGAACATGTGTCTGTAGTTTCATTTACTTTGCTATATATTTCAAGATTATGGCGTACATAGCTTAATAATTATTTGCATTTACTCGACCACTACTTGCCTCGTATTTGGAGTTCGCCGATGATTAGAATGTTCGGTCAATCGTACACTCGGGGGTGGAGCCAGTGAGCCTTGGTGCGACGGCCACAAGTATCAATCTATTGTGCATCCTACCTAGCCTCTCACTGACTCCATCCCTGGATGTTAATATTTGTTTCGACCGACAAAGTATGCGGCACGCTATTTAATTCGTACTACTTGTCTTCTATTTGAGTTCGCACTTCTTAATTGCATTGGCCGATGATTAAAATGTTCGGTCACTTGTACACTCCGGGGTGGGGCCAGTGAGGCTTGGTGTGATGGCCACAAATATCAATCTATTGTGCATCCTACCTAGCCTCACTGACCCCATCCCTGTATGTTATTATTTATTTCGACCAACAAAGTATGAGGCACATGCTATTTAGTTCATACTACTTGTCTCTTATTTGAGTTGGCACTTGTTCATTGCATTGGTACTAACGTTTTACTTGTCTTGTGAATGGAGATGCCGACGACATATGTCGTGTACAAGGGAGGGTTCCTGGAGTCTACGACGACTGGGAGGACTGTCGGAGACAGGTGCACCGTTTCAGCGGCAACGGCTACAAGGGATACCCCACTAGGGTGGAGGCGGAAGGAAGATACGCCCGTTATCTAGCGGGAGAGATGAGGGACATGAGGAGGAACCGGATGAAGACCATGGCCTTCGTGATGATGGTCATGACCATGTTGGTCATGTTCTATGTGATTCTAGTTTAGGTTAGGACCTACATTGTGAGGTGTATGACGATACTTGTGACGACTATGTACCAAGACTTCTAACTTTGTGAAACTTCGCCGTTCGGTGTTGCATATGCACATGTGTGTTGTATGAATCAACACATTCCGAAACGAGACTTGCGTATTTGTGTACTGATACCGAAATGAAACTTGGCTCTCTATGTGCTTCTCATATTGCATGTAATACTGTATAAATATGAACTGCGTTTAAATATATACTGCTGTCAAATATGTATTGTAATATGCTGTCAAAATTGTATTGTAATATGCTGGAAAAAAGAATTTTCGAATTAATTGCCGGCGCACCTAAATGACACATTGCCGGCGCACGTGGCATTCGCCAGTGCTGGAAGCACTACTGCCGGCGCACCTGATAGTGCGCCGGTGGAATAGATCTTTGCCGGCGAAGCAGGGTGGTGCGCCGGCAGAAGCAGAGATATCGCCGGCGCACTACCAGGCGCGCCGGCAGTGTCCGTTTATCACCGGCGCGTTCGCACCGGCGGGCTCGTGGTGCGCCGGCAATGGGGGTTTTAGGTGCGCCGGCAATGGGCCTTTCCCTAGTAGTGACTTCTTCATTAATAAGAGGGGTTTTTTACAATGAAGAGCCGATCGCTCAAGAAAGGAGGAACAAAAGAAGAGCCGATTGCTCAGGAACTACTAATCCTACACTACTAATCCTCGATGGCCTCGTCGTCGGCATCGTAGCTGCCGTCGGCGCTACTTCCGGAGAGTTCCTTGTCGCTGCTGCCCCAGCCCTCGGCCGGAGCCTCTTCCTCCTCGTCATCATCATCGTCTTCGCTGTCCGCCCAAGCGTGGAAGCGCTTCGCCGGCGGATACCCAGCAGAGGAGGAGGAGTCATCCTCCTCCTATTCCTCCTTTTCCTCCTCTTCCTCCTCTTCTTCTTCTTCCTCCTCCTCGCCGGAGGAGGTGGAGTTCACCCAGGAGTGGAGGTCGTCCTCGCTCTCCAGCTCCCCTTCGATGAGGAACTGGGGGTCGTCCTCCCCATCGGTCAGGGGCAAGTCACCATCTGACCCGACGAGGGCCTCAGGTGGGCCATCTGGCACGGAGTCAAAGTCCCACTCTTGCTCTGACATCGGCTCACTCGAGGAAGAAGATTGGAAAGAGAGGCCTGATGAGACGGAGGAAGAGGAAGACATTGCTACAGGGAAAGAGGGTTTTTTGGTGCAGATGGTTGGAACAGAACAAGGGGATGAAGAGGCGAACTGTTCGGCACAGTTAAATAAGGGGAGTATAGTGGAGATTTAATGCCACTACGGTTTCCGAGGAAGTGATGCTAAAGCTATCAAATCTTGCAGAGAAGTTGAGAAGGCAAGGCATCATGATGAAGGATACTGCGACGGTTCTGCTCTGCCACGACATGACCCGACGAAGAAAAAGCAGAGTGATTTTGGAATTATCATTTCCAAAACCAGGGGGGCATGTGTTATCACCAGAATTTGACCGGATCAGAGGTGGGCCGTGATTAAGATGGGCTTGAAGAATATACGCGGAAAATGTACATGAATCGGCCTTGTACAAGAAAGTTTGGGCTAGTTTGCCCGTGTATCTGTAAATATAGTAGGATACGTGTCGGTTAGATAGAATTTGGCTCGTGCACGGTTGGGATTATTCCCACGTTAGAAAGTCTACGGACTATAAATATGTATCTAGGGTTATTGAGAAAGACAACAATCACGTTCGCAACAAACCAATCTAGGCGCATCGCCAACCCCTTGTTTCGAGGGTTTCTTCCGGGTAAGCATCATGCTGCCTAGATCGCATCTTGCGATCTAGGCAGTATACGTTTATTCGTTATTCATGTGTTGCTCGTGTTGAAGCCTTGTTGATGGCGAGCAACGTAGATATCATAGATGTGTTAGGGTTAGCATTGTTTTACCGTGTTATGTGCTTTTGTCCATGCAACCCTTAGACGTCTAGCCGCCTTTACACCTATCTTAGGTGTAAGGGCGGCACCTTGCTTGATCATTGTTTAGTAGATCCGATCCGTTATGATTGCTCCTTGTTCTTGAAGGATTAGTTTAATATCTACATAGTTAGGCCTTGCAAACGGGTTGAAGGATCCAGTGGAACGTAGGGTGTAGTTTGCTAGCCCTAGATAAGATGTTCCGGGAATCAACTCCATGTTGGTTTTTAGGCCTTATCTAAGGCTGGTTTATTATCATCTTGCGTGGCTGCCAGGCTCAATCACGTGTAGGATGTTCCGATTATGTGGTGAAAACCCTAAATCGTCGTAGGTCGTTTTAGCTTTATATTGATCAAGCAGGACCACCATGTTATCGTAGACCTCATACGAATCATGGGTGGATCGGCTCCTTGAGCCGATTCACGGGACAACTTCGAGAGCCGATCGAGGCTCGTATTTAATGTTTACGTGTATGCCATGCAGGAAACTAAGCGAAGCAAATCCATCACCTTCCTGACCAGGTATAGGTCAGGTGGCACGCCCTTGCACCAGCATCGGACGTGCGTGCCGGAGCTTTGCGGGCCGTCGCTCGAGGGACCAGGGCCAGCCGCAGTTCTGGGAGCCTCCCGGCTCTACGTGTTGCCCGTCGTTGCTCGCCGGTGGGTTTCGGACGCCAACACATTCTTAGAGAAGAGAAACTAAAACTTGAAACTTCTATTCCTAGGAAGTTAGAGGATTGTTGGGAGCCCATCATTAATATGAAGGTCAATGATTTTGATTGCAATGCTTTATGTGATCTTGGTGCAAGTATTTCCATTATACCTAAGAAAATCTATAATATGCTTGACTTGCCACCATTGAAAAATTGTTATTTGGATGTTAATCTTGCTGATAATTCTACAAAGAAACCTTTGGGGAGGATTGATAATGTTCGCATTATGGTTAACAATAACCTTTTCCCCGTTGATTTTGTTGTCTTGGATATTGAATGCAATGCATCTTGCCCCATTATATTGGGAAGACCTTTTCTTCGAACTGTTGGTGCTATTATTGATATGAAGGAAGGTAATATTAAATATCAATTTCCTCTCAAGAAAGGTATGGAACACTTCCCTAGAAAGAGAATGAAGTTACCTTTTGATTCTATCATTAGAACAAATTATGATGTTGATGCTTCGTCTCTAGATAATACTTGATTCACACTTTCTGCGCCTAGCTCAAAGGCGTTAAAGAAAAGCGCTTATGGGAGACAACCCATGATTTTACTTCTGCGCCTAACTTTTGTTTTATATTTGAGTCTTGGAAGTTGTTACTACTGTAGCAACTCTCCTTATCTTAATTTTGTTGCATTGTTGTGCCAAGTAAAGTCTTTGATAGTAAGGTTCATACTAGATTTGGATTACTGCGCAGAAACAGATTTCTTGCTGTCACGAATTTGAGCAGTGTTCTCTGTAGGTAACTCAGAAAAATCTGCCAATTTACGTGAGTGATCCTCAGATATGTACGCAACTTTCATTCAATTTGAGCATTTTCATTTGAGCAATTATGGTGCCCCTGAAAAAATCGTTTTTACAGACTGTTCTGTTTTTGACAGATTCTACCTTTTATTTCGCATTGCCTGTTTTGCTATGTTTGATGGATTTCTTTATTCCATTAACTTTCAGTAGCTTTGTGCAATGTCCAGAAGTGTTAAGAATGATTATGTCACCTCTGAACATGTGAATTTTTGATTATGCACTAATCCTCTAATGAATTTGTTTTGAGTTTGGTGTGGAGGAAGTTTTCAAGGATCAAGAGAGGAGGATGATACAATATGATCAAGGAGAGTGAAAGCTCTAAGCTTGGGGATGCCCCCGTGGTTCATCCATGCATATTTCAAGAAGACTCAAGCATCTAAGCTTGGGGATGCCCAAGGCATCCCCTTCTTCATCGACAACATTATCAGGTTCCTCTAGTGAAACTATATTTTTATTCCATCACATCTTATGTGCTTTACTTGGAGCGTCTGTTTGTTTTTGTTTTTTTGTTTTGTTTGAATAGAAATGATCCTAGCATTCATTGTGTGGGAGAGAGACACGCTCCACTGTTGCATATGGACAAATATGTCCTTAGCTTTACTCATAATGTTCATGGCGAAGGTTGAAACTGCTTCGTTAATTTTTATATGGTTGGAAACAGAAAATGCTACATGTGGTAATTGGTATAATGTCTTGAATAATTTGATACTTGGCAATTGTTGTGCTCATGTTTGTCGTGGTATCGTCACGGCATATGCCATAGGGTGGCTAATCGAAGTGGTTCCTGAGGGATCTCACGGCGGTATCCGGATGCGGGTATGGGGACGAGCGACACGGCGACGTACCCAGGTTCGAGGCCCTCCGATGGAGGTAAAACCTCTACTCCTGCTATGAGTGTATATGATGATCACGCAATACAACGGTGCTCCTAGAGCTGTGTCCGGCTGCTCCTGGGAGGCTAAGGAAGACGATGGTCTCTCTCACAGGGCAGCTCTATGGGTGGAAATGAAGTAAGAATGATCGATCCCCTGCACGAGAGGGGGTAGTGCGGCTTATATAGGCGCCGGCACTTTACATATAAGACCCTATAGTTTACTGGCCGGCTTGGCCGGCTCCGGCTTCCGCTCCTTCCCGAGGCGGTGACGTCAGGAGCCGTTGAAGCGTCGTGGCCTGTCCCATCCGGCTGCCAAGGTCAGCGGTATGGAGAGGAGGTGTCCCTATCGCCGTCAGCCACTGTAGCCAGTACGGATCGTCGTAAGCCATGATGGCCTGTCCGGCACGTGGCACTATTGCTCCACGTACTCCCGCGCTTACGGAAGATGAAGTCGAGCGTGGACTTTGGGAACCCGGATCACCAACTCGGTTCCTTCCAGTGCAAGACTCGCCAGCCTCGAGTCGGTCCGAGGTACAAACCCCCGATCGGATATGGCTTGTAGAAGCCGGCCCAGCCTACAGCATCGGTAGCCGTAGCCAGGCCGACTAGGACCTAGAGCCGGCCGGCTTCCGGACCAGCCGGCCACGGCGCCGGCCCGGCTGCACCTCAGCCCGGCCTTTGCCGCGAGCCGGCCAGTGGCCAGCCGGCTGCTCCGCGTCCATTGCCCTACCCGGGGTCTTCCCCCCGACATTAGCCCCCGAAGCTGGCAAGGTCCTGCGTTTAGAAGGACCTAGGCAGGTTTTCCTGGCTTCTCGAATATATTTGACGGCACTTGGAGGGGCCGACTGAGAACTTCCATCCAGCCGGCTGCGCCCTCATCCGGCTCGTTCCTGCCGGCTGCTTCTAGCCGGCCACTTTTTACAGTTATACAGTTTTTGCTTTCTATCTTTCTAGCTCTTTGAGCGCCAGGACGCCAAGGACGGCGACCTGGCGACGAGGAGGTGGACGCCGGATCACGTCGATCCGGCTGACCAAGCCGGCGACCAGGCCGGCGACGACGACCTGCTGCAGGCGCCTGATCTAGGCGGCCAGGGGGAGCACAATCCGCCCCCTTCACCGGAGCAGCAGGAGGACGAGGAGCCGGCGACGTCCGCCACGGGGCCAATCCCCGCAGTGCCTCTGCGCACAAGGCCGCCAAGCACCACGGCGACTTCGGCGCCCAAGGGCCAGAAGCGAGCCGGCGACCTCCTCTCTACTGCCGCCTTGGAGGCGAAGGCGAAGAAGCAGCGTCGGCTGCAGCCGAAGAAGGTTCCGGAGCAGGCCGGGTGAGTTCTCTTTTCTCTTTCTTGTTTGATTCCTTTTCTTTCCTTTCTTTTTATGCTTATTTTCTCTTTGTTTATCCGGCTAGGGCCCCCATCAAGTTTGCCCAGGGCGGCGGCTCTCGGCAGACTCCCCGCGTTGTGTCGCCGCTTCCGCGCCAGAGGAGGGAGCAGACGCCGCAGCCTTCCTCGCGCGCACCTACGCCGCCGCCGCCTGCGGGCACTCCGCCTCCCGCAGGGGCGCCTTCCTTTGCCGTGCCGCTGGCCTCAGCGCCTGATCGCGGCACGCGGGCTGAGCCGACGCGGCAGCCGACGCTGGACGATATGTTCCCGCGCCGGACTCGCCTTCTGGACCCAGCCGCTGGGGCCGGGCGGGGCATGCCGCCTTCAACCGGGGCCGGAGCCGGCAGAGCTGCACCGTCCGCGACTAGAGCCGGAGCCAGCAGGGCTGCGCCGCCTGCGACCGGAGCCGGTACCACGCCAAGTGTGGTGGTGCTGGATGAGAGCCCGGAGGGGGCACCTCAGGCACCGGAGACGGCTGCGCCGGCTGGGCCATCTGCCGCGCCCGGAGCGACGCCACCGCCGGAGCCGACGATAGAGGAGCCGGCCAGGCGGGAGCCGGCAAGGGATGAGCCGGCGCGCACGGAGGGCGCCGACTCGCGCGCGCTGGTGAGGACGGAAGCCCCATCGGCGCCGTAG
This sequence comes from Lolium rigidum, assembly GCF_022539505.1. NCBI lineage: Eukaryota > Viridiplantae > Streptophyta > Magnoliopsida > Poales > Poaceae > Lolium > Lolium rigidum. The sequence continues at coordinate 141,162,959 of NC_061511.1, read as the reverse complement.
CAGGGCCTGCATGTGGCCAAGGGCGCTCTTCTTCTTCAGGTGTCGTCCGCCTCCGACTCCAGCCTTGGCTCAGCTGCCACTATGGAGCAGGCGTGGCTCCGCGCCGACTCCTACAAGGTGACCAGCCGGGAGGGGAACCCCGGCCAAGCATCGGTGGAGATGTTCTTCTCCAGCCTGCAGGCCAACCTCAAGGCCAGGGCTGCCGAGGCCGCGGCCAACGTTGCCAAGGTGGAGGAAGCCGGCAAGGTAAGCTTCATCTGTTTTTGATTTGGTTATCATCCTGGTAGCCCTCCGAGGCATGGGCCGGCTGCTTGGAGCCGGCCCGGGTTTCGCCTATCTGACTGACTTTCTTTTTTCCTTAGGCTGTGATGGATCGGCGCACCACTCTGTACAACCGCGTCGTTACCCATTACCACAAGGCCAAGCTGGACCGGGCCGACTTGGCCCGCGAGCTGGAAACCGTCAAGGGTAAGATTTTGCTTCTTTCGACTTGATGTCTTCTTTCTTTTTAGTCTTGGTTGGCTGACGTTTCTTTCCGGCCGCCTCGCAGTTGAAGCCGCCAAGGTCCCGCGGCTGGAGTCGGATCTCCGGGCTGCTCGCACCCAGTGCGCCGAGAGCGAGGAGGCGGGCCGAGCTGCCACCGCCAAGCTCAAGCTGGCTGAGCAGGAGCTGACGCGGCTGCGCCTGCTGGAGCAGAACCACCTCACTGAGCTCAACTCCCTTAGGACGGCGGAGAAGGAGAAGGTGGAGGATCTGAGCCGGCGGCTGACGGAGGTGGAGAAGCAGCGGCTTGCGCTGCAGGAGGAGGTCACCGCCAAGTCCACGGAGCTGACGGCTACCGCCAAGCGCTGGACGGACGAGTTTGGCGCGCTTGATCGCGGCTTGTCGGGTGATTACATCTCTATGTTCCTTTCCCTTTGCCGGCTTTCGGCTGTCGGCTGCCGGCTTTGGTTGGCAGCCGGCAGCAGAAACTTCTGATTTCTTTGCTATCTCCATCTTCGGGCTGGTGGCAGTCGGTTCTTGCCGGCTGCCGCCAGGCTTTTCCTTTTGTCTTAGGACTTCGAAAATTTGCATTTTTCAGCTAATTTCAGCTTCGATGATTTCTGACTTGCTTCTTCTTGCAGCGGCCTTCCCGGAGACGCAGGACGTGGCTTTGGCAGCCGTTGGCGTTGCGCGCAAGTCCAGGAGGCGGGAGACCGGCGAGGGCAGCTCGGAGTACTTCTCCATGGAGGACTACATGGCGTCCATGGCTGCCCGCGTCGATCCCACTACCAAGCTTGGCTGGGAGCTCCGGAAGGCGGCTGAGGAGCTGGTTCCGATGATGTGGCCTGAGGAGGCGGTGCCGCAAGATATTTACAACCTCACCTCCCTGATGGAGCGGGCGCCGGATCGCTTCCTCGACTGGAAGGAGTCGGCCACGCACGCTGGTGCCGACATGGCGCTGTCCTTCGTCCTCTCCTGGTACAACGAGGTGGACCTGGGGCAGCTCGAGTTCCGGCGAGCCGGCGTGGAGGACAAGCTCCCAGCCGAACTCAAGGCCGCCCGCCTTGCCCGAGCCAGTGCCATCGCCGACTTCGTCGACAAGGGCGTCTTCGTCGCGGACCCGAACCCTCCTCCATCCGATGAGGACTACATGGAAGATGAGGAGGCGGAAGACGCGCCCGAAGACGAGCCGGCAGCCGGCTCCGCTGACGCCCCTCCGGCTTAGTTTACCTGCTTTTCAGTTGTTCTTTTGCCAAGACAATTTATTAAATCCCCGGGATGCCGGGTGCGCATGTATGAATATTATCGCCCTTTAATTATGTCACACTTTAATGTGTTTGCTAATCATTTGTGTGCCGAGTTACTTTCTTTCGACTCGTTCGCTTTTTCCCATCTGCCCCACTCTTTGGCTGTGCTCTTGCCGGTCGTACGTCCGACTTGCGATCTGTCGCCGGATCAAGAGCGGGCCGCTGGGTGAGGCCGACAGTATTTCGGTCGAACGAGCTGAATTCGGAAATCCGGCACTTATATGAAAAGTTGCAAGTCAACTCGCTTTTACTCTTTCCCTTAGTCGTTTTTCGCGTGCCGGCTCCCTAGGCCTTACTCCCGCCAGCCGGACAGCCGGATTGCGGTCTGTAGCTGGATCGGAAGCCGGCTGTCGGAAACCGGATCACGTTACTGAGCCGACCGCGTGAGAGGGTTCAAGCCAATTGGCGAAACAAGGTAGAGTACGCGAAAAACTTGTCGGAAACGGCGCTCTTGGCGCGTGCTTTTTCATAGCTTACAAAAGGGATACAAGGGATACATACATTCCTGCTCTCATGTGTAAAATGGGCGGAGTAAGCTGACATTCCAGGGATGTTTAGTCTCCTCGTCAGCCTTGTCCGGCTTGTTTTTTTTAGCCTCTTGGGCATCTATGAGATAGTAGGAGTCATTGCCTACTGCCTTGCTCACGATGAAGGGACCCTCCCATGGGGATGACAGTTTATGCTGTCCGGCTGTCCTCTGGATCAGCCGGAGCACTAGGTCTCCTTCTCGGAATGCTAAGGGCTGAACCTTCCGGCTGTGATAGCGTCGGAGGCTCTGCTGGTAAATGGTAGATCTGGACGCAGCCAGCAGCCGGGCTTCTTCGACCAAGTCGACTCCATCTTCGCGAGCTTCTTTGGCTTCGGCTTCTGTGTAGAGCTTGATCCTTGGCGCGTCGTGCTCGATATCAGTCGGCAAGACGGCTTCGGCCCCGTATACGAGGAAAAATGGTGTGAAGCCGACTGAGCGGTTTGTCGTTGTGCGCAGGCTCCACAACACATTGGGCAATTCTTCAATCCAGCAGCCGGCTGCTCGCTCAAGCGGCTCCACCAGCCGGGGCCGGATGCCGGCTAGGACTAAGCCGTTAGCCTTTTCCACTTGTCCGTTGGACTCTGGGTGTGCCACAGAGGATAGGGCCATCCGGATCCCCATTTCCCCGCAATAGCGAGAGAAGATGCCTTGGGAGAAATTGCTGCCGTTGTCGGTGATGATGCTGTGGGGGTAGCCGAATCTCACAATGATTTCCTTGAGGAATGTGACGGCTGTGGACCCGTCCAGTTTCTTGATTGGCTTGGCTTCGATCCACTTGGTGAATTTGTCAATCATCACCAAGAGATGTGTCATGCCGCCTCGCGCCGGTCTGAATGGGCCTACCATATCCAAGCCCCATACGGCAAATGGCCATGTGATGGGGATGGTTTTCAAGGCGGAGGCCGGCTGGTGTCTCTTCTTTGCGAAGCGCTGACAGCCGTTGCACTTCTTCACCAACTCTTCTGCGTCTCTGAGCGCAGTCGGCCAATAAAAACCGTGCCGGAAGGCTTTGGCCACTATGGCTCTGGATGAGGCGTGATGTCCGCACTCTCCTTAATGGATTTCCCGTAGGAGTTCAATCCCTTCAGCCGGCTCGATGCACCGCTAGAACACCCCACTTACGCTGCGTTTGTACAGCTGGTGGTTGATGATTGTATAGGCCTTGGCCCTTCTCTCAATCTTCCTGGCCTGGACTCTATCATCAGGCAGCACACCGTCGGTGAGGTAGGAGATGAATTCTTGTGCCCATGAAGGTACGCATCTTATCTCGAATACGCTGACCAACGTGGCCTCCCGCGTAGGAGCTTCCGGATTCGACTCGCATGGTCGCCGGGTTCGGCTTGCTAGCCGGCGGGTTCGGCTTGCTAGCCCTCGAGTTTGGCGATGAAGCCCCGGGTTGGACTGAGAAGTCCCCGGGTTCGGCATGGTAGCCGGCGGGTTTGGCTTGTTAGCCCCCGACTTGGGCGATGAAGCCCCCGGGTTCGGCTGAGCAGCCCCCGGGTCAGCCGGCACGAATATTGAATCCGAATCCGGTGACGGTATGATGGACGGCTTCTTGAGAACCGCCAAGGCGATGCCCGGCGGAATGGCTTGCCGGGTTGAGCCAATCTTGGACAAGGCGTCAGCCGCCTCGTTGCTTGCTCGTGGCACATGGTGGAATTCGCAGCCGTCGAAGAAGCCGGATAGCTGCTGGACATGGAAGCGGTATGAGGCCATGTTGGCGTCCTTCGCGTCCCAGTCGCCAGATGCTTGTTGTATGACCAAGTCGGAGTCGCCGAAGCGAGTATGCGACGCACGCCAATCTCCTTGGCCAGCTTCAGCCCATGAATGAGCGCTTCATATTCCGCCACATTGTTGGATGCGGCGAAGTGGATCTGCAGGACGTAGTCCAGACGGTCTCCCTTGGGAGAGGTGATGACGATGCCGGCTCCCAAGCCGTTGCGCATCTTCGAGCCGTCGAAGTGCATCTTCCAGTGTGTGGAATCCGGCACAGGCGGCAGGTATTGCATCTCAGCCCAGTCGACGAAGAAGTCCGCGAGGATCTGCGACTTGATGGCTGTGCGTGGCTCGTAGAGGATGGTGTGGGCGGCTAGCTCCGGGGCCCACTTGGCAACCCGGCCGTTGGCATCCTTGTCTGCCGATGATTTCCGCCAAGGGCGCTGTGGCAACCACCTTGATGGGGTGCTCTTGGAAGTAGTGCTTGAGCTTCTTGGCCGCCATGTAGACGCCGTAGGTGACCTTCTCGGTAGTGGGGGTAGTTTTGCTTCGACCGGGAGAGCACTTCGCTAAGGTAGTAGATCGGGCGCCGAACCAGTCGCTCTCCGTCGGCTTCTTTGCGCTCCACCACCAGGACAACGCTAACCACTCGGTTGGTGGCTGCGATGTACAACAGCATCGGCTCCATTGAAGCCGGCGTTGCAAGGATTGGCGCGGTTGAGAGCACGCGCTTCAAGTCACGGAAGGCTTCATCCGCCTGTGGTGACCAGGCGAACTTGTCCGCCTTCTTCTTCAATTGATACAGGGGCAGTGCCTTCTCCCCCAGCCCGGCCGACGAAGCGGCTCAAGGAAGCCGGGCAGCCGCCGAACTTCCGGACGTCCTTGAGGCACCGCGGCAGTTCCATCTTCTCTAGGGCACCGATCTTGTCCGGGTTGGCTTCGATCCTCGCCGAGAGACGAGGTAGCCAAGGAGCTGGCCGGACGGCACGCCGAATGTGCACTTGGCCGGGTTGAGCTTCATCCGAAATCTTCTCGGATTGGTGAAGGTTTCTCTCGGGTCATCAAGGAGGGTAGTCGTCTCCTTGGTCTTTACAACGACATCATCCACATATGCGTGAACGTTTCCGCCGATTTGATCCTGCAAGCATTTTTGCATGCACCTTTGGTAGGTGGCGCCTGCATTTTTCAAGCCGAACGGCATAGTCGTGTAGCGATAAGCCCCATACGGGGTAATGAACGAAGTCTTTATTTGATCAGCCGGATTCAAAGGAATCCGGTGGTAGCCTCGAATAGGCATCTAGGAAAGACAACAGTTCACGAGTGGCGGTCGAGTCTATAACTTGATCTATGCGCGGCAGGGGGAAGGGGTCCTTCGGGCACGCCTTGTTCAGGCTGGTGTAGTCGATACACATGCGCCAGGAGCCGTTCTTCTTCAAAACCAGGACCGGGTTTGCCAACCAGTCCGGGTGCAGCACTTCCATGATGAAGCCGGCAGCTAGGAGCCGGGCGATTTCTTCACCGATGGCCTTCCTCCGTTCTTCGGCGAAGCGCCTGAGAGGCTGCTTCACCGGCTTGGCTTCAGGCCGGACGTGGAGGTGGTGCTCAGCCAACTCCCTCAGCACACCCGGCATGTCTCTTGGAGTCCATGCGAAGATGTCCCGATTCTCACGGAGGAAGCCGGTGAGCTCGCTTTCCTATTTCTTGCTCAAGCCGGCACCGATGGTGACGTACTTGTCCGGCTGCGCCGGGTCCAGCAGGATCTTCTTGGTGTTGTCGGCCGGCTGGAAGTGAGTCGTCCCAGCTCGGGTTTCCCGCAGCCGGCATGTCTGTCTGCGCGGCCTTGGCGAGGGCGACGGCGTCGTGGATGAGCTGCTTCTCGGTGGCGATGACCAGCGTCTGGGCCATCTTGGAGCTCCGCGTGGCGCAGTCCATGGAGCGACGATAGTCGCCGACTATGGTGATGACCCCCTTGGGGCCAGGCAGCTTCATCTTCAGGTACCCATAGTGGGGCACCGCCATGAACTTGGTCAGGGCCGGCCTGCCCGTGAGCGCGTGGTAGGGACTCACGAGGTCCACCACCTCGAACTCGATTCTCTCGGTGCGAAAGTGGTCCGGCTTCCCGAACATCACCTCCGAGCGTGATCCGGCCGATCGGCCGGCAGCGATGGCCTGGCACGATGCCATGGAAGACGGTGGGGGTGGGGCGCAACTCGGCCTCCTGGATGCCCAGCTTGCGGGCGGTGTCGCGGTAGAGGATGTTGATGCTGCTGCCGCCGTCGATAAGGATGCGCGAAAAACGCACGCTGCGCCGGGTTGTGCCGATGGTGGGGTCGAGGACCATGGCGTAGCTGCCCGGCTTCGGCAGGACAGCCGGTGTGTCACGGCGATCAAAAGTGATGGCCTGCTCTGACCAGTTTAGGTACTGGGGGACCGGCGGCATGACCGCGTTGACCTCGAGGGAACGGCTCCGCTGGCCCGTCTTGTCCTCGGGCTCGGAGGTGAAGATGATGTAGGTAGCATCTTCGGCCCGATATCGGCCGCCATGGTGCACTTGGTTAGCCTCGTGGTGCTCGAGGTTGGCGTTCTCGCGCCGGCTTGGCCACCGGCCCGCCGGCCGGTGGAGGCGGGGGTGGAGGCGGGAGAGGTTCACCGCTTGTCGGCCGCTTCATGAAGTGGCGGTCGCGGGTGGTGTGGTTGGAGGGGTTCTTGCCACCGTGGTACTTGCACGGCGAGTCGAGCATCCGCTCGAAGGTGTACTTCGGCTTCCACCGCCGGTCTTGCTTCGGCGGCGGCCGCCGCCCGCCGCGTTGTCTGCCACGGCGGCTACGTGGGCGGAGCCGTACCGGCGGTCCGGCTGGTCCCTGTGACGCTTGCCGCGGTAGTTGTCCCGCCGGCTGCCATGCGAGGCGCCCTCGGCCGGCTTGTTGTTGTCCCTTCTGGCGGGGGCCGGTGAAATGTCAGCCGGCGCCTTGCCGGCTTCCTCAGCCAGCGCGTACGTGTCGGCGATGGCCATCAAGGCGGCCATCGACTTGGGGTCGCTGCGGCGTAGCTTGTGCCACAGCATGGTGTTGGGCCGACAGCCTCCCATGAAGAAGCTGATGGCCTGGATCTCGTGCACGCCCTCGCAGGAGTTGCGCATCTCGCACCAGCGCGTCAGGTACGCGCGATCCGTCTCGTCGTGGCCCTGCTTGCACATCTCAGCCGTTGGGGCCGACCCGGCCGGCGGTAAGTGCCGGTGAAGTTGCCGATGAAGGCCGCTCGAAGTCCGGCCAGCCGCTTATGCCGCCGGCCGGCGGGTTGTTGAGCCATGTGCGGGCGGAGCCGACCAGCATCGGGGGGAGTAGCGCACAGCCCGGCCGCTTGTTGCCTTTGGCGATGCCGACTGCGGTGGAGTAGTCCTGCAGCCAGTCCTCCGGCTTGGCGGTGCCGTTGTACTTGGGGGTGTCGCGGGGGAGCGTGAAGCCTTCGAGCGTGGGCTCGTTGGCGATGCGGGGCCCGAAGCACTTTGGGCTGGCTGGAGCTTCTTCTTCCGCAATGCGGGATTCGACCAGCCGGTCGAGGCGTTCACGGGCGTCGGTGGGCTCGATGCGCGGGCCCAGCCGGGAGTGTGCCGGCTGGCGTGCGCCGCTTGCTTCTGGAGCCGGCCGGTGATGACGGCGGGGCTCGGAGTCTTGCTCTTGGTTCCGGCTTGGTGGAGGCCGGCTGCGGCTGCTGCCGCTCGGCTGGTGGCTTGGCCGGCCCGAGCTTGCGTGCGTAGCCCGGGAGTCACGGTGCCGGCTTGGTGCTGGGGAGGAGGACTCGGCCGTGTCCCTGGCCCCTTCCCTGTCGTTGCCTGCAGTTCCACGAGCGTGAGAGGCTCTGGGGGCATTGACATACCTGGGGTCGGCCGCCTGCTTGGTGGCTGCATTGAGCAGCTCAGTCACCCGCTTGGTCTGGCGGCGTAACTCTTCACCTTCGAGGCGGTTCAGCTCTTCTGTGGCGGCTTGTGCCGCGCGCATGTTCTTGTCGGGGGTGTTGTAGACGGGGAGCTCCGCGGACGGAGCCGGCAAAGGAGCGCCGTTGCGGGCGATCTCAGCGCCAAGGTCGCGGCCCCTGCGGCGGATGTGGCCGGCTCGGCTTGGCTCGTCGCCGCCTGGAGTGAGGCCGTGGGTGCGGTTGTACTCGCGCTGGGTGATCTCCATCTGGCGCTTAGCAGCAGCCAGTTCTTCGGTTTGCTTGAGGAGGAGCTGGCGGTGCGCCTCCAAGTCCGCCTCGATAGCGGTGGGGTCTCCGCCAGGCGTGAGCGGCGTGCTCAGCTTTGCCCGGACTTCGTCCAGCCGGGACGGTGGCGGTGGCGCCTTCGCGCCCGAGCCGGAGGCGTTGGGGTCGATGTTGCGCTCCGGGTTGGGGCCGCGGGTGCGCGGGTTCTTGGTGGGGAGCTCGTCGCCAGCCATCATGACTTGCACGACGGCGGGGCTGGCGTGAGCGCTGCTGCCGGCTCGCGGAGGAGGGCTTGCGCAGCGCAGCACCTGCTGCGGGTAGCGCGGCGGTGCGACGGTGGCGACGTAGACGTCGTGGCCGCCGAAGGAGATGATGCTGCCGCCGGCTGGGAAGGGCCGGTCAGCGAAGCAGCCAGCGTTGTCGCTGACGCAGTCGAGGGAGCCGAATCTCCAGATCAAGCCTGAAGCGACTCGCTCGCCGGTGGTGATGGTGAGGCCCGTCCGGATGAAGACACCGGCCGAGGATGCTGAAGGCCCCACGGTGGGCGCCAAATGTCGTGGTATCGTCACGGCATATGCCATAGGGTGGCTAATCGAAGTGGTTCCTGAGGGATCTCACGGCGGTATCCGGATGCGGGTATGGGGACGAGCGACACGGCGACGTACCCAGGCTCGAGGCCCTCCGATGGAGGTAAAACCTCTACTCCTGCTATGAGTGTATATGATGATCACACAATACAACGGTGCTCCTAGAGCTGTGTCCGGCTGCTCCTGGGAGGCTAAGGAAGACGATGGTCTCTCTCACAGGGCAGCTCTATGGGTGGAAATGAAGTAAGAATGATCGATCCCCTGCACGAGAGGGGGTAGTGCGGCTTATATAGGCGCCGGCACTTTACATATAAGACCCTATAGTTTACTGGCCGGCTTGGCCGGCTCCGGCTTCCGCTCCTTCCCGAGGCGGTGACGTCAGGAGCCGTTGAAGCGTCGTGGCCTGTCCCATCCGGCTGCCAAGGTCAGCGGTATGGAGAGGAGGTGTCCCTGTCGCCGTCAGCCACTGTAGCCAGTACGGATCGTCGTAAGCCATGATGGCCTGTCCGGCGCGTGGCACTATTGCTCCACAGTACCCCGCGCTTTACGGAAGATGAAGTCAGCGTGGACTTTGGGAACCCGGATCACCAACTCGGTTCCTTCCAGTGCAAGACTCGCCAGCCTCGAGTCGGTCTGAGGTACAAACCCCTAGTCGGATATGGTTTGTAGAAGCCGGCCCAGCTACAGCATCGGTAGCCGTAGCCAGGCCGACTAGGACCTAGAGCCAGCCGGCTTCCGGACCAGCCGGCCACGGCGCCAGCCGGCTGCACCTCAGCCGGCCTTTGCCGCGAGCCGGCCAGTGGCCAGCCGGCTGCTCCGCGTCCATTGCCCTACCCGGGATCTTCCCCCCGACAATGTTTAAGCTCTTGCATCATATACTTTGCACCTATTAGTGAAGAAATACATAGAACTTGCTAAATTTTGGTTTGCATGATTGGTCTCTCTAAAGTCTAGATATTTTCTGGTAAGGGTTTGAGCAACAAGGATGACAGTGTAGAGTCTTATAATGCTTGCAATATGTTTTTATGTGAGTTTTGATGTACCGGTTCATACTTGTGTTTGCTTCAAATAACCTTGCTAGCCTAAGCCTTGTATTGAGAGGGATTACTTCTCGTGCATCCAAATGCTTGAGTCAAATACTATGCCATTTGTGTCCACCATACCTACCTACTACATGGTATTTTCTGCCATTCCAAAGTAAATTGCTTGAGTGCTATCTTTAAATAATTTAAAATTTATCATCCCTTATTTGTGTCAATGTTTTATAGCTCATGAGGAAGTATGTGGTGTTTATCTTTCAATCTTGTTGGGCAACTTTCACCAATGAACTAGTGGCTTCATCCGCTTATCCAATAATTTTGCAAAAAGAGCTGGCAATGGGGTTCCCAGCCCCAATTAATTAACCTTCATAATTTTACAAAAAAATAGACACTCCTCCATGGTATGTGATTGTTGGACGGCACCCGAGGATTCGGTTAGCCATGGATTGAGAAAGCAAAGGTGGGGAGGAGTGTCATCTAAATAAAACTAAAATAAAAAGGCACTCCTTCATTGTAACACCCCAAATTTCAAAACAAAGAGAAAATAAATTTCCTTTTTCCAAAAATGAGAACCAAAAAAAACTTTTCCTATATAGGGTGCTATGCTTAGTGCTCATACCTATTACTTGTGTTTTTGCCATGATGAGTGTTATCTATACCTAATAATAAAAGCAAAAGAGCTTCTTGTTGGTCCGTCAGTTTTTGCCCCTAATTTTCGTCTAAATTACCCCAATTGCCACCGGCAATTCAAAGATAACGATTTGCTAAAAACTTTCCCCAAACAATGGATGCGTCCTGCGCGATATCCCGTACGAGAAGAAGGGCATAAACTTTCCCGATTCATCTCCCCGTGCTCCGGCGCGGCACCGTCCTTCCGAGTTCCGACGCCCTGGCGCCGGCCACCCTGGGGAAGTGGCGGGTGCCTCTGCTGCAGCTGCCGAGGATTCGTTTGCCCTGGAGAAGTCGTCCGCACCGTCCTTCTCCGCCGATTGGTATCCCCGTTGAATGAAACCGCTGCTATGATCTAGAGATGGAGATAAGAAAGATTCTACGCCACGAGTCGGGTATGGGTTGTCCTTCATAAGATTGGGTGCGAGTCCGTGCGACAACACTCTGGGAGCAGCCTCTCACGATGCGAATTCTGCGCTACGCGACGATGGTGAATTTACCGGCAATGGACCTGGAGGTGAACGCCAGCCTCTTAACCATCATTGTGTGTAGCGCGAGCTAATTAAATTGGATCGTTGTACTGGCATGCAACGAAGGACTTGCACAACGCTATGCATCACACATTATTTGTGCGCGTACTTCCAGATTGATCTAGGCGACAACATGAGCCAATTCGTGATTTCAAGTCACGTACATGTACACTGATGAGCCAACCTTAATGAAATTATTAGGCTTGCGATTTACTACTCTAGCCATTAGTATTTTGGTGGTTTGGTAATTTGTGTCATAGACCTTGTTTTTATTTATTGTTGACGGATTATTTTCTAGATTAGCAAGCATGTTAATTACAGTTTGTACTCAAATTTCATTGCTAGATTACATAATTTATTTATACGCATGTCAGATTGATACTCCTGCATACAAGGTATTCGACAGGATAGTCTCCCCGTTCCATAAAACTTATCTTAAATATATCTAAATTTAGATTTATCTGCATATTAAATAATGTTTAGATAAATTCAAATTTTAATAAATATAAGACAATTTTCCTAGGACGGATGGAGTATAATGAGTTTGGAAGATCAAAGTCTCCTCTTCGTGTCGTTAATTAAACAAACTCATGATATGATTCTTCCTAGAATAGTATTGGCTTTGCATTACAACAAAATATTATGGAATCAACAACCTTTTTCTTATCCATTTGAATTTTAGGTAACTAACGTGCACCGTTGTGATTACTTTATTTTGGTTGGCGATTCAGTTTCAAGGTGAGTGGTGATTGTTAATCAAAGGATTTCTTTTAATATCGTGATATTAGATCTAAAAATAAATTTTTAAAAACCCTAAAAGAGTAGATTAAATAAAAAATAAAAAAGTATAAGATATTAGATAAAATAACAATATAATCGAAGTAAGATGAAAGGGCAATTAATCTTATGATAGGGTTATGCAGGTCGATCGACTGCAGGTAAAATTTGGATCATACCAATGTTTTTCGTCCAAAAATTAATGTTTTCTCTCCCGGTGCAACGCACGGGCAATTTTCCTATTATACTTATGTGATAAACCCTAAAACCCTAAAGTGATCAAGTGAAGATCCCAAACCAAATAAAATTTAAAGAGAAAGAATTCAAATAAGAAAAACCCTAAACCCTAACCTCCTCAAAAATCCTTTGGATCTATTTTGAGAAACCAAACTAGAAGAAAAATACATATGTGGGCCTATAGCCCTACTATGGAGGTTTTGAACTCTACTTTTCTTACTTTGCTAAAATGGTGGTGAACCCTTGAAAAAACTTACTAAACCCTAAACCTCATCCCTCTTGTCATCAATCCTTGAAAAATAAAATAAAAAGAAAAGATCTTATTAAAAAAAAGGCATATGCAAGCCTATGGATACTTGTTGAAAATGATGAGCTTTGCCTGGTCTACCTTGAGTAGATGAATTGAAATACCCCAACACACTCAACAAAGCACTTACCAACCAATTCAAGTGTGCAACAAAATAAAATCAAACATATGCATAGAGGCATATGTGCCTATGGCTATTTTTGTAAAACATTACCCTAGGTCTTTCTACTTTATTTAGAGGATTGGAAAACCTTCATAAACCTTATCTTGTACTTCTCAAACCCAATCCAAAGTGAAACAAAAGATTTTAAAAAGAAAGTAATAATGCCATAGAGGCATATGAGAGCAAAATATCAAATTTGTGAAATTGAGGATCTTGACCCTAAGACTTGTAGTGAATGGTTGGATCACTCCTATATACCATTTCAACACTCAACCACATCAATTGGGTCAAGCCTAGTCAAATTAAAAATCAAATGCCACATATGCATAGAAGCATATGTGACACATAGCCATAATACCCAATTCTTGCCCTATGACTCTAAACCTTGACCAAATGATGTGAAACCATCTCTAAATCTAATCTAATACTAAATTGACCCTAACCCATGCCCAAGTAGAGAAAGATGAACAATTTACAAAGAATAATGAAAATTGACACATCACCTCTTATGTGTTAGGGCCATTTTTGCAGATCTTTGAACAAGACCATTTGAAATGGTTTCAATGGTTTGAAAATGTTTCTAAACTAATAAGAATCACATTAGAGTCAAGAAAAGTCAAATCAAATGGAGAGAAATCAAATAGTGAGAAAATCCCAATTTCACTCACATACACATAAGGCCAATTTTGCAAATCTTCACCAAAGGCCACCATTGCTTGATCTATTTCTTGGAGAATACTTATATATGATAAACAAACACAAATGCATCAAAGAAACAAGAATCAAATCAAAGGAAATCTCAAAATCAACTTACATGGGATAATGGTCAAAATTGAGTTCTATAAAATGTTCCCCACTTCACCCCCTGGTTTTTGACTTTTCTTCAACCAAACTTGGTCAAAACTTGCCATGTCATCGAAGACCTTGTCAAGTTGAACAACTTTCATGTTGACCCCACATGCTAACTTTGACCAGGTTGACCAGAATAGAATTGACAAGTGGAGACTTTGAAATAAAGTGAAGATAACCCCAAATTTGAAACCTTGCAAAACAACACCAAAATGAACACCACTACCACCATTCCATCACATGATTTATATAAATGAACTCCACCAAAAAGAATTGCAAATTCAAACATTTTCTTCTTTTGGCCATTATAGCAAACACCTTGTGAGCAAATCTTACCCAAATCCAATTTCACTATTTTGCAATAGTGTATGGCCAAATTCTGGTCACCACTTGCTCAGGCCTTGTCCCCTGGTCCCCTCCAACCCCAAAGCCACCTGCTCACACCCTAGGAACTAGGCAGACATGGAAATGCCATGCCATGCCGGCCATGTCCCCCATGGACATGCTTCCCCTCTCTCCCCACCTATCTAGCTTGGCCGACCATGTCCCTCTGCTTCTCCACACTCTACTGAGCCTGCCTACCCTAGCCCCGGTCAAAGAGGAACCCTGCACCGCCGGGAACGGGTCGTGCCCGACGCGGCCAGAACGCGCCCAACACGCCCTCGACACGCCCGTGCGTCGACCAGCGCCGTCGACCCAGGGCCCCTCACGCCCTGTCCCTTCTCCCGCGCGCTCCCCTGGACAACAGCAGCCGCTAGACACGCTCCCGTGACCGGCGCACGCGCCAGAACCGTCGACGTCGCGCCATGGCCTCCACGCCGCGTTCCCGCCCCTGGACACTATATAAACCCTGCCCCTGCTCTTGGACAACACCACACCACCTAGCAGCATCCTCCTCTCCCTCCTAGAGCCTCCCTCTCTCCCTCCCTGCCGCACACCGGAGCAAGAAGCTCGCCACGGCCACCGGCGGCAACCCTCAAAACCGCCCAAACTTTCGCCACCCTAGCCTCCAACACCTATACCACTTTGAAGCCCTTGGAAAGAGCTTTCCAACGCCACCAACCTGTAACGGCCCCGGGTAGTACCCCTAATAGATCTCCTTGTTCTTTTTCTTTTATGCATCACCATGCATCATGCATCATATCATCCATGTTTTTATTAAATAAAACTATTTTATAAACCCTCCCTTACCTTTCACTCTAAATAAACCCTAATCTTTCTCTCTCATAGTTCTTATTTTATAACTAAGTTTTCAACTAATAAAGTTTTGAAATATAAATGTGCCTTTGTTTTGATTAAAAATGAATTAAATATTTTTGAAAGCTATTTTAAATACTCACTCTCATCCTTGATTCAAATCAAAACTAAAAGGGTTTTGAATTCAAAAGGGTTTAAATAAAAAAAAACAGAAAAGTTTGCAAAATCCTAACCCCTCTAACCCAGCAGCCCATCCCTGGCCCTTCTCCCTTTTCCTCCCCGTCCAGCCCACCTTCCCCTCCCTCTCTTTTGGCCCAACCCACCTCTTGGCCCGTACCTTTTCGTCAGGAGACCGAGTCCCCTTTTTCCTCGTCGTCTTCTAGCACGAAAGGAGCGTGAGTGCTCTGGTCCTCCACCACCGCGCCTTGCCCCACCTCCACCTGCTCCCTCCCCTCTTCTTATCCCTCTCCAAACCCTAGCTCCATCTCCTCTCCACCCTTGAGCCGCTGCCACCCTCTTCTCCTCCCTTTTTTTTCTATTCCTCTCTCTGTAACACCACCGAGAACCACCGCGCCTTCGTCGCCGTCTCCCCATTGATTTCGGCCACCCCTCGCCATGTCGAGAGAACCAGGAGGACCTCCTCGTCTCGCTGATCATCCTAGTCCAACGAATCGTCCTCGCGCGCCTCGAATCGACGACACGGTCGTTTTTCCCCAACCTCGGCCGCCGCGTTTCTTCTCCGATTCCGGCCGACCCCGACCTCCTCCGGCCAAACCGACCTCGCCGTCGTCCTCTTGGTAACATACCACGTCTCCTTGACCTCCTCCACGCCTCGTTCCGCCTCTCGCTGTTGTTGCCGACGTTGATGCCGCCGTTCCGCTGCAGATGGTCACCGCCGGCGAGTTCTCCGGTGGTCCCCGACAACGGCGCCGCCACCCCATGGTCCGTGCGGTGACCCAGCATACCACTGCATGTTGTAGTATACAAGTCGTTGATATGATCTTTGCGAAGGGAGTTCTTCACAATTTGACATATCCCTCAGAGTGGTACAACAGAAACATTGCAGGTCATAACACTCCATACTTTATTACAAACATTGTCTTAACAAGTTGGTATTCTCACAGGTCCTATGAGAACACCCTAAGATACTACTTAAGTATGATTACAACTCATAACAAATATAAATAGAGCTCAACAACTTATTTAGGTAAGTTCTACGTTGCTCGGCTCTATGATGCTAGGGTATGTCACTACTCCTCCACCTCCGTGTCATCTGATCCATAGACTATCCCATAGTCTACTCCTTCCACTCCGCCGGTAAGATCAGGTTCTTCGTAGACCAGCTCGTAACTTCCTTCTGGTGCTCCATCGTTGATGGCCTCCACTTCCGGATCACAGTCTAGCAAGGGTGTCGAAAGAAAGTGAGTACAGGGGTACTCAAGCAAGTTCTAAAAGAGTAAAAAGGTGTTTGATGCACTAGCTACGACCATTGATAAGGAAATCGCAGGTCAATGCATGTTTTGAAATCATTTCTTAAAAAGGTTGCTTTTATTATGAAAACTATGCCCGTCAGTCTTCACAGGTTGACTAGAACTTCGTGGAGTTCCTTTCCTGCCGCGTTCGCAGTTCCCTTCCCGGAACAAGGAGTGACAGCCACAATTTGATACACTCCGCAGAGGTGCGTTACTTTTCCCACAAGAGATCTCACCCTTTTTGCCATCCGCAGGGACTTGCCCCCGTTCACACTTCCTTTGGTGTGAGGCCAGGTATAAAGATCCAAGCCCACACCGCCTTCTCCGCGACTGCAAACCACCCTTTTGTCCAACCGTACACCCCCAATAGACTTCCCCCGATAATACGGCTTTACTCACGGTGTACTCCGGACAATCCTTCATAGATCGTAGAGCCATCATCACTAATGGATGGGGATTTAAAAGGCTATCCCAACCTACGGCAGTGCCTCCAACACCCCGCCGGCTCTACCAATCCGTTGGCGTGCAGAAGGGAAAAGATACGGCTGGCTTTCCCAAAGCCATTATAGATCTCATGGTCAACGCGATTTGTACGGCGCTAGAATCACTGGACGGCATTGGTGATTAATCCTAGGGTGATATAACCCATTGCAATGGAACCTCCACCATATCAACACATACCATGGTTCCATTGCCAGCCACATAGTCATATTCATAGTTGGAAAGTAACATTTTATTTGCGATGCAGGAATGATAAGTATATAGCTTTGCATTAAAGTAGTAGAAAATACTCAAGTTGACATGAGCAAGGGTGAACTTGCCTGTGGACTGCGAGATAGTGCAGTTCAATGCAGTTGATGGAACCTGGACCTCGGGTTCTGTAAGAAGCATCATTGTCCGGTAAGGACAATGTTATAAAATCCAAATAATGCAATCATGGATGTATTATTTTATGTTGGATCCCTTTACCCCGCTGAGTTATATCAATTTAGGGTTGTGTTTAAGATTTATGTCTTCGACAAGTAATTTACAATTGATTTAAAAGTATTAATCATTGTAATTCACACAAAGTACAACAATTCAAAGTAAAACTATTTTACTTGATGATTTCCTTAGTCATTCCAAAAATAATTTGAAATTATAGAGTTACCTCTATAGTTTTTGGAATAAAAAGGAATATAGTATTTTTCTTGGAAAATACCCCTTTTCAATAGAAATGACTTGGAATATTAGAACTTCATTTTGAAATGTTTGAAAATAAGTATTTGAACTTATTTGAGATTTTTCCTTGAATTTTTAAATACAAGGAAATAATAGTTTAAAATTCCAAGTTATTATTTAAATTCTGAAAATTCATAATTTTGAATTTATTTCATAAATTCTATTTCATATTTTATTCTTGTTAAGGTTTATTTTTCATTCATTAATCCAATTATTAATGGATTTTTAGAGTTGTATTTGATTTATTAAAATTTGGTAAAGTTTTGGCTTTTTATTAAATGTTAAAAGACTAAAATACCCCCTGGACCTTATTGGGCCCAGCCCAATAACCTAAGCCCATGGGACAGCCCACTAAGGCTTGCCCCATAGCGGCTCGGTGGCGCCGAACGGCCCACCCCTCTCTCACTCACTCGGCCCACTCTCTCTCTCGTCCACCTCTAACCCTAACCTCTCGCGACGCTCTGGCGATGGCGTCGCCGCCATGGCCGCCGCCTCGCTCTGGCCATCGCCGTGCTCCTCCGCCGTAGCCACCTACCAAACTAGAACCGCCGCGTGCAGATCTATCGATCTGTCCGTGTAGTTTTCCCCTTCTCTTCCTCTCCTGGTGAATCGCCTCCGATCTGGATCTCGGGAAGAATCGCCTCGACGAACTCCGGCGAGCTCTCGTCCTCGCCGACGATGGGTGCGCTCCTGAGGTTGACCTGGCGCGGGTGCTGCTCGCAGTACTCGTGCCGTCGCCTCAGGTGCATCTGCTACGGTGGTGTTGGTTCGTGTTTGGGTTCGCCGGCGTAACGTCGGCGCCTACCCTGGACTCGCAGCTGTTAGGGCCGCGCGAGCACTGCCTCGCCATGCCCTAGCTTCGCTTCCGTGCGCAAGTAAGTGTTGCATCTCCTCCTTCTCTTCTCGTGCGCCTCCCTTGCCACCGTTCTTCTTCCTCCTCATGCTCGTTGCTCTCTGGTGATCCTGTGATCACACAGAGCTATGCTATAGCTGCGCAATCTTCCTGTGCTTCTGTTTACTGCAAGCTCATGGCCCAATTACCATTTACTGGTACTGGCACATGCTGCTTTGCTTGCTATTCATGCTGTGCTTGCTTCTCTGCTGCTCCTAGCATGCTTTGTACTTGCCATGCTCTACTGTGCTTGCTCAAAAGCTAATTATGCCATGCTATGCTTGACTATGGCTTGCTTGTGCTTACTGGTATATCATGCTTGCTTGTCTAGGTGTACTTGTGATACATCCGTGACACTTGTGTGTGTGCCGATGGTGCTCGTGATATGCTTCGATGTCTGTCTATGCAAGCCAATGATCCATTGGATCATTTCTTGCTTGTTGGCTAACTTCCTCGTGTAGCTTGACTTGATCTAATTGATCCATTTGATCAATTCAATGTCGTTGATGGCTTACTCGATTAATACCGTGGCTAAGTGATTCAATTTCCTTGTGATGTCGATGCTCAAGCATCACTATGTCTGTTTCTTACTTAAGCTACTGGACTTGCTCCAGTGGCTATGGTGCAGTGATTAAATTGTGTTGCTTAATAGTGTGCTATCATCGGTGCTAAGCATGGATCTGTGATAAATTCATGCTTGTATTAATTAAATTATGATGAACTGCTTATGCAGTAATGATTTAAATGACTTGCTTGCAAATGATTTGGCTATTCATGAGTGTTTAGCAAGCAATTGAACCTTAATCCATTCCTGGATAATGATGTGCTAGGTTTGGCTTCCTTTTAATTGATGCTAAGTGTGATGTGACCTCAGTAGCCTTGCTACTGATTGGTTGCTCACCTATTTAGTTGGATCTTGTGGCTACTCAACCTTTGCTTGAATATTTGGGAATCATCCTTTTGATGAATGCCAATATGCTTGCCTGATGAAAATATAGGGTTTACTGATGGTTCATAGCTTAGGATTTACTGTGTAGTCTTAATTGCTAATCCTTGCCATCTACTGGTGATATCTGTGCATCTAATCTGGCTAGTGTGCATCTGTGCATATGGGCTAGTTTCTGTGTACAAGATCTGTACCTAGATGCCTTCTTTTTTAGTAGTTTTTGACTGGCAGTAATCCTTGGTGAAAACCAAGTGATGATCTACCCATATGAGCATCTGCTCATTCCCATGCTTATTTCATGCATATGTGATGGATCAAATCCATTGGATCTGTCCAGGAACTTGGTATACCTTGTTCCAGCTCCTAGTGTGAAATATTTGGTTGATGCAGACTTGGGGTTTCTGTACTCAGCCCTTCACCTCCAATCTCTGGTTGATCTTCTCAGGTCACCATGATTCCTGGTGGCTAAGTTTTTTGTGTTGGTTTCTGTTCTTGGTTATGAACTGGATGAACTGTGCTTGTTCTTGCTTCACCCTTACCTGGTGATTTGCAAATGTGGTCGACTGACATGGTTCTAGGGTTTGTGTGCTATTTATATGGCCACTACTTCATCCCTGGCCATGACACACAGGCTCATTTACTTTATGACTCACCCCTTGCTTGCCTTGCTGTTGCTTGCCTAGCAACAACCTTGCTATGGTGAAACTTGAGCCCTCTGTGGCTGCTCAGGTTTGGTCTGCCTGATCCTATCCTGTGCTGTCCAGGTTTTGGACAAGCACAAGTGTGCAGTGGATGGTGTTCACTGTCCAAACTGAATTTCTGTGATGTTTTCCACTCTGTCCAAACTGAATTTCTAACACTTAATATCCTGTCTAGCACTTGTGATTTGTTTTGCAGGTTTTGAAGTTGAGTATGACCAGAAGATTTCCTTCAAGCATTTAGTCTAGGTTTTAGTTTAGAATTCAACTTGTAATTTTTCTTTTCTTTTATTCTCGTTCATTATATCTCAATTCTTGTATCAAGAATATTGTAAAGACTTTGTAATTGTGTTGTATATCAATAAAGCTCAAGTTTTGGTTTATGAGATTTGTATTATGTAATGTTTATATTCTTGATAAAATATTATTTGATATTCACTTTGAAATTCAAAGTGATTTGAATTTATATCTTATGTTTGAATTTTAAATTCATTGTTTATATGGTGTGATGTTTATAGTTAATTGTTTAACACTTATCAAATGCAAACATTCCCCAAAGTAACAAGTTACAAAAGACATCATGTCGAAATTTCCCTAACTCACATTGCCTAACCCTAAGTGCAAAATGAGAGAGAACCTCGATCCCTCTTAAGTTTAGTTGCAATAAGGCGCGAAAATTTCCCCCGTTTTGCGATAAAATGCACATCCCATTTCTAAATCTACCCTTCGTTGTTCCTATGTTCTGGGTTATTACAGCCTCTCCCCCTTAACATAAACTTCGTCCCGAAGTTAAGATTGGTACCTGAACATCTCGGGGTAAGACTTCCTTAATTCTTCTTCCGTCTCCCAAGTTGCTTCTCGCTCGAGATGATGTTGCCATTGAACTTTGCAGTATTTGATTGCTCTGTTTCTTAACTTCTTCCACTGTACTTCTAAGATCTTTTACGGTCTTTCCACATAAGTTAGGTCAGATTGCAATTCTATTTCTTCATATGTGATGGGATCATCCGGTGCCTTCAAACACTTTCTGAGTTGTGAAACATGAAACACATTATGAACTTGACTTAATTGTGCCGGTAACTCCAACTCAAAAGTTGTTCCTCGATTCTGACTGAGTATCTTAAATGGTCCAATATATCGAGGACTTAACTTTCCTTTCACTCCGAACCTCTTAAGTCCTTTCATTGGGCAAACCTTTAAATAAACCATGTCTCCCACTTTCGGTTCCCAATCTCTTCTCTTTAAGTCGGCGTAACTCTTCTGACGACTCTGAGCTATTTTGATTCTATCCTGGATCACCTCGATGACTTCTTGTCTCTCCTTGATGTAGTCCGATGTAAACTCCTTGTTTTCTCCGGTTTTGAACCAACAAATTGGTGATCGACACTTTCTTCCGTACAATGCTTCGTATGGTGCCATCTGGATGCTACTCTGATAACTGTTGTTATATGAGAACTCCGCTAGAGGTAAATGGTCCTCCCATGAGCCTCCAAAGTTCAGAGCACAGGCTCTAAGCATGTCCTCAAGTATCTGATTGGTTCTTTCGGTTTGTCCTCCGGTTTGTGGATGATATGCTGTACTGAAATCCAATTTGGATCCCAAAGCTTCTTGTAGTTGTTTCCAGAATGCTGATGTAAAAATTGAACCTCTATCTGAAACTATCTTCTTTGGTACTCCATGCTTACTCACAATCTCTTTCACATATATATCCACAAGCTTTTCTGCAGTATCCTTTGTGTTTACGGCTATGAAATGAGCACTCTTGGTAAGTCTGTCCACTATTACCCATATCATATCCTTCTTCTTACTAGTCATTGGTAGACCAGTAACAAAATCCATTCCGATTTCATCCCATTTCCATTCCGGTATCTCTAGTGGTTTGAGTAATCCCGCAGACTCGATGTTCCGCCTTCACTCGTTGACATGTATGACATTCCGAGACATATTGTGCTATTTCTCTTTTCATGTTGTTCCACCAGAACATCTCCTTCAAATCCATATACATCTTAGTACTTCCTGGATGTATGGAATAAGGGGTTTCATGTGCTTCCTTTAATATGATTGACTTCACTTCTGGATCATCCGGTATACAGATCCTTTTCTGGAAGTATAATGAATCAAAATCCCCTAGATGGAATTCCGATGGTCTTCCTTCTCCAATCCTCTTGATTTCCTCTTGTATGAACAAATCATCCGCTTGCTTCGGATAATCTCATATTTCAAATCTGAATACATCTCATCCATAATCCTCATGGTTGCTATACTTCCCTTATCATCACCTTGAATAAACAAAATCTGAGCCTCCTCTAGCTCTTTCCGAAGTTCCTTTGGAATCTCCCATTCCGTAGGTTGATTCTCCATACTCTTCCTACTTAGGGCATCTGCTACTACATTAGCTTTACCTGGTGTATAGTTGATCTTAAGGTCGTAATCCTTAATCAACTCTAACCATCTCTTCTGCCTCATGTTTAATTCCTTCTGAGTGAAGAAATATTTCAAACTTTTGTGATCGGTGTATAACTCACACTTGGATCCATATAGAAATTGTCTCCAACTCTTCAGAGCATACACAACTGCCGCTAACTCTAGATCATGTACTGGGTAGTTGTGTTCATGTGGTTTCAACTGTCTTGATCCATAAGCTATTACCTTCCGATCTTGCATAAGAACACATCCAAGTCCATTCTTGGAAGCATCACAATACACCGTGTAATCCTTTCCAGGTTCAGGAACTGCTAATACCGGTGCTGTGGTTAACTTATCTTTGAGTGTTTGGAAGCTGGCTTCACACTCATCTGTCCACACAAATGGAGTATTTTTCTTGAGTAACTTGGTCATTGGTCCTGCGATCTTCGAAAATCCCTCTATGAATCTCCGATAATAGCCTGCCATACCAAGAAATCCTCGTATCTCCTTAGCATTTTTAGGTGATTTCCATTCCAATACGGACTGAACCTTGCTTGGATTCACCGCTATGCCTTCTTTGGTTATGACATGTCCAAGAAATTCAACACTATCTAACCAAAATTTGCACTTGCTAAACTTCGCATATAGCTGATGTTCCCTCAAAGTTTGCAGAACTATCTTCAAATGCTTGGCATGTTCTTCTTTATCTTTGGAATAGATTAGAATATCATCTATGAACACTATCACAAACTTGTCCAAGTACTTCATGAATATCTTGTTCATCAAATTCATGAAAATTGCTGGTGCATTTGTTAGTCCAAATGGTACAACCAAGTATTCATGGTGTCCATACCTTGATACGAATGCTCGTTTTTGGTACATCCTCCTTCTTGATCTTGATTTGATGGTATCCTCGACCTTAAATCTATCTTCGAGAAGACTCCCGCTCCTTGAACTTGATCAAAAAGGTCTTGGATTCTAGGTAAAGGATACTTGTTCTTGATAGTTACATTGTTCAAATTTCTGTAATCTCCACACATTCTCTTTCCTCCATCTCTTTTATCCACAATAATAACTGGTGTACCCCATGGTGACACACTTTCTTGAATGAATCCCTTCTGTTCTAACTCATCAATCTGAGCTTTCAGTTCCACTAATTCCTTTGGCCCCATCTTATATGGTGGTTGTGCTATTGGTGCTCGTGCTCGGAATCGAGTCGATTGTGAATTCTATCTCTCTATCGGGTGGCATTCCCGGTAGTTCTTTAGGAAATACATCCTTAAACTCATTCACTACAGGAATATCTTCAATTCTCACCTCCTTCAGGCTATTTAGTTCCAATCCGATCTCCAACTCACTGTACTTATCTCCTTGGAACACTATTCGACCTCCGATGGAGTTGCGAAGTGATACTGTTTTGTCTCCACAGCTTAATCACCGCTCCATTCTCTCGTCAACCAATCCATCCCTAGGATGACCGATATGTCCTTCATGGGTATGATGAATAGGTCCGCGAAATACACACAGTCACATATGGTTAGGACTTGTGCTTCTTTCACGTGGGTTACTAAGATCGTTCCCCCCGCGGATATAACAGTTATAGGAGTTTCTAACTTAGAACATCTAAGCCCGAATTTTTCCACAAACTCCAATGCAAGAAATGATGTGGTTGCTCCAGTATCAAATAATACTTCGCCAGGATGGGTAAGAATGCTTAGCGTACCTAAGAATGTTTGATCCGACTCTTCCGCTTGTTCCAAAGATGTGCAATTCAGCTTTCCATAAGGCTTTCCCCTCTTGTTGTTGTAGTTGTAGTTGCGGTTGTTGTTGTTGTTGTTGTTGTTATTTCCACCTCGTCCTCCAGAGCTCTGTCCGCTCTAAGACGCCTTGTTTGGACACTCCGGCTTGATGTGTCCTTCCTTCCCACAACCATAACAAATAATCCTGGGTTTCTGACAATCCTTCTGCAAATGACCCTTTAGGCCACAATTGTTGCAGATGATTTGGCTGATTGGATTCTGACTCTGACCTCCCCGGTTGTATTGGCTACCAGTAGTAGGTCGGTATCGGGGTTTGAAACTCCGATCAGGTGTTGGTTTACTGATTGGGTACTTCCTTGGCTCTATACGAGCCCTCTTCCTCCTGTCCTCCTGGACTTGCCGGTAATCATCCTCGAAAGTGATTGCCGAGTCAATCGGTCCTCGGAATTCGGCAGTCCGTGCCAACCTCGCTTGCATCTTCATGTATGGATTCATGCCTTTCATGAACCGCTTCTTCCTCTTCTCCTCCGTATCTACATCCTCGGGTGCATACCTGGATAACTCCGTTGAAATCCCGAACATACCGCATGATGGGTGCAGTATTCCGTCAGTAGTTCGTCAAATTCCCTCTTCTTCGACTCCACCACACTTCGTCGGAACATGAGCCTCCCGGAACTTCTTCTTGAACTCCTCCCAGGTGAACACCTTATCAGGAGGGTGTACTGCTACAAGATTCTCCCACCATGACGCTGCTGGTCCTGACAACAGATAAGTGGTATATCTGATCATCTCCTCATCGTTGCAACCAACGGTTTTCAGCTTCCGTTCCGTGTCCATAAGCCAATCTTCAGCGTCCATTGGTTCTGGAGCTGATGTGAATGGTAGTGGTCTTGCGTTTTGGAAGTCCGATAGAGTTACTCCCTTGCCTTCATTACCCCTATCATTGATGACGTGGGTAAAGAAATCTTGCATGTTCTTGCTCTGGCTTTCCTGGTAACGCCTCCTATCTTCCTCCATTGACCTCATATACTATTGGAAGTCTGGGTGCATCATTGGGTGTGGTGATGGTGGTGCATTCTCTGCTCTAGCTGTTGCATCTGCCTCCTCTTTCTCTCTTGCTTCCCGCTCTCTGCGAGCCTCTTCGGTTTCTACTAACGCCATTTCCCCCTAGTCCTGTAACAAAGAGCGATTACTCATAATTACACCATGCAAATGCTTTCTGAGCTCAACTCAATGCCCAGAACTAGTCACACAATGAAATCAAGAAGCAAATACAAAACAAACATTTATTATGCATATACTTTGTATAATACACAACACACTCACAAACTTATATTACATGTGGTACATATAAACCACTTATTTGGCTCAAAGCCCAAGCCAACGGGAATTTAAAATACGCTCTATTACAATACCACCTAGATTACTTTATTCTTCCTCGGAGCTCTACTCCTCGTCATCATAGCTCGCCTCCGCGTACATCCCTGGGGTCCATCCGGTACAGCGGTTTGTCCTCCGGACACCGTCCGGAATGAAGATTCTTCCCGTAGGTATGTAGTCTGAATCGGACGAAGTGCCGAGACAGAGATCTATTGATAAGGGGTAATATGCGATGCATCGTCGCTTTTGTGGCAGGCAATAAAGTGTGACATTTTAGAAAATCTGTCCACTACCACAAATATAGAATCATGGCCTCTCTTAGTACGCGGCAAACCCAACACAAAATCCATACTAATATCTTCCCAAGGTGTAGTAGGTGCTGTTAACGGAGTATACAAACCGTGAGGCTTCAACTTGGACTTGGACTTGTTGCAAGTAATGCACCTCTTCACATACCTGTCCACGTCCCGCCTCATCTTTGGCCAATAAAAATGATCAGCGAGCATGAGTAGCGTCTTCTCACGCCCAAAGTGACCCATCAAACCTCCGAGCATGTGATTCCTGCAATAAGAGCAAACGCACAGACGATTCTGGAACACATAGTTTGTTAGCTCTAAACAAGAACCCATCATGTATGTGATATTTTTCCCATGCTTTACCAAGAGCACATAAGCGATATGGTTCAGCAAAATCATGATCGGTAGCATACAAATCACATAGTATCTCTAAACCAGGAATTTTAACATCAAGTTGAGTTAATAGCATATTCTTCCTAGATAGAGCATCAGCAACAATGTTATCTTTTCCCTTCTTATGTTTAATAATGTATGGAAAAGACTCAATGAACTCAACCCACTTAGCTAGACGCTTATGCAAAGTAGATTGGGCTTTCACGTATTTTAAAGCTTCATGATCAGAATGTATGATAAATTCTTTTGGCCACAAATAATGTTGCCAAACCTCAAGAACTCTAATTAAAGCATACAATTCTTTATCATATATAGGATAGTTCAACTTAGCACCGAGATAGTTTCTCAGAAAAATATGCAATTGGGCGACCCTCTTGCATCAACACACCACCAATTCCAATACCACTAGCATCACATTCAATCTCAAATTGCTTATTGAAATCAGGAAGTGCAAGCAACGGTGCAGAAGTTAACAATCGTTTCAGTTCATCAAAAGCATGATCTTGGGCAACGCCCCACTCAAAGACAACACCCTTTTTAGTCAATTCATTCAAAGGTGCAGCAATAGTAGAAAAGTTGGGCACAAAACGGCGATAAAACCCAGCTAGACCATGAAAACTTCTAACTTGACTCACATTCATGGGAGTAGGCCAATTTTGAATAGCTTCAATTTTAGACACATCTACTTCTACGCCATGCTTAGAGACAACATAACCCAGAAATATGACCTTATCTTTGCAAAATGTGCACTTCTCAAGATTACCATAGAGTTGATTATCACGCAACACTTGCAAAACATGTCGAATATGTATAGTATGATCAGATTCATTGCGGCTGTAGATTAAAATGTCATCAAAGTATACAACCACAAATTTGCCAATAAATTCACGCAAAACATGGTTCATTAGTCTCATGAAAGTGCTAGGTGCATTAGTTAACCCAAAAGGCATTACTAACCACTCATATAAACCAAATTTTGTTTTAAAGGCTGTTTTCCACTCATCCCCTTCTTTCATCCTAATTTGATGATAACCACTACGCAAATCAATTTTAGAGAACACAAGCAGCACCACTCAATTCATCTAGCATATCCTCTAAACGGGGAATAGGATGACGATATCGAATAGTAATGTTGTTTATAGCTCTACAATCTACGCACATACGCCAAGTACCATCTTTCTTAGGAACTAGAATAACGAGAACAGCACAAGGACTAAGGCTTATGCGGATATAACCTTTGTCGAGTAGCGCTTGTACTTGCTTCGTATCTCCTTCGTCTCTTCGGGATTAGTGCGATATGGCGCCCTATTGGGCAGCGATGCTCCGGGAATCAAGTCAATTTGATGCTCAATACCTCGCAATGGTGGTAGTCCTGCGGGTACCTCCTCCGGAAACACGTCGCCGAATTCCTGCAAAACACTAGAAACACCAAGAGGAAGAGGGGTCATGTCGTTAGAAACCAAAACCGTACCCCCGTACAAAAGCACAAGAGGCATGGCCGTAGGATCCTCACTAAATTCTCTCATGTCTTCTTTGGTGGCTAATGAGACTAAGGAATTCACTCTCTCACTTTTCGTTATATTACTCACGGCATTACAATTCTCTCGCCTATCTATGGATGCATCCTCCAAATTCACTTCAATCTTCTGACGAGACTCATTGACAATCTGTTGTGGTGACATAGGCTGTAAGTTAATTTTCTTGCCCTTGTACTCCAAGTGATATGTATTGGCTCGGCCATTGTGTTGCACAGAACGGTCATAGAGCCAAGGCCGACCCAATAAGAGGTGACAAACCGTCATAGGAACCACATCAAAATCAATGCAATCCTTATACGGTCCAATCTCAAACTCAACACGCACCATATGGTTTACCTTCATCTCACCATTGTCGCTCAACCACTGAATATAATATGGATGCGGGTGCGGTAGGTACTTCAACTTCAGCTTGGTGCATAACTCCTTGCTTGCTAAATTGCGGCAACTGCCGCCATCAATAATGACCTTGCAAGCCTTGTCAGGACCAACCAAAGCTTTGGTTTGGAACAAATTGCAACGCTGAGTAGATGCACTAGGCAACACATTAAGAGCACGCTGCGACACAACAATGGTACGAGCATCAGAAGGATATGCATCTTCGCCATCAGTGTCATAGTCATCATTGTCTGGAGCATTTGGATCAACATCATCTCCAGTCTCATACTCATTGTCCTCATTGATAAACATGACTTTGCGGTTAGGACAATCTCTCTTGAAGTGACCCTTGCCACCACATGTATGGCAAAGCATATCGCGGTTGCGCGTTGTAGACACACCAGAACCACTCGTACTTGCCGCAGATTCGGACTTCTTTGCATTAGATACATTGGAGACCGGTTTGCTAGGCGGAGTAGAATAAGGAACGGAGCGCGTCGACGGTGTCGGCGCCGTAGAGGGCGCGCGGGGTGTAAAACGCCCAGCTCCCGTAGCATGTCCTTTAACCTTTGCTTCTTCAGCCAACTGTGATTCAGCTTCTCGTGCATGATGTAACAATTGATTCATATCTGTGTAGGTGTAATGACGAACAATGCCTTTAACATCATACTTCAATCCATTGAGAAAACGCTGCATTGTCATCTCGAGAGACTCACGGACACGACCACGCTGCATAAGCATCTCCATCTCCATGTAGTACTCACCAACAGTCTTCACACCTTGCCTCAATAGTGTTAGCTTATCAAATATATTCCGCATGTAATTTGTAGGCACAAAACGAGAAGTCATAACTTCCTTCATAGCACGCCATGTACGGATAGGTTGTGCACCATCTTCGTCGCGGTTACGAATCAAAGAATCCCACCAACGTAATGCATAACCATCAAATTCAGAAGAAGCAAGCTTGATCTTCTTATCTTCGCAGTAGTTGGGATGTAAGCTCCATAACTTCTCAATCTTGAGCTCCCAAGTGAGATATTCTTCAACATCAGCTCCCCCTTCAAACTTGGGTATGGAAAACTTGGGCTTACCCAATCCATCTTCTTCATCTTGCCCACGACCATTACGGCCAAGTGGAACCCAACCACGCGGACGATGACCACGAGGCGCACCACGAGCATTGTGTACGTCATCTTCAAGCTCAGGGTCTTCATCATCGTCTTGTTGTTGTTGTGCAGTCAAATTCTCAATAGCGAGGCGCATATCGGCAAGATTGCGCTGTATATCGGTCATTTGATCAGCCAAACCAGTGACGGTGACATTAGTAGCATCCAACGTCTGTTTGATCTCGTCAACCGTACCCTTAAGCTCATCATCCTTAGTGCGGAATTCACGTCGCATCTCGTTACGAAGAGCTTCATACTCCCTCCATGTGATGATATCTCGCCGAATTCTTGTTTTCCTGATTAACAATCTTAGTATCACTAGCGAGACATGATTAGTAGGTTAGTGCACTAAATCAAAAATATATGGTGGTACTCTCACAACTCACTCAAAACTGATAAGAAAAGGAAATCTTACCGTTCCAAAGTAAATTAGTGTTGCTTACCACTTGTAGTAACAACTAGTGCACGGATGTAGCGAAGCGAATATCAAGGGTATAAAAACAATCACACGACAAAGCAAGATATATGTGGGGCTGTAGGTAGGCTACCTATTTGCACCAATAACAAGCTCTAGCGCTGACCGTAGACAACCAATGATACTCACACAAGGCGATATAATGGGACAATGCAACTATATGTGGGAAAAGGTTGCAATGCACAAGAGAGACGCTAGCAAAGCTCAACGAGACAGGCACAAGATTGCTCAACTACAGGTGCAGTAAAGAAAACTTAGGCCTTTCACTTGATTCAACTAGCACGCACTTTTCTTTTTGGATTTTTCTTTTTGTAGAACACACGCAGCTATGTAGCTCTTTTTGCTTCTTTTCAATTTTCTCTTTTTTTTTTTGATTTTCTGACACAACTCCTTGATAACACGGCCAACAGAAATTGCAAAGCACCAAAACCCTAACGAGCAGCCTGTCGAGCGGTAAAACTAGTCTCTTCTGGGGAAGTTCCTAGTCACTTTATATCGATAGGCTGTGTCTATGGTTGGGAACAAGCACACTGTACGCTATGTGGACTCGGAGTAACAAAACCGACACACTATGATAAACTAGATGATAGAGAAAACACAAACCCTAACAATTCTACTAGATGAAAGATAAAGATACGCAAAAACAACTACGAAAAGCAACTAAAACTCGAAATTAGTGCAATCTAAGGCTATGGAAAACCCTAACCCTAACTTTTTATGGCTTTTTCTGGATAGGAAAAACACTCACAACTCAACTATGGGGTGGATTGTGGATGGCTTACCGAGGAAACCTGAAAATCTGATACCAAGATGATAAGGGGTGGCCCGATCTTCTCAGTAAGCAACGGTGGTGATGATGATCACGGGATGATGGCAGCGGAGGAACACGACGATGTAGTGGATGATAACTTGTATGACGCTACGAGATCTCTCGATTGGTCCCTGTCACCAATGCAACAGCTCTCAACCCTGCAAGATATTCGCAACTCCACACACTTGCACACGTAGCCGCCGACCACGAAGCGGTAAGTTGCAACCGTCTAATTCCCAATGGAACAGCAGATCACACAAGACTTAAACAGGATCTACACAATATCCAAGCAATATGGTGTAGGGAATTCAATAGTTTTGCAGAGCAAACAACTAAGAACTAGGGTTTATCTTAAACGTGGTCTAATGCAGCTAGGGGGTCGTCCAAGGCACTTATATAGGCGTCCGGGACGAGTTCTGGTCGAAAAGATACAAGAATAACCGACCCAGAATAGATCTGGTCGAGACAGACTCGGACTGGTCCGGTCTGGGATCCGGTCGACCGGGCTCTGGACCGGGCGGTCCGGTCTGTGGTCCGGTCGGACCGGGTTCTGGACCGGCCGGTCCGGTTGGTGGTCCGGTCAACCGGTCGGAAACCGGGAAGCCGCGAGGTTTCCGGTCTCGCCCGGTACGATAAATTTCCTCCGGTTGGTGGCCGGTTTACGACCGGTCGACCGGGCCGTGGACCGGGCTGGCCGGTCTGGGGGCCGGTCGAACCGGGTTCTGGACCGGCCTGGACTTCTTCTTCTCCTCTCGCGCATTCCTCCCGCTCCTCCCTCGCGCGTCCATGAGATATCTTCATGTCCAGCTCCATGTCCAGCTTCACGGCCCTCTTGACGTCCGTCTTCATGTCCAACTGCTCCTCTCCTCGTGCGATGCTTGTCTCCTCTTGATACCTGATGATACATAAGTAATAGGACTTAGGCAGTATAAATTTCTCATCAATCAAAGTATCGTTTAGGAACAAGTTCACCTGTTGTTTAAGTAGCTTCGCACGAGCTCTTGTAATTGGTCCAATCCGAACTTCATTGGACTTGAGCTTCACAGCAGGTTCATCTTCATTTGTTAATGACGGAGGTAGTAGTGAGGTAGGGATGTCCTCATCATCTATCATGCCAAAGTAACTAGATAAAGACTCATATATATCCCCAGTGGGATACAGCTCATCTTCTCCTGTCATCCATGGAGGATTCCTATTCACTTGACCCCTCATCTTCTTCTTCTTCTTTTTCTTGGTTCCAGAACTCTCACCTACGACGTACTGGGATGTTTTGGGTAACCCCATCTCCAAATCTAAAGAAATGGAGTTGGTGTCTTTCTCTTCCTGCCCAAAGCTTTGGTTAACATTCTGGTTAACCGCGCCTCCTTCATCCTCTGACTCACAAGTGATGGGTTCTCCTTCATC
The DNA here is from genome assembly GCF_022539505.1 of Lolium rigidum. NCBI lineage: Eukaryota > Viridiplantae > Streptophyta > Magnoliopsida > Poales > Poaceae > Lolium > Lolium rigidum. The sequence goes on along the minus strand of NC_061511.1, from coordinate 141,131,135 downwards.
TCCAAATGGTTCCCCGAAACGCCAACCAGTCGAGTTCTCGATTGGTGACTCCGAGCAGTTTAGGTTCCTGGAATCATCTCTCCCATATCCAGACTCATATGATGCTGACACATGTGGATAATGTGGAACAAAGTTGGGTGTGAGTGGATCTTTATGGGACAACTGGTCACTCAAATCTACATAGCTGTCTAAGAAAGGTGTAGTATGTTGTGGTTGTGCCCTCAAATCACGCATCCGAGTTTGGACTTTATCAGGGTCCGTGAACTCAGCTAGCATGTGGTCAATCTCACCTCTCATCTTCATGTGTAAAAGGTACATCGTAGTCAATAAAGACTTACAGCTATCCATGTGTCTGTCGCTGCAGCTTCGGGACTTCGTGTGCTAACACCAAATGATTCGAGTGGGATCCTCATCTTCCTCGGCATGAGGTATATGAGAAAACTCCGAACATAGCAGTTCTATCGACTTGTGCTTGCCTTATCTCAAGGATTGCCTTGAATAGGCCCATGTGGTAGGCTGTGGTGATAGTTTTGGCTTCTCCGTATGGCATTATACGACTCATCGGCAGTTTTTCCGGTAGTTGGACCGATACTCGCACTTGGCTAGGATTTCCCCATCATAGTAGGTATACTTGATAACGGGTATCCGTGGATCACAATGAAGTTCCTTCAGCATCCCACACAGGAGAGCTGTTATTGGTCCATCATAATCACCGAGCCATCCCTCAACCTTCCTCAAAGTCCTCTTAGGAAAAGTGTTCGCCATTACGGCTGTATACAAAAGCAGAATATTAGTAGTGATAATGCATCATAATAGCTATAATAAAGAATTATCGCACTAAAATATATGGTTTTGCTATTCTCAAGTGAATAATCACCATATTTCTAGAGAATCATTTACTATTTCTACTAGAATCCTACAGGTTTCTTCCCTATACTAGGTTTTTCCAACCTAAGGTCGCAACATTTGCTCTGATACCAGCTGCGGTGACCCAGCATACCACTCGCATGTTGTAGTATACAAGTCGTTGATATGATCTTTGCGAAGGGACTTCTTCACAATTTGCCATATCCATCGAGTGGTACAACGAAACATTGCAGGTCATAACACTCCATACTTTATTACAAACATTGTCTTAACAAGTTGGTATTCTCACCGGTCCTATGAGAACACCCTAAGATACTACTTAAGTACGATTACAACTCATAACAAATATAAAGAGAGCTCAACAACTTATTTAGGTAAGTTCTACGTTGCTCGGCTCTATGATGCTAGGGTATGTCACTACTCCTCCACCTCCGTGTCATCTGATCCATAGACTATCCCATAGTCTACTCCTTCCACTCCACCGGTAAGATCAGGTTCTTCGTAGACCAGCTCGTAACTTCCTTCTGGTGCTCCATCGTTGATGGCCTCCACTTCCGGATCACAGTCTAGCAAGGGTGTCGAAAGAAAGTGAGTACAGGGGTACTTAGCAAGTTCTAAAAGAGTAAAAAGGTGTGTGATGCACTAGCTACGACCATTGATCAGGAAATCGCGGGTCAATGCATGTTTTGAAATCATTTCTTCAAAAGGTTGCTTTTATTATGAAAACTATGCCCGTCAGTCTTCACAGATTGACTAGAACTACGTGGAGTTCCTTTCCTACCGCGTTCGCAGTTCCCTTCTCGGAACAAGGAGTGACAGCCACAATTTGATACACTCTGCAGATGTGCGTTACTTTTCCCACAAGAGATCTCACCCTTTTTGCCATCCGCAGGGACTTGCCCCCGTTCACACTTCCTTTGGTGTGAGGCCAGGTATAAAGATCCAAGCCCACACCGCCTTCTCCGCGACTGCAAACCCACCCTTTTGTCCAACCGTACACCCCAGTAGACTTCTCCCGATAATACGGCTTTACTCACGGTGTACTCCGGACAATCCTTCATAGATCGTAGAGCCATCATCACTAATGGATGGGGATTTAAAAGGCTATCCCAACCTACGGCAGTGCCTCCAACACCCCGCCGGCTCTACCAATCCGTTGGCGTGCAGAAGGGAAAAGATACGGCTGGCTTTCCCAGAGCCATTATAGATCTCATGGTCAACGCGATTTGTACAGCGCTAGAATCACTGGACGGCATTGGTGATTAATCCTAGGGTGATATAACCCATTGCAATGGAACCTCCACCATATCAACACATACCATGGTTCCATTGCTAGCCACATAGTCATATTCATAGTTGGAAAGTAACATTTTATTTGCGATGCAGGAATGATAAGTATATAGCTTTGCATTAAAGTAGTAGAAAATACTCAAGTTGACATGAGCAAGGGTGAACTTGCCTGTGGACTGCGAGATAGTGCAGTTCAATGCTGTTGATGGAACCTGGACCTCGGGTTCTGTAAGAAGCATCATTGTCCGGTAAGGACAATGTTATAAAATCCAAATAATGCAATCATGGATGTATTATTTTATGTTGGATCCCTTTACCCCGCTGAGTTATATCAATTTAGGGTTGTGTTTAAGATTTATGTCTTCGACAGTAATTTACAATTGATTTAAAAGTATTAATCATTGTAATTCACACAAAGTACAACAATTCAAAGTAAAACTATTTTACTTGATGATTTCCTTAGTCATTCCAGAAATAATTTGAAATTGTAGAGTTACCTCTATAGTTTTTGGAATAAAAAGGAATATAGTATTTTTCTTGGAAAAATACCCCTTTTCAATAGAAATGACTTGGAATATTAGAATTTCATTTTGAAATGTTTGAAAATAAGTATTTGAACTTATTTGAGATTTTTCCTTGAATTTTTAAATACAAGGAAATAATAGTTTAAAATTCCAAGTTATTATTTAAATTCTGAAAATTCATAATTTTGAATTTGTTTCATAAATTCTATTTCATATTTCATTCTTGTTAAGGTTTATTTTTCATTCATTAATCCAATTTTTAATGGATTTTTAGAGTTGTATTTGATTTACTAAAATTTGGTAAAGTTTTGGCTTTTTATTAAATGTTAAAAGACTAAAATACCTCCCTGGACCTTATTGGGCCCAGCCCAATAACCTAAGCCCATGGGACAGCCCACTAAGGCTTGCCCCATAGAGGCTCGGTGGCGCCGAACGGCCCACCCCTCTCTCACTCACTCGGCCCACTCTCTCTCTCGTCCACCTCTAACCCTAACCTCTCGCGACGCTCTGGCGATGGCGTCGCCGCCATGGCCGCCGCCTCGCTCCGGCCATCGCCGTGCTCCTCCGCCGTAGCCACCTACCGAACTAGAACCGCCGCGTGCAGATCTATCGATCTGCCCCCGTAGTTTTCCCGTTCTCTTCCTCTCCTGGCGAATCGCCTCCGATCTGGATCTCGGGAAGAATCGCCTCGACGAACTCCGGCGAGCTCTCGTCCTCGCCGACGATGGGTGCGCTCCTGAGGTTGACCTGGCGCGGGTGCTGCTCGCAGTACTCGTGCCGTCGCCTCAGGTGCATCTGCTATGGTGGTGTTGGTTCGTGTTTGGGTTCGCCGGCGTAACGTCGGCGCCTACCCTGGACTCGCAGCTGTTAGGGCCGCGCAAGCACTACCTCGCCATGCCCTAGCTTCTGCTTCCAGGCGCAAGTAAGTGTTGCATCTCCTCCTTCTCTTCTGTGCGCCTCCCTTGCCACTGTTCTTCTTCCTCCTCATGCTCTGTTGCTCTCTGGTGATCCTGTGATCACGCAGAGCCATGCTATTGCTGCGCAATCTTCCTGTGCTTCTGTTTACTGCAAGCTCATGGCCCAATTACCATTTACTGGTACTGGAACATGCTGCTTTGCTTGCTATTCATGCTGTGCTTGCTTCTCTGCTGCTCCTAGCATGCACTGTACTTGCCATGGCTTGCTCAAAAGCTAATTATGCCATGCTATGCTTGACTATGGCTTGCTTGTGCTTACTGGTATATCATGCTTGCTTGTCTAGGTGTACTTGTGATGCATCTGTGACACTTGTGTGTGTGCCAGTGGTGCCTGTGATATGCTTCAGTGCTGTCTATGCAAGCCAATGATCCATTGGATCATTTCTTGCTTGTTGGCTAACTTCCCTGTGTAGCTTGACTTGATCTAATTGATCCATTTGATCAATTCAATGTCAGTGATGGATTACTGATTAATATTGTGGCTAAGTGATTCAATTTCCTTGTGATGCTGATGCTCAAGCATCACTATGCTGTAGCTTACTTAAGCTACTGGACTTGCTCCAGTGGCTATGGTGCAGTGATTAAATTGTGTTGCTTAATAGTGTGCTACTGTCAGTGCTAAGCATGGATCTGTGATAAATTCATGCTTGTATTAATTAAATTATGATGAACTGCTTATGCAGTAATGATTTAAATGACTTGCTTGCAAATGATTTGGCTATTCATGAGTGTTTAGCAAGCAATTGAACCTGAATCCATTCCTGGATAATGATGTGCTAGGTTTGGCTTACTTTTAATTGATGCTAAGTGTGATGTGACCTCAGTAGCCTTGCTGCTGATTGGTTGCTCACCTATTTAGTTGGATCTTGTGGCTACTCAACCTTTGCTTGCATATTTGGGAATCATCCTTGAGATGAATGCCAATATGCTTGCCTGATGAAAATCTAGGGTTTACTGATGGTTCATAGCTTAGGATTTACTGTGTAGTCTTAGCTGCTAATCCTTGCCATCTACTGGTGCTATCTGTGCATCTAATCTGGCTAGTGTGCATCTGTGCATATGGGCTAGATTCTGTGTACAAGATCTGTACCTAGATGCTTTCTTTTTTAGTAGTTTTTGACTGGCAGTAATCCTTGGTGAAAACCAAGTGATGATCTACACATATGAGCATCTGCTCATTCCCATGCTTATTTCATGCATATCTGATGGATCAAATCCATTGGATCTGTCCAGGAACTTGGTATACCTTGTTCCAGCTCCTAGTGTGAAATATTTGGTTGATGCAGACTTGGGGTTTCTGTACTCAGCCCTTCACCTCCAATCTCTAGTTGATCTTCTCAGGTCACCATGATTCCTGGTGGCTAAGTTGTTTGTGTTGGTTTCTGTTCTTGGTTATGAACTGGATGAACTGTGCTTGTTCTTGCTTCACCCTTACCTGGTGATTTGCAAATGTGGTCGACTGACATGGTTCTAGGGTTTGTGTGCTATTTATATGGCCACTACTTCATCCCTGGCCATGACACACAGGCTCATTTACTTTATGACTCACCCCTTGCTTGCCTTGCTGTTGCTTGCCTAGCAACAACCTTGCTATGGTGAAACTTGAGCCCTCTGTGGCTGCTCAGGTTTGGTCTGCCTGATCCTATCCTGTGCTGTCCAGGTTTTGGACAAGCACAAGTGTGCAGTGACAGTGTTCACTGTCCAAACTGAATTTCTGTGATGTTTTTCACTCTGTCCAAACTGAATTTCTAACACTTAATATCCTGTCTAGCACTTGTGATTTGTTTTGCAGGTTTTGAAGTTGAGTATGACCAGAAGATGTCCTTCAAGCATTTAGTCTAGGTTTTAGTTTAGAATTCAACTTGTAATTTTTCTTTTCTTTTATTCTGTTCATTATATCTCAATTCTTGTATCAAGAATATTGTAAAGACTTTGTAATTGTGTTGTATATCAATAAAGCTCAAGTTTTGGTTTATGAGCTTTGTATTATGTAATGTTTATATTCTTGATAAAATATTATTTGATATTCACTTTGAAATTCAAAGTGATTTGAATTTATATCATATATATATGTTTGAATTTTAAATTCATTGTTTATATGGTGTGATGTTTATAGTTAATTGTTTAACACTTATCAAATGCAAACATTCCCCAAAGTAACAAGTTACAAAAGAGATCATGTCGAAATTTCCCTAACTCACATTGCCTAACCCTAAGTGCAAAATGAGAGAGAACCTCGATCCCTCTTAGGTTTAGTTGCAATAAGGCGCGAAAATTTCCCCCGTTTTGCGATGAAATGCACATCCCATTTCTAAATCTACCCTTCGTTGTTCCTATGTTCGGGTTATTACAGTCCGCGCCGACGAGGCGCTTCCTATGCACCAGCTTGCGCGTCCTGGAACACCTCCAGTCGCCCGCGCGCGTCCGCACCACCGCCGGTGACCACGTTCTCTGGAACGCGCAAGGCATCGAACATCTTCCGTGCGTGCTGCACATGCTTCGCCACGTCATCCGCCACGTCGACCCCCGGCCCCACCCGTCATCCTTTACGGCTAGCCACCCGCCCGGTGAGATATCTCCTCCGGATCCGAGATCCCTTCGAGTTTTGCATCGAGGCCCCTGCAAGTCTTTCTTTGCTAACCCGGGGTCCTTGTTTACGTCTCGTTTTGCGAGTACCCCCTCGAGGTTTGCGAGAACCAACCCGGGCCCCTCCCTCTGCCTCGTCGGCACCCCGGCCCGCAGGTCGGTGGCCCGGGCTAGCTGCTGCTCGTGGTGAGAAGAGACCCAACCCGTTTCTGTTTTTCTGAAAATTGCAGATAATGTTTAAATCTTGCATAATTCATATCTTGCAAACCGTAACTCGAAATAAAATACTTTATATATGAAAATTGATCAGAAAAACATGAGGAACATGAATATGCCATCCATTCATTTGTTTGCATCTTGCATCATGTCACGCATTGATAGTTTCGCATATTCATCTCACATATATGCGGAGTATTTCGGATATCCACCTAAGGTTTCCCCGCTCCGTTTAATATTGAAGTAGCTCACCCCTGCCATGTTATGCCATGCTAAGCAACACTTAAATTTGACGGTAGGAAATGCAACTCCAACCAAATTTGTGTGTTCGGGGTTCCGACTCCGATTAAATTGGATAAGATGCATTGCACCATCTATGCCATGTCATGCATATCATCTTGATCATGCTGGATCTTCTTTATCCGTAGTAGTAAGACTTGCATGCATTGTGTGTTCCAGCATTTGCTTCTTCCCGGATAGGATCGCGAAGTGGTGCGGTGAGATACGACGAGTTCTCCGGATGTTCCTCGGCAATCTTTAACAGGCAAGCATTTACCCTATAGTCCTGTCCCTGCAGGAGTCGCTCACCTATTTTATTTTGCCTTCTCCCTCATGCTATCTTTAAGTTGCGTTCTTGCCACGTGTCCCTTCCACTTGTTACCTCAAGCAGCCCATATTGCCACCACCACCTCCTACGGCTATTGTTTGGTTATCGAGTCTGCCTTGCGAGTCGTAGTGCATGCTAGTGCTGTTTTATCTCGTTACCGTTATTGTTATCTTATCGGGTTATATGTTGGTAAGAATCATGGTTACTTTAGTTGTTGATATTTGATTAGCGGAGGCATCGGTGGGTCAGCTGCTCGTTTTGTGACGGCTCACTTGTGTTTCCTAAATATCTTAGGGCCCCAAGTTCTTGTTATCTGTTCCAAGACTGAGCGCTCTAACCACACGTGGGTATGCTTACCTGGTCTCCCCTCGACCACTGCCGGAATCTACAGCTTTGTCCAGTGGCCACAACTAGTTTGGATGTTTGTTTGGTTCTCTCGAGCGTGCAAGCTTGTTTCTTTGTGGTCAGATGATATGATGTTACTTTTGGGGAAGCCATGTTGCCTTGTAACCCCGTTGTCTCTTGCACGCTCATAGGTGCGGTCCGCATTGTTAAGAGGTCATCCTCTAGTGGGCTCTGATCCTCTTAGCCGTTCTCGCAACAGCTAGGTCCGCGTCGGAGTTTCGATCGGGCTCCGAAACGGGTTAACTTAGTTAGGTGGCTTCCTGGACATTGTTGTCGTGAAGGAGAGCGCGTGTCGTGATATCTACCCGTCGTAAGTGGGTTGATCGTGCGTGTGGGCACATATGGGCACCCCTGCAGGGTTACAATCTTATCGATAAGCCGCGTCCGCGGTTATGGACGACTTGGAGCTGTATGACTCGATCATAGACAACTTACACTTGTTGCTTCAATCATAATAACTGGTGTAGTAAGTTAGCACAACTTAAATAATAACTGGCTAAAACTTATCAACTGTGTGGGTGCCTTTGTAAGTACTTCTTTGCGAAGGGGGAACATATCGGCTGTGTTATGTTTGCAGAGTATAGAACTGCTAGCTTATGCGCTCTCTCATCTTCTCTGATTAGACGAATGTTGTAGAGTGTCTCTGTAGGTTTTTAGTGCTTGCGCGTTGTCGCTTAACCCCACCATATTGCCTATGACGTTCCTCTTGCGTCCTCTAAGTCCCCTGCGTGCCTCAAGTACAAAGGACGACTGGTTGACGAATGCTTATACGTCTTGAAGTCTTGTTAAGTACGAACCCGTACTTATTGCTGCTTCTACGGGATATAACCGGGCAGGTATGAAGATATGTTCGATGAAGACGACGTTAGCAAGGTTACCCTTCCGTCTTGGCCTGGGCAGGGTTATGGACGCCGCTGGTTATCTTCAGGACTCTTAGTCCAATTTGTATCTTGTCCGTACTCGGATGTATTCGCTCTTCTGTATGATTTGGATCTTTGTATGTATCTATTTGTATCTTGACTCGTTGGAGTCGTTGTTGTAATATATGTATCTTGTGGGATCTATTGTAATCCTGTTGTAATGTTACCGCTCGTGTTAATTCCTCTGGCGTCACGTGTGTGATTCGTCGCGCACGTCGCGTCGGAGGGCGTCTCTGAATCGATATCGTGCGGATTTCGGCGGGATCGCTGGAATCCTCATGGTACCGGTTCCGGGGCGTCACAAGTTACGATATCGATTCAGAGACGCCCTCCGACATGACGTGCGCGACGAATCACACACGTGATGCCAGAGGAATTAACATGAGCGGTAACATTACAACAGGATTACAATAGAGCCCACAAGATACATATATTACAACAACGACTCCAACGAGTCAAGATACAAATAGATACATACAAAGATCCAAATCATACAGAAGAGCGAATACATCCGAGTACGGACAAGATACAAATTGGACTAAGAGTCCTGAAGATAACCAGCGGCGTCCATAACCCTGCCCAGGCCAAGCCGGAAGGGTAACCTTGGTAACGTCGTCTTCATCGAACATATCTTCATACCTGCCCGGTTATATCCCGTAGAAGCAGCAATAAGTACGGGTTCGTACTTAATAAGACTTCAAGACGTATAAGCATTCGTCAACCAGTCGTCCTTTGTACTTGAGGCACGCAGGGGACTTAGAGGACGCAAGAGGAACGTCATAGGCAATATGGTGGGGTTAAGCGGCAACGCGCAAGCACTAAAAACCTATAGAGACACTCTACAACATTTGTCTAATCAGAGAAGATGAGAGAGCGCATAAGCTAGCAGTTCTATACTCTACAAACATAACACAGCCGATATGTTCCCCCTTCGCAAAGAAGTACTTACAAAGGCACCCACACAGTTGATAAGTTTTAACCAGTTATTATTTAAGTTGTGCTAACTTACTACACCAGTTATTATGATTGAAGCAACAAATGTAAGTTGTCTATGATCGAGTCATACAGCTCCAAGTCGTCCATAACCGCGGACGCGGCTTATCGATAAGATTGTAACCCTGCAGGGGTGCCCATATGTGCCTGATACGTCTCCAACGTATCTATAATTTCTGATGTTCCATGCTTGTTTTATGACAATACCGACATGTTTTTTTCACACTTTATGTCATTATTATGCGTTTTCCGGAACTAACCTATTGACGAGATGCCGAAGTGCCAGTTCCTATTTTCTGCTGTTTTTGGTTTCAGAAATCCTAGTAACGAAATATTCTCGGAATCGGACGAAATCAACGCCCAAGTTCCTATTTTCACCGGAAGCATCCAGAACACCCGGGAAGGACCAAAGGGAAGCCCTGGGGGCCCCACACCACACCCCGGCACGGCCAGGGGGGGGCCGCGCCCCCCTATAGTGTGGGCCCCCCAGAAGCTCTCCTGCGCCGCCTCTTCGCCTATTTAAAGCCTCCGTCCCAAAAACCCTATCACGTTCGACGAAAACCACAGAAACCTTCCAGAGCCGCCGCCATCGCGAGGCCAAGATCTGGGGGACAGGAGTCTCTGTTCCAGCACGCTGCCGGAGCAGGGAAGTGCCCCCGGAAGGCTTCTCCATCGACATCGCTGCCATCTCCACCGTCATCTTCATCACCGCTGCTGCTCCCATGAGGAGGGAGTAGTTCTCCATCGAGGCTCGGGGCTGTACCGGTAGCTATGTGGTTCATCTCTCCCATGTACCTCAATACAATAATCTCATGAGCTGCTTTACATGATTGAGATTCATATGAGTTTGTATCACAATTTATCTATGTGCTACTCTAGCAATGTTATTAAAGTAGTTTTATTCCTCCTGCACGTGTGTAAAGGTGACGAGTGTGTGCACCGTGTTAGTACTTGGTTTATGCTATGATCATGATCTCTTGTAGATTATGAAGTTAATTATTGCTATGATGGTATTGATGTGATCTATTCCTCCTACATATGCATGAAGGTGACAGTGTGCATGCTATGTTAGTACTTGGTTTAGTCTTTTGATCTATCTTACACTATAAGGTTACTAAAATATGAACATTAATTGTGGAGCTTGTTAACTCCGGCATTGAGGGTTCGTGTAATCCTACGCAATGTGTTCATCATCCAACAAAAGTGTAGAGTATGCATTTATCTATTCTGTTATGTGATCAATGTTGAGAGTGTCCACTAGTGAAAGTGTAATCCCTAGGCCTTGTTCTTAAATATCGCTATCGCTACTTGTTTACTACTACTTGCGTTACTATCGCTTGTTTTCTATTTCAACGTATTCACTGCTGCTGCAATACTACCACCATCAACTACACGCCCGGCAAGCTATTTTACGGCACCGTTGCTACTTGCTCATACTTATTTATACCACCTGTATTTCACTATCTCTTCGCCGAACTAGTGCACCTATTTGGTGTGTTGGGGACACAAGAGACTTCTTGCTTTGTGGTTGCGGGGTTGCATGAGAGGGATATCTTTGACCTCTTCCTCCCTGAGTTCGATAAACCTTGGGTAATCCACTTAAGGGAAACTTGCTGCTGTTCTACAAACCTCTGCTCTTGGAGGCCCAACACTGTCTACAGGAAAAGGAGGGGGAAGTAGACATCAAGCTATTTTCTGGCGCCGTTGCCGGGGAGGAAAGGTAAAAGGTACTCACACTCCGGACCTTGGCTACTAAGCTATTTCCCGACGCTGTAAGTACTCGAAGCTATTTCCTTTAGATCCTGCAATTGCATCTTTTTGTTTCTTGTTTACACTAGTTTGGCATAATGGACAAGAATGAGCTTCTATTTCTATTTCCTGATTTAAAACATGGATTGTTTGATGCGAAAATTAAAAAACCTATGGAATCTTATTTGCATGCTGGTAGTAATATTAGTATGAACGCTTTGAACAACATTGTTGATAATAATATAGAAAGTTCTAAGCTTGGGGAAGCTGGTTTTCATGATCTTTTTAGTCCCCCAAGCATTGAGGAGAAAATTTTCTTTGATGATACTTTGCCTCCTATTTATGATGATTATAATGATAGTGGTCTTCTGGTGCCACCTACTATGGAGAGTAAATTTTGTTGTGATTATACTATGCCTCCTACACTTGATGAGAATAATAATGATAGCTACTTTGTTGAATTTGCTCCCACTATTACTAATAAAATTGATTATGCTTATGTGGAGAGTAATTATTTTATGCATGAGAGTCATGATAAGAATGCTTTATGTGATAGTTATATTGTTGAGTTTGCTCATGATACTACTGAAAGTTATTATGAGAGAGGAAAATATGGTTGTAGAAATTTTCATGTTACTAAAACACCTCTCTATGCGCTGAAACTTTTGAAGCTATACTTGTTTTATCTTTCTATGCTTGTTGCATTATGCTTCTTGAACTTGTTTATTTACAAGATTCCTATGCATAGGAAGCATGTTAGACTTAAATGTGTTTTGTATTTGCCTCTTGATGCTCTCTTTTGCTTCAAATACTATTTCTTGCGAGTGCATCATTAAAACTGCTGAGCCCATCTTAATGGCTATAAAGAAAGAACTTCTTGGGAGATAACCCATGTATTATTTTGCTACAGTACTTTGTTTTTATTTTGTGTCTTGGAAGTTGTTTACTACTGTAGCAACCTCTCCTTATCTTAGTTTTGTGTTTTGTTGTGCCAAGTGAAGCCTCTAATCGAAGGTTGATACTAGATTTGGATTTCTGCGCAGAAACAGATTTCTATCTGTCACGAATCTGGGCTGTTTTCTCTGTAGAAAAATCAGAAAAATATGCCAATTTACGTGCATGTTCCTCAGATATGTACGCAACTTTCATTAGTTTTGAGTTTTCTGATCTGAGCAACGGAAGTATTTATTAAAAATTCGTCTTTACGGACTGTTCTGTTTTGACAGATTCTGCCTTTTATTTCGCATTACTTCTTTCGCTGTGTTGGGTGGATTTCTTTATTCCATTACCTTCCAGTAGCTTTGAGCAATGTCCAGAAGTGTTAAGAATGATTGTGTCACCTCTGAACATGTGAGTTTTTGATTATGTACTAACCCCTCTAATGAAGTTTATGAGAAGTTTGGTGTGAAGGAAGTTTTCAAGGGTCAAGAGAGGAGGATGATATACTATGATCAAGAAGAGTGAAAAGTTAGGCTTGGGGATGCCCCGGTGGTTCACCCATGCATATATCAAGAAGACTCAAGCATCTAAGCTTGGGGATGCCCAAGGCATCCCCTTCTTCATCGACAAATTATCAGGTTCCTTCTCTTGAAACTATATTTTTATTCGGTCACATCTTATGTGCTTTTCTTGGAGCGTCAGTATGTTTTTGTTTTTGTTAGAATAAATACTCGTGTGGGAGAGAGACACGCTCCGCTGGTTCATATGAACACATGTGTTCTTAGCTTTTAATGTTCATGGCGAAGTTTCTTCTTCGTTAAATTGTTATATGGTTGGAGTTGGAAAATGATACATGTAGTAATTGCTATTAATGTATTGGGTAATGTGATACTTGGCAATTGTTGTGCTCATGTTTAAGCTCTTGCATCATATGCTTTGCACCCATTAATGAAGAAATACATAGAGCATGCTAAAATTTGGTTTGCATATTTGGTTCCTCTAAGGTCTAGATAATTTCTAGTATTGAGTTTGAACAACAAGGAAGACGGTGTAGAGTCTTATAATGTTTACAATATGTCTTTTATGTAAGTTTTGCTGCACCGGTTCATCCTTGTGTTTGTTTCAAATAAGCCTTGCTAGCCTAAACCTTGTATCGAGAGGGATTACTTCTCATGCATCCAAAATACTTGAGCCAACCACTATGCCATTTGTGTCCACCATACCTACCTACTACATGGTATTTCCCGCCATTCCAAAGTAAATTGCTTGAGTGCTACCTTTAAAATTCCATCATTCACCTTTGCAATATATAGCTCATGGGACAAATAGCTTAAAAACTATTGTGGTATTGAATATGTAATTATGCACTTTATCTCTTATTAAGTTGCTTGTTGTGCGATAACCATGTTTACTGGGGACGCCATCAACTATCTTTGTTGAATTTCATGTGAGTTGCTATGCATGTTCGTCTTGTCTGAAGTAAGAGCGATCTACCACCGTATGGTTAAGCATGCATATTGTTAGAGAAGAACATTGGGCCGCTAACTAAAGCCATGATCCATGGTGGAAGTTTCAGTTTTGGACAAATATCCTCAATCTCATATGAGAAAATTATTAATTGTTGTTACATGCTTATGCATAAAAGAGGAGTCCATTATCTGTTGTCTATGTTGTTCCGGTATGGATGTCTAAGTTGAGAATAATCAATAGCGAGAAATCCAATGCGAGCTTTCTCCTTAGACCTTTGTACAGGCGGCATAGAAGTACCCCTTTGTGACACTTGGTTAAAACATGTGCATTGTGATGATCCGGTAGTCCAAGCTAATTAGGACAAGGTGCGAGCACTATTAGTATACTATGCATGAGGCTTGCAACTTGTAAGATATAATTTACATGATACATATGCTTTATTACTACCGTTGACAAAATTGTTTCATGTTTTCAAAATAAAAGCTCTAGCACAAATATAGCAATCGATGCTTTCCTCTTTGAAGGACCATTCTTTTACTTTTATTGTTGAGTCAGTTCACCTATCTCTCTCTACCTCAAGAAGCAAACATTTGTGTGAAAACTGTGCATTGATTCTTACATACTTGCTTATTGCATTTGTTATATTGCTCTGCATTGACAACTATCCATGAGATATACATGTTACAAGTTGAAAGCAACCGCTGAAACTTAATCTTCCATTGTGTTGCTTCAATGTCTCTACTATGAATTTATTGCTTTATGAGTAACTCTTATGCAAGACTTATTGATGCTTGTCTTGAAAGTACTATTCATGAAAAGTCTTTGCTATATGATTCAATTGTTTACTCATTGCATTTACATTGTTTCGAATCGCTGCATTCATCTCATATGCTTTACAATAGTATGATTAAGATTATGTTGGTAGCATGTCACCTCAGAAATTATCTTTTATCGTTTACCTACTCGGGACGAGCAGGAACTAAGCTTGGGGATGCTGATACGTCTCCAACGTATCTATAATTTCTGATGTTCCATGCTTGTTTTATGACAATACCGACATGTTTTGTTCACACTTTATGTCATTGTTATGCGTTTTCCGGAACTAACCTATTGACGAGATGCCGAAGTGCCAGTTCCTGTTTTCTGCTGTTTTTGGTTTTAGAAATCCTAGTAACGAAATATTCTTGGAATCGGACGAAATCAACGCCCAAGTTCCTATTTTCACCGGAAGCATCCAGAACACCCGGGAAGGACCAGAGGGAAGCCCTGGGGGCCCCACACCACACCCCGGCGCGGCCAGGGGGGGGCGCGCCCCCCTATAGTGTGGGCCCCCCAGAAGCTCTCCTGCGCCGCCTCTTCGCCTATTTAAAGCCTCCATCGCGAAAAACCCTATCACGTTCGACGAAAACCACAGAAACCTTCCAGAGCCGCCGCCATCGCGAGGCCAAGATCTGGGGGACAGTAGTCTCTGTTCCGGCACGCTGCCGGAGCAGGGAAGTGCCCCCGGAAGGCTTCTCCATCGACACCGCTGCCATCTCCACCGCCATCTTCATCACCGCTGCTGCTCCCATGAGGAGGGAGTAGTTCTCCATCGAGGCTCGGGGCTGTACCGGTAGCTATGTGGTTCATCTCTCCCATGTACCTCAATACAATAATCTCATGAGCTGCTTTACATGATTGAGATTCATATGAGTTTGTATCACAATTTATCTATGTGCTACTCTAGCAATGTTATTAAAGTAGTTTTATTCCTCCCGCACGTGTGTAAAGGTGACAAGTGTGTGCACCGTGTTAGTACTTGGTTTATGCTATGATCATGATCTCTTGTAGATTATGAAGTTAATTATTGCTATGATGGTATTGATGTGATCTATTCCTCCTACATATGCATGAAGGTGACGAGTGTGCATGCTATGTTAGTACTTGGTTTAGTCTTTTGATCTATCTTACACTATAAGGTTACTAAAATATGAACATTAATTGTGGAGCTTGTTAACTCCGGCATTGAGGGTTCGTGTAATCCTACGCAATGTGTTCATCATCCAACAAAAGTGTAAAGTATGCATTTATCTATTCTGTTATGTGATCAATGTTGAGAGTGTCCACTAGTGAAAGTGTAATCCCTAGGCCTTGTTCTTAAATACTGCTATCGCTACTTGTTTACTACTGTTGTGTTACTACTGCTTGTTTGCTATTTCAACGTGTTACTCTTGCTGCTGCAATACTACCACCATCAACTACACGCCAGACAAGATATTTTACGGCACCGTTGCTCATTGCTCATACTTATTTATACCACCTCGTATTTCACTATCTCTTCGCCGAACTAGGGCACCTATTTGGTGTGTTGGGGACACAAGAGACTTCGTGCTTTGTGGTTGCGGGGTTGCATGAGAGGGATATCTTTGACCTCTTCCTCCCTGAGTTCGATAAACCTTGGGTGATCCACTTAAGGGAAACTTGCTGCTGTTCTACAAACCTCTGCTCTTGGAGGCCCAACACTGTCTACAGGAAAAGGAGGGGGAAGTAGACATCAGTGCCCACACGCACGATCAACCCACTTACGACAGGTAGATATCACGACACGCACTCTCCTTCACGACAACAATGTCCAGGAAGCCACCTAACTAAGTTAACCCGTTTCGGAGCCCGATCGAAACTCCGACGCGGACCTAGCTGTTGCGAGAACGGCTAAGAGGATCAGAGCCCACTAGAGGATGACCTCTTAACAATGTGGACCGCACCTATGAGCGTGCAAGAGACAACGGGGTTACAAGGCAACATGGCTTCCCCAAAAGTAACATCATATCATCTGACCACAAAGAAACAAGCTTGCAAGCTCGAGAGAACCAAACAAACATCCAAACTAGTTGTGGCCACTGGACAAAGCTGTAGATTCCGGCAGTGGTCGAGGGGAGACCCGGTAAGCATACCCACGTGTGGTTAGAGCGCTCAGTCTCGGAACAGATAACAAGAACTCGGGGCCCTAAGATATTTAGGAAACACAAGTGAGCCGTCACAAAACGAGCAGCTGACCCACCGATGCCTCCGCTAATCAAATATCAACAACTAAAGTAACCATGATTCTTACCAACATATAACCCGATAAGATAACAATAACGGTAACGAGATAAAACAGCACTAGCATGCACTACGACTCGCAAGGCAGACTCGATAACCAAACAATAGCCGTAGGAGGTGGTGGTGGCAATATGGGCTTCTTGAGGTAACAAGTGGAAGGGACACGTGACAAGAATGCAACTTAAAGATAGCATGAGGGAGAAGGCAAAATAAAATAGGTGAGCGACTCCTGCAGGGACAGGAGTATAGGGGAAATGCTTGCCTGTTAAAGCTTGCCGAGGAACATCCGGAGAACTCGTCGTATCTCACCGCACCACTTCGCGATCCTATCCGGGAAGAAGCAAATGCTGGAACACACAACGTATGCAAGTCTTACAACTACAGATAAAGAAGATCCAGCATGATCAAGATGATATGCATGACATGGCATAGATGGTGCAATGCATCTTATCCAATTTAATCGGAGTCGGAACCCCGAACACACAAATTAGGTTGGAGTTGCATTCCTACCGTCAAATTTAAGTGTTTCTTAGCATGGCATAACATGGCAGGGGTGAGCTACTTCAATATTAAACGGAGCGGGGAAACCTTAGGTGGATATCCGAAATACTCCGCATATATGTGAGATGAATATGCGAAACTATC
This sequence comes from Lolium rigidum, assembly GCF_022539505.1. NCBI lineage: Eukaryota > Viridiplantae > Streptophyta > Magnoliopsida > Poales > Poaceae > Lolium > Lolium rigidum. The sequence continues at coordinate 141,113,866 of NC_061511.1, read as the reverse complement.
AATGCGTGACATGATGCAAGATGCAAACAGATGAATGGATGGCATATTCATGTTCCTCATGTTTTTCTGATCAATTTTCATATATAAAGTATTTTATTTCGAGTTACGGTTTGCAAGATATGAATTATGCAAGATTTAAACATTATCTGCAATTTTCAGAAAAACAGAAACGGGTTGGGTCTCTTCTCACCACGAGCAGAGCTAGCCCAGGCCACTGACCTGCGGGCCAGGGTGCTGACGAGGCAGAGGGAGGGGCCCGGGTTGGTTCTGCAAACCTCGAGGGGGGGTACTCGCAAAACAGACAGAAACAAGGACCCCGGGTTAGCAAATAAAGACTTGCAGGGGCCTCGGTGCAAAGCCGAAGGGATCTGGATCCGGAGGAGATATCTCACCGGGCGGGTGGCTAGCCGGAGAGGATGACGGGTGGGGCCAGGTGACGACGTGGCGGATGACGTGGCGAAGCATGTGCAGCACGCACGAGAGATGTTCGATGCCTTGCGCGTTCCGGAGAACGTGGTCACCGGTGGTGGTGCGGACGCGCGCGGCGGCCGGAGGCGTTCCAGGACGCGCAAGCTGGTGCATAGGAAGCGCCTCGTCGGCGTGGACCATGGGGTGGCGGCGCCGTTGTCGGGGACCACCGGAGAACTCGCCGGCGGTGACCATCTGCAGCGGAACGGCGGCATCAACGTCGGCAACAGCAACGAGAGGCGGAACGAGGCGTGGAGGAGGTCAAGGAGATGTGGTATGTTACCAGGAGGACGACGGCGAGGTCGGTTTGGCCGGAGGAGATCGGGATCGGCCGGAATCGGAGAAGAAACGCGGCGGCCGAGGTTGGGGAAAACGACCGTGTCGTCGATTCAAGGCGCGCGAGGATGATTCGTTGGACTAGGATGATCAGCGAGACGAGGCGGTCCTCCTGGTGCTCTCGACATGGCGAGGGGTGGCCGAAATCGATGGGGAGACGGCGACGATGGCGCGGTGGTTCTCGGTGGTGTTACAGAGAGAGGAATAGAAAAAAAAGGGAGGAGAAGAGGGTGGCGGCGGCTCAAGGGTGGAGAGGAGATGGAGCTAGGGTTTGGAGAGGGATAAGAAGAAGGGAGGGAGCAGGTGGAGGTGGGGCAAGGCGCGGTGGTGAAGGACCAGAGCACTCACGCTCCTTTCGTGCTAGAAGACGACGAGGAAAAAGGAGACTCGGTCTCCTGACGAAAAGGTACGGGCCAGGAGGTGGGTTGGGCCAAAAGAGAGATAGGGGAAGGTGGGCCGGACGGGGAGGAAAAGGGAGAAGGGCCAGGGATGGGCTGCTGGGTTAGAGGGGTTAGGATTTTGCAAACTTTTCTGTTTTTTTTATTTAAACCCTTTTGAATTCAAAACCCTTTTAGTTTTGATTTGAATCAAGGATGAGAGTGAGTATTTAAAATAGCTTTCAAAAATATTTAATTCATTTTTAATCAAAACAAAGGCACATTTATATTTCAAAACTTTATTAGTTGAAAACTTAGTTATAAAATAAGAACTATGGGAGAGAAAGATTAGGGTTTATTTAGAGTGAAAGGTAAGGGAGGGTTTATAAAATAGTTTTATTTAATAAAAACATGGATGATATGATGCATGATGCATGGTGATGCATAAAAGAAAAAGAACAAGGAGATCTATTAGATACCCACGTGTGGTTAGAGCGCTCGATCTCGGAACAGATAACAAGAACTCGGGGCCCTAAGATATTTAGGAAACACAAGTGAGCTGTCACAAAACGAGCAGCTGACCCACCGATGCCTCCGCTAATCAAATATCAACAACTAAAGTAACCATGATTCTTACCAACATATAACCCGATAAGATAACAATAACGGTAACGAGATAAAACAACACTAGCATGCACTACGACTCGCAAGGCAGACTCGATAACCAAACAATAGCCGTAGGAGGTGGTGGTGGCAATATGGGCTGCTTGAGGTAAAAAGTGGAAGGGACACGTGACAAGAATGCAACTTAAAGATAGCATGAGGGAGAAGGCAAAATAAAATAGGTGAGCGACTCCTGCAGGGACAGGAGTATAGGGGAAATGCTTGCCTGTTAAATCTTGCCGAGGAACATCCGGAGAACTCGTCGTATCTCACCGCACCACTTCGCGATCCTATCCGGGAAGAAGCAAATGCTGGAACACACAACGCATGCAAGTCTTACTACTACGGATAAAGAAGATCCAGCATGATCAAGATGATATGCATGACATGGCATAGATGGTGCAATGCATCTTATCCAATTTAATCGGAGTCGGAACCCCGAACACACAAATTAGGTTGGAGTTGCATTTCCTACCGTTAAATTTAAGTGTTGCTTAGCATGGCATAACATGGCAGGGGTGAGCTACTTCAGTATTAAACGGAGCGGGGAAACCTTAGGTGGATATCCGAAATACTCCGCATATATGTGAGATGAATATGCGAAACTATCAATGCGTGACATGATGCAAGACGCAAACAGATGAATGGATGGCATATTCATGTTCCTCATGTTTTTCTGATCAATTTTCATATATAAAGTATTTTATTTCGAGTTACGGTTTGCAAGATATGAATTATGCAAGATTTAAACATTATCTGCAATTTTCGAAAAAACGAAACGGGTTGGGTCTCTTCTCACCACGAGCAGAGCTAGCCCGGGCCACGCGACCTGCGGGCCGGGGTGCGACGAGGCGGAGGGAGGGGCCCGGGTTGGTTCCGCAAACCTCGAGGGGGGTACTCGCAAAACGGACGAGAAACAAGGACACCGGGTTAGCAAAGAAAGACTTGCGGGGGCCTCGGTGCAAAGCCGAAGGGATGCGGATCCGGAGGAGATATCTCACCGGGCGGGTGGCTAGCCGGAGAGGATGACGGGTGGGGCCGGGGGGTCGACGTGGCGGATGACGTGGCGAAGCATGTGCAGCACGCACGAGAAGATGTTCGATGCCTTGCGCGTTCCGGAGAACGTGGTCACCGGTGGTGGTGCGGACGCGCGGGCGGCGACCGGAGGCGTTCCAGGACGCGCAAGCTGGTGCATAGGAAGCGCCTCGTCGGCGTGGACCATGGGGTGGCGGCGCCGTTGTCGGGGACCACCGGAGAACTCGCCGGCGGTGACCATCGCGCAGCGGAACGACGGCATCAACGTCGGCAACAGCAACGAGAGGCGGAACGAGGCGTGGAGGAGGTCAAGGAAATGTGGTATGTTACCAGGAGGACGACGGCGAGGTCGGTTTGGCCGGAGGAGATCGGGATCGGCCGGAATCGGAGAAGAAACGCGGCGGCCGAGGTTGGGGAAAAACGACCGTGTCGTCGATTCAAGGCGCGCGAGGATGATTCGTTGGACTAGGATGATCAGCGAGACGAGGCGGTCCTCCTGGTGCTCTCGACATGGCGAGGGGTGGCCGAAATCGATGGGGAGACGACGACGATGGCGCGATGGTTCTCGGTGGTGTTACAGAGAGAGGAATAGAAAAAAAGGGAGGAGAAGAGGGTGGCGGCGGCTCAAGGGTGGAGAGGAGATGGAGCTAGGGTTTGGAGAGGGATAAGAAGAAGGGAGGGAGCAGGTGGAGGTGGGGCAAGGCGCGGTGGTGAAGGACCAGAGCACTCACGCTCCTTTCGTGCTAGAAGACGACGAGGAAAAAGGAGACTCGGTCTCCTGACGAAAAGGTACGGGCCAGGAGGTGGGTTGGGCCAAAAGAGAGATAGGGGAAGGTGGGCCGGACGGGGAGGAAAAGGGAGAAGGGCCAGGGATGGGCTCGTTGGGTTAGAGGGGTTAGGATTTTGCAAACTTTTCTGTTTTTTTATTTAAACCCTTTTGAATTCAAAACCCTTTTAGTTTTGATTTGAATCAAGGATGAGAGTGAGTATTTAAAATAGCTTTCAAAAATATTTAATTCATTTTTAATCAAAACAAAGGCACATTTATATTTCAAAACTTTATTAGTTGAAAACTTAGTTATAAAATAAGAACTATGGGAGAGAAAGATTAGGGTTTATTTAGAGTGAAAGGTAAGGGAGGGTTTATAAAATAGTTTTATTTAATAAAAACATGGATGATATGATGCATGATGCATGGTGATGCATAAAAGAAAAAGAACAAGGAGATCTATTAGATACCCACGTGTGGTTAGAGCGCTCAGTCTCGGAACAGATAACAAGAACTCGGGGCCCTAAGATATTTAGGAAACACAAGTGAGCTGTCACAAAACGAGCAGCTGACCCACCGACGCCTCCGCTAATCAAATATCAACAACTAAAGTAACCATGATTCTTACCAACATATAACCCGATAAGATAACAATAACGGTAATGAGATAAAACAACACTAGCATGCACTACGACTCGCAAGGCAGACTCGATACCAAACAATAGCCGTAGGAGGTGGTGGTGGCAATATGGGCTGCTTGAGGTAACAAGTGGAAGGGACACGTGACAAGAACGCAACTTAAAGATAGCATGAGGGAGAAGGCAAAATAAAATAGGTGAGTGACTCCTGCAGGGACAGGAGTATAGGGGAAATGCTTGCCTGTTAAATCTTGCCGAGGAACATCCGGAGAACTCGTCGTATCTCACCGCACCACTTCGCGATCCTATCCGGGAAGAAGCAAATGCTGGAACACACAACGCATGCAAGTCTTACTACTACGGATAAAGAAGATCCGAGCATGATCAAGATGATATGCATGACATGGCATAGATGGTGCAATGCATCTTATCCAATTTAATCGGAGTCGGAACCCCGAACACACAAATTAGGTTGGAGTTGCATTTCCTACCGTCAAATTTAAGTGTTGCTTAGCATGGCATAACATGGCAGGGGTGAGCTACTTCGAGTATTAAACGGAGCGGGGAAACCTTAGGTGGATATCCGAAATACTCCGCATATATGTGAGATGAATATGCGAAACTATCAATGCGTGACATGATGCAAGACGCAAACAGATGAATGGATGGCATATTCATGTTCCTCATGTTTTTCTGATCAATTTTCATATATAAAGTATTTTATTTCGAGTTACGGTTTGCAAGATATGAATTATGCAAGATTTAAACATTATCTGCAATTTTCAGAAAAACAGAAACGGGTTGGGTTTCTTCTCACCACGAGCAGAGCTAGCCCAGGCCACTGACCTGCGGGCCAGGGTGCTGACGAGGCAGAGGGAGGGGCCCGGGTTGGTTCTGCAAACCTCGAGGGGGGTACTCGCAAAACAGACAGAAACAAGGACCCCGGGTTAGCAAAGAAAGACTTGCAGGGGCCTCGGTGCAAAACTGAAGGGATCTGGATCTGGAGGAGATATCTCACCGGGCGGGTGGCTAGCCAGAGAGGATGACGGGTGGGGCCAGGGGGTCGACGTGGCGGATGACGTGGCGAAGCATGTGCAGCACGCACAGAAGATGTTCGATGCCTTGCGCGTTCCAGAGAACGTGGTCACCGGTGGTGGTGCGGACGCGCGCGGGCGACTGGAGGCGTTCCAGGACGCGCAAGCTGGTGCATAGGAAGCGCCTCGTCGGCGTGGACCATGGGGTGGCGGCGCCGTTGTCGGGGACCACCGGAGAACTCGCCGGCGGTGACCATCTGCAGCGGAACGGCGGCATCAACGTCGGCAACAGCAACGAGAGGCGGAACGAGGCGTGGAGGAGGTCAAGGAGATGTGGTATGTTACCAGGAGGACGACGGCGAGGTCGGTTTGGCCGGAGGAGATCGGGATCGGCCAGAATCGGAGAAGAAACGCGGCGGCCGAGGTTGGGGAAAAACGACCGTGTCGTCGATTCAAGGCGCGCGAGGATGATTCGTTGGACTAGGATGATCAGCGAGACGAGGCGGTCCTCCTGGTGCTCTCGACATGGCGAGGGGTGGCCGAAATCGATGGGGAGACGGCGACGATGGCGCGGTGGTTCTCGGTGGTGTTACAGAGAGAGGAATAGAAAAAAAGGGAGGAGAAGAGGGTGGCGGCGGCTCAAGGGTGGAGAGGAGATGGAGCTAGGGTTTGGAGAGGGATAAGAAGAAGGGAGGGAGCAGGTGGAGGTGGGGCAAGGCGCGGTGGTGAAGGACCAGAGCACTCACGCTCCTTTCGTGCTAGAAGACGACGAGGAAAAAGGAGACTCGGTCTCCGACGAAAAGGTACGGGCCGGGGAGGTGGGTTGGGCCAAAAGAGAGATAGGGGAAGGTGGGCCGGACGGGGAGGAAAAGGGAGAAGGGCCAGGGATGGGCTGCTGGGTTAGAGGGGTTAGGATTTTGCAAACTTTTCTGTTTTTTTTATTTAAACCCTTTTGAATTCAAAACCCTTTTAGTTTTGATTTGAATCAAGGATGAGAGTGAGTATTTAAAATAGCTTTCAAAAATATTTAATTCATTTTTAATCAAAACAAAGGCACATTTATATTTCAAAACTTTATTAGTTGAAAACTTAGTTATAAAATAAGAACTATGGGAGAGAAAGATTAGGGTTTATTTAGAGTGAAAGGTAAGGAGGGTTTATAAAATAGTTTTATTTAATAAAAACATGGATGATATGATGCATGATGCATGGTGATGCATAAAAGAAAAAGAACAAGGAGATCTATTAGATACCCACGTGTGGTTAGAGCGCTCAGTCTCGGAACAGATAACAAGAACTCGGGGCCCTAAGATATTTAGGAAACACAAGTGAGCTGTCACAAAACGAGCAGCTGACCCACCGATGCCTCCGCTAATCAAATATCAACAACTAAAGTAACCATGATTCTTACCAACATATAACCCGATAAGATAACAATAACGGTAACGAGATAAAACAACACTAGCATGCACTACGACTCGCAAGGCGGACTCGATAACCAAACAATAGCCGTAGGAGGTGGTGGTGGCAATATGGGCTGCTTGAGGTAAAAAGTGGAAGGGACACGTGACAAGAATGCAACTTAAAGATAGCATGAGGGAGAAGGCAAAATAAAATAGGTGAGCGACTCCTGCAGGGACGGGAGTATAGGGGAAATGCTTGCCTGTTAAATCTTGCCGAGGAACATCCGGAGAACTCGTCGTATCTCACCGCACCACTTCGCGATCCTATCCGGGAAGAAGCAAATGCTGGAACACACAACGCATGCAAGTCTTACTACTACGGATAAAGAAGATCCAGCATGATCAAGATGATATGCATGACATGGCATAGATGGTGCAATGCATCTTATCCAATTTAATCGGAGTCGGAACCCCGAACACACAAATTAGGTTGGAGTTGCATTTCCTACCGTCAAATTTAAGTGTTGCTTAGCATGGCATAACATGGCAGGGGTGAGCTACTTCAGTATTAAACGGAGCAGGGAAACCTTAGGTGGATATCCGAAATACTCCGCATATATGTGAGATGAATATGCGAAACTATCAATGCGTGACATGATGCAAGACGCAAACAGATGAATGGATGGCATATTCATGTTCCTCATGTTTTTCTGATCAATTTTCATATATAAAGTATTTTATTTCGAGTTACGGTTTGCAAGATATGAATTATGCAAGATTTAAACATTATACGCAATTTTCAGAAAAACAGAAACGGGTTGGGTCTCTTCTCACCATGAGCGAGCTAGCCCAGGCCACTGACCTGCGGGCCAGGGTGCTGACGAGGCAGAGGGAGGGGCCCGGGTTGGTTCTGCAAACCTCGAGGGGGGGTACTCGCAAAACAGACAGAAACAAGGACCCCGGGTTAGCAAAGAAAGTCTTGCAGGGGCCTCGGTGCAAAACTGAAGGGATCTGGATCTGGAGGAGATATCTCACCGGGCGGGTGGCTAGCCAGAGAGGATGACGGGTGGGGCCAGGGGGTCGACGTGGCGGATGACGTGGCGAAGCATGTGCAGCACGCACGGAAGATGTTCGATGCCTTGCGCGTTTCAGAGAACGTGGTCACCGGCGGTGGTGCGGACGCGCGCGGGCGACTGGAGGCGTTCCAGGACGCGCAAGCTGGTGCATAGGAAGCGCCTCGTCGGCGCGGACCATGGGGTGGCGGCGCCGTTGTCGGGGACCACCGGAGAACTCGCCGGTGGTGACCATCTGCAGCGGAACGGCGGCATCAACGTCGGCAACAGCAGCGAGAGGCGGAACGAGGCGTGGAGGAGGTCAAGGAGACGTGGTATGTTACCAGGAGGACGACGGCGAGGTCGGTTTGTCCGGAGGAGGTCGGGGTCGGCCGGAATCGGAGAAGAAACGCGGCGGCCGAGGTTGGGGAAAAACTACCGTGTCAGCGAGACGAGGCGGTCCTCCTGGTGCTCTCGACATGGCGAGGGGTGGCCGAAATTGATGGGGAGACGGCGACGATGGCGCGGTGGTTCTCGGTGGTGTTACAGAGAGAGGAATAGAAAAAAAAGGAGGAGAAGAGGCGCGCGAGGATGATTCGTTGGACTAGGATGATCAGCGAGACGAGGCGGTCCTCCTGGTGCTCTCGACATGGCGAGGGGTGGCCGAAATTGATGGGGAGACGGTGACGATGGCGCGGTGGTTCTCGGTGGTGTTACAGAGAGAGGAATAGAAAAAAAAGGAGGAGAAGAGGGTGGCGGCGGCTCAAGGGTGGAGAGGAGATGGAGCTAGGGTTTGGAGAGGGATAAGAAGAGGGGAGGGAGTAGGTGGAGGTGGGGCAAGGCGCGGTGGTGGAGGACCAGAGCACTCACGCTCCTTTCGTGCTAGAAGACGACGAGGAAAAAGGAGACTCGGTCTCCTGACGAAAAGGTACGGGCCAGGAGGTGGGTTGGGCCAAAAGAGAGAGAGGGGAAGGTGGGCCGGACGGGGAGGAAAAGGGAGAAGGGCCAGGGATGGGCTGCTGGGTTAGAGGGGTTAGGATTTTGCAAACTTTTCTGTTTTTTTATTTAAACCCTTTTGAATTCAAAACCCTTTTAGTTTTGATTTGAATCAAGGATGAGAGTGAGTATTTAAAATAGCTTTCAAAAATATTTAATTCATTTTTAATCAAAACAAAGGCACATTTATATTTCAAAACTTTATTAGTTGAAAACTTAGTTATAAAATAAGAACTATGGGAGAGAAAGATTAGGGTTTATTTAGAGTGAAAGGTAAGGGAGGGTTTATAAAATAGTTTTATTTAATAAAAACATGGATGATATGATGCATGATGCATGGTGATGCATAAAAGAAAAAGAACAAGGAGATCTATTAGGGGTACTACCCGGGGCCGTTACACAACCCCGCCGCAATCCGAGGTCCGAGGTGAAAGTTGTGGCCCCCGCAAGTTGGCAGCATTGGGAGGAAGACGATGGCCCAGCGCCGTCGGATCCTGATCCGACGCTCCGCGTGCGTCGCCCGCGCCCGACGTGCATGCGCCATGCACGCGTGGCCCAGGCCGCAGCTGGGCCGGCCCACTTCCTTTCCCGCCCCCTGTTTGAATTCAAAATTCGTTTAACTCTTTTTAGATAAATTGCAAACTAATGCTGTGTTAAAAATTGAATAACTCCAAATCTACTTGGCCAAATTTTACAAATTTTATATATTTGGAAAGCTTAAAGTTTTCTCTACAAAATTTCATTGGATTCAAACCCATATATGTTGTATAATTAATTTAGCAAAATAAACAAGACAGGGACTTTTCTTCCTTAGAATAATTATTAAAAATCAACCACAAATGATTTTAAGTTAATTCCAACTCCTATAAATCACCTTACACTTGTACTAATTGTTTATACAAAAATATACCATGATTACTTTGAATGATCATGGCCTAGATTAATTAAAGGACTATATGGCTATTTCTAGTTAAAGATATTGTCCAAAACTATTAATAAATCATAGGGGAGTTTTTCTCTCACTTAAATCTTGTCATGAACAATTAAAAATGAGGTAGAGACTCTGGTCATATATGTCTCAAATGAATTGTTGATGATATTAAATCACCTCAATAGTAGTTGTTAACTTAGTTACAACTATGTGTTAAATCATATGAGAGGTATTCATCTCATTTAAATCTTGTTCTCTAGTAATTCAACATGAGGTAGTGACCATGGTCTATAAAATCTCATATTGAGTTATTTGGTGACATTAAATCACTACCGTGTTAGGATTAAATTGCATGAGGTATGAAACCTCATTTAAATCATTTTCTCAGATGATAAGTATGAAGAGGTTGACTTTGGTCAACCTAGGTCATATATTATTCATGAGAGAAATTAAATCTTAATAAGATAATGAGAGGAAATTATTTTTCTTAAAATAAGAACGGAACACATCCACCCACTTAATAGTAGTGTGTGATGCTAGTTTAAGTTGTGTAAATCTTGTGTGTGCTTAGTTTAGTATTTTAGTTTGGTATGATGATTGTGTACCCTGTATTCGTATTTTAGACGCTAGTACCGGAGACTATCAGGAGGAGGAGGTCTTCTACAAAGAGGAAGGAGAAGAGAACTTTGACCACCACCTCAACCAAGGCAAGCTAATATTCTTGCCAAGTGCAAAGCCCCTTGGGGCAAGGCACCATGAATCTTATCTTTTCTTACATAAGCCTATCCCAAGTTTATATCTTATCAAGATTTTACTTGTTTTCTCAAGAAGTTAGTTTTATAGTTAACTTGGGTCAAAGGAGAGAAATTTACTAGAGTAGTAAAGTTAGTCTCCCTCAAGCAAAGCAAGATAATACTCTTGCAAAGTGCAAAGCTCACCATGAGCAAGACATTACCCCATTTACTTTATGCTTATGATCCTATTTCCCAGTTTTACTTTACAAGCTTTATTTACTTTTGTTTTATCAAAGTACTTTTGATTTATCACTACTAGGAAAAAGCCTATAGGTGGAGGCAAGTGGTGCTGGCGCACCACCTAGGACGTGCGCCGGTGGAAACATTTGCCGGCGCACCACTTTGCAGCCGCGCCGGCGATGCAGCACTACTGCCGGCGCAGCACCGAAAAAGACGCGCCGGGGAAAAATCCTGGCATGGCCGCGGCCGATTCGGGCCAGGCCCAAGAATCATTGCCGGCGCACCAGCCCAGGGGTGCGCCGGCGGAAAATGCGCTATTGCCGGCGCACCCCTGGGCTGGTGCGCCGGAAATGATTCTTGGGCCTGGCCCGGGGGTGATATAGCCGAAAGGGCTATGTGCTGCCGGCGCACCCATGCCCTGGTGCGCCGGCAGTAACCTGGGCAGTTATTTCTGCTCAACAACCACTCCCCCACTACTACCACTCCTCTCCTCCACACAAACCCGACCCTTCACCCAACCCAGCTCATTTTTGCCCATTTCTATCCCCAATTTCACCAATTTCACCAAACAAAATCATATTTTTTGAGCAAATCTTCCCTTCCTACATGCATCTCCCACATCCCCCTATGTAGATGTAGATCTACTATCCCGCATTGACCGCTCAATCTAGATCTAGATCTAGAAAGTCGACTTCCATACGCCGTGTTCGCGGCGCGACGTCTCGATCTCGTTGACGAATATATCAAACAAATAGGTGATTAATGAACAAATTGAGGAATGAAATCGACGTATGTTGGACATTTGAAGCAAAGCTTTCGTGTGTGGCATATATATATATGTTGTGTTTGTGTTTGTGCTTGTGTGTGTTGGCGTTGAAAATGAGTTGCCAACGTTGCGCCGAAATGTTGATTCTTTAAGTTTCCGTTTCGGCACATTTACGGCGCTCCTATGTCCTACCGTGTAGGAAGGTCATGCCGAAATTTTCCGTGAAAACTACCGACGGATGGATGGTTCTAATCAATTATATAATCTTACCGTGCAGGCGATAATGGTTATCGAGATGAGTGAAAGCGTCGTGATGAGATATCTGAAACACGCGATCATCGACATGTATGAAAATAACCGCACGGAGGTATTGTGTCCGTGCCTGGAGATGCAAACGATGGAAATGGTTTGACCCGTATTCGAGCAAATTGCGGGGGCACCTGCTCACTAATGGTTTCATGCATGGACACACTCAATGGATGAGTGATGATGGCGCGGAGGTCAATGGGGCGACGGCGGCAGGTGGTAATAATGGCCGGCTAGAAGGAGGGCATCATGATATTGATGACGATGAAGAGTTTGTCGCACGGGACGATAACCTTGACGACGACAATAACCTTGACGACGACGAAGAGGTGCCGCTAGCTTCAGTCGTGCGGGACCCTCATCTTCAAGATCTGCTTCTCGAAAAGACGAAAGGCGCCAAGCGGAAATCAAAGCTTGAGCAACTCGAGATAGACTTGAATACTCCGTTGTACGACTCAGGTCGCGGGTTGGGGGAGTCTCGCTTGAGAGTAGCTCTCGATGTGCTGCAGATGAAGGCGAAACACGGATGGACGGACACAAGCGTCGACGACATCCTGGAATACGTCAAAGATCTCCTTCCTGCCCGGAACACGTGTCCTGGTAGTCTAGCCGAGGCCAAGAGAATCACGTGCCCTCTCGACTTACCCCACGAAAAGTATCACGCCTGCATCAACGACTGTATCATGTATCGCAAGGAGCACATGGACAAGACCAAATGTCCCGTGTGTGAAGCTGAACGGTACAAGAAAGGGAAGAAGAAAGCTCCTCGGAAAGTTGTGTGGTACTTCCCACTCGCCCCCCGGCTTCAACGGTTCTACGCGGACCGCAAGGAAGCAAAGCTCATGCGCTGGCACGCAGAAAGAAAGGAGGCAGTGTTGAATGATGAAGAGCGGATTGCGAACCCAGTGCTGATGCACCCTTCGGATGCAAGCCAGTGGAAAGCATTAGACAATGAATTCGGAGGTTTTGGGGCAGATCCCAGAAACATCAGGTTGGGTGCGAGCATGGACGGATTCAATCCGTTCGGAAACCAGAGCAGCACACATAGCACATGGCCCGTGTTTGTATGGATCTACAACCTCCCGCCCTGGCTGTGCATGAAGAGGAAGTACATACAGATGAGTATGCTAATTCAAGGGCCGACACAACCAGGAAACGATATCAACATGTATCTTGAACTATTAAAGGAGGATCTTGAAACGTTGTGGGCGGAGGAAGGGGTAGATACATGGGACGCCGTCGCGGAAGAATATTTCCCTTTGAGAGCCGCGTTGATCACGACGGTGCAGGACTACCTCGGATACGGTTACATTTCGTGCCAGGTGTGCCATGGACACAAGGCATGTGTCAGGTGCATGGAAGAGACGATATTTTGCAGCTTGGTAAGGATCCCGGCTCTTCGAAAACAGTTTACATGGGGCATCGAAGGTGGCTACAGAAGACTGACCCGTGGAGAAAGCGTGGAGATCTGTTCGATGGTACAAATGAACCCCGAGGACCTCCACGTAAGAAGTGCGGCGAAGATATCGATACATTACTGATAGGTTGGAAGGAGTGCCCTGCGCCGGGAAAGATTCGCCAAAAGCCTGGAGAGAAGAAGAAGAAAAAGGAAACGACGCCGCTCATTGGTGTATGGAAAAGGAGGTCCGTGTTTTGGGACTTGCCGTACTTGAAAATTCTCGATACACCTCACTGCCTTGATGTCATGCATATTACAAAGAACGTGTGCGAGAGCTTGCTTGGCACTCTTCTCAACATGCCGGACCGGACCAAAGATGGGCCGAAAGCAAGACACGACCTGAAAGTTTTGGGCATCGGGGAAGAGCTTCGGATCCCGCCGGCCCAAGAGGGACGATCGGAGGAGGAGGCGGACGGCGGTCGAAGCGCAAAAGGATTAAGCAGCCGGACTATTACTCGTCCCCCCTCCCCGCTTCACTTTTAGTCCGGCCGAGGTCGATCAATTTTTCAATTGCCTTCTAGGAGTCAGAGTGCCCTTCGGTTACTCCGGGCTAATAAGCAGATACATGGACCCCAAGAAACGAAACTTCGGCGGCATGAAGTCTCATGACTGTCACGTGATGATGATGCGAGATTCTTCCGGTTGCAATCCGAGGTATAATGGATGACCATGTCCGTGCAACGCTGACTCGGGCTCCGTAACTTCTTCGACGTCATAACTCGGAAGTCGATAAGCGTGAAGAAACTCGCAAGGCTCCAGGAAGAGATCGTGGTGATCCTATGTGAGATGGAGATGTACATCCCGCCTGCATTCTTTGACGTGATGGTCCATCTGTTGATCCATATCATGGATGATATCGTCAGTCTAGGGCCAGCATTCTTACACAACATGATGCCGTTTGAAAGAATGAATGGGGTCATTAAAGGATACGTTCGTAACAGGTCACATCCGGATGGAAGCATCGTCCGGGGCTGGCTCACCGAAGAGTGCATCTCTTTACGCACGAATTATCTAGACATCGAGGACCCTGTTGGTTTGCCTCAAAACAAGCACGTCCGCAGGTTCGAGGGAGTAGGCCACAAAAATGGAAGGAAGGAGCTGCACGTGCACATGTCTGGTCGGACTTCCGACTTTGACAGGGCCAACTTAGTAGCGCTACAACACATTGACTTGATCGATCCTTGGTTGAAAGAGCACAAAAACATGATAGAGAACAGTGGCAAGCCGATGATGACAGAAGCATAAATATACAGAGAGCACAACTCCTCTTTCGCGCGCTGGTTCAAAGACCACATTGATGCTAATCCCCCACCAATGGATTCTGACAAGGATAAACTAGTATTGGCCTTGTCACATGGCCCCGCGCCCAACATCATGACTTACCAAGCGTACGATATCAACGGGTACACATTCTACACAGAAGAAAAAGACAAGAACAGAGTGTTTACCGAACTCGGGGGTAACGATGGATTCCTGGACGGGTGACGTAAAGACTAGATACTACGGAAGAATCGAGGAAATCCGGGAGCTTAGCTACGCTGGGGAGAAAGTGCCGATGTTCCGTATCAGATGGACTAAGAGCGTCACAAAAGAAGACCGGTATTTCACCACCATGTTTCTACCCGAAGCCAACAAATCAAAGTCCACGAACGCCACCGCGCAGAATGAGCCATGGGTACTGGCAGAACACGTGCATCAATGCTTCTTCATAACCGACCCATCCAGGCCTAGCCGTGTTATCGTGAGGAGAGGCAAGAGGACCATCGTCGGAATGGATGGTGTCGCCAACGAGGAAGACTTCGAAGGACAAGTCGGAGACCCAATGATGGAAGAATCCGAGGATGAAGACACAACATACACCACAAGAAGAAGCAGGACCACGCTACCGAGGTCAGGTCGACCCTTCAAAAGAAGAAGTCACGACACGGGGCTAAATTATTCAACGACGAGCAAGAAAAGCAAGAAGAAAGAAAAACACTCTTCTCAATCGATGATGTAAAACTTTATTTGCAATCTATAACTCATATTTTGTTTAATTAATAACTACTCATATGGTCATGTCCAATACTTTATGTATGACTAATTAATATTGTGTTGGTCAATATTTTGTGTATGTATATATAACTCATATTTTTTTGTAATGCCTAATTAACTCATATTTCTTTGTTATTATCTTGAAAAGAGAAGGAAAAAATAGTATAGGATTTGTGGGAAAAGAAAAGAAACATAAAAGAAAGGGAAAAGAAATAAAGAAAAGAAGAAAAATAAAATAAAATAGAAAAGGAAATGGCCAGCCAGGGTTGGGGGACAAGTCCTAGGTATAGCCGGGCTCACCTTATTGCCAGCGCACCACCTGTTTGGTTCGCCGGGGGTATAATTGTCCCCGGCGAACCAATCATGTGGTGCGCCGGCAATAAGGTGGGTCCGGCTATAGTTGGGACTTAACCGCTGTGCGACCCTCTTCTCCCTCCCCATTCCCAATCGAGCGCCACCGCCACTATCGATCTCGAGCGCCGCCGCCACCGTCGATCTCGAGCGCCATCGCGCGGAAGCCCTGGACCAAGAGACCTCGCTGCACGCCGGAGCTGCCGCGCAAGGAGGAGCAGGGTATCGCCGCGGAGAGGAGGGGGAGGGCGTCACGCGCCGGCCACCATCGGCACCGTCACCGAGAGGACGAGGGCGTTGCGCGCCGGCCACCGTCGCGGAGAGGAGCAGCAGGGCGTCGCCACCATCGCCGTTGGTAAGAACCCCTCTCCCTTCCCCTCTTCCTTCCCCTATCCATCCCCCTCTTCCTTCCCTCTCTCTGCCTCCGATTCTTGCTTTAGTTCTTGCAGTAGGTCTTGCAGTAGCCGATTCTTGCAGTAGAATCAAATGATTGAGGAAAAAATGCTACTGATGGTGTTAGTTCATTTTAAATTGGTGCTAGTTCTTGCAAATTGGTGCTCTGCCTCAGGGTATGCTAGTTAATTTTAAATCTTAGGAACCAATCAGATGTTAATTACAATTGAATTCTATAGATGTTGGCTGGTTGATATAGCAATAATGCTCTCTGGTTCATTTAAAAAATGATGAAATGAACACTTTAGGGTTCAATTCATTCTATGTTTCATTTAAAACAAAATGAAAATGATGTACATGGTTCTCTGGTTCATTTAGTTTAGGAGTAGCTATAGTAGTAGGCTGTTTTTATGCTATGGTTTATGATGAAAATAAAAATTAGACACTAAGCAGTATGTTAGTTCTTCATTAAATGAAAATGAAAATGAAAATTAAAATGGTTTTGCTAGATGCCCTGTGACTTCTTCTGGTTCAATTCATTCTTTTAAATGTGAAAATGAAAATAAAAATGCTTGCAGTACCTAGGTAGCTAGGCAGTAGGGTTTTTTGGTTATGCTACTGCCAATTCATATAAATTAAAGTAACAATTAAGCTCTCCGGTTTGAAACTAAACCAATTTTAAAATGAAATGCAAGATGCAATGCTTATGCTACTACCATATATATAAAATGCTCATGCTTATGCTACTGCAATCAAGTTGAAAATGAACTTTATATATGTTGGTTTAGTTGGTTTAGATGAAATGCAAATGAAGTAGCTAGCTAGGTTCATGTTTCTTAGGTATGTTCATAATAATATGATGGTTCTCTGGTTAAAATAATTTAGTAGGTTTAGTTAATAAAATTTGCTAGCAGTACATGGTTCATTTAAATGAAATGAACACTAGTTGGCAGTAGCAAATGCTACTACTGGTTTAGCTACTGGTTTAAAACTACAATGTTGCTTAGTTCATGTTGCTTAGGTATTTAGTTCATTAGGTGGAGTTCATTGATGGTTAGTATTTAGGGTTTCAATTTATATTTACTAAATGCTTTATATACTAAATGCTTCTGGTTGAGATGGAAATGAAAATGAAGCTAGCAGTAGCTGTTGGTTTACACATTCTTGATTCATGCTTATTAAATTTTTAGGGTTCATATATAGCAAGAATGCATTCTCTGGTTCATTTAAATGCCTAATGAAATGCATTCTCTGGTTCATGCTAATAACAAGAATGAAATGCTAATATACAAAATGAATTGCTGCCAGTGTAGGTGTTGCATGCTCATGCTAATAATATGAATGAAATGCAAAATTGCTTGCTCATGTTCATGCTCCTAACAAGAATGAAATGCAAAAATGCTGCCATAAATTGCTACTCGGTTAAAAATGCTCAATTGTTTAGTTCAAAATGCTCATGCATGCTCACTCGGTTGTAAATTAATTTGGTTCAAAATGAAAATGCATCATTACCTACTGCCAAAAAAAGAAAATGAAATAGAGGTTTGGCTCAAAATTGATTTTACTTGCGTAGCTAAAATGAAAATTGATTTTGTTTAGTTAATTGGCCGAGTGCATGTACAAGGTGAAGGAATGTCACTTTAATTCCACTTATTTGTACACCTTTTTCACTCATTTGTATTTCTCATAGCATTCATATATCATGGATTAGTTTTCTGGACCCCAAGTAATTCCCTGAAGCTTATGTATATATAATGTATTTGGTTTCTCTGTTGGGGGTATATGATTGTGGTGCCCCTGTGTAGTGACCTCACTTTAAATAAAGTGCAAGTCCCTGTGCATTAGTGCTAGTCCCTGGATCGAACTGCTAGCACACACAGTTTAAGATGAAATACCAAGTAGCAAAGGTCTTCATTACAACCTAAGATCCAGCGAAAATAAAATAGTTCGATACAACTTGCATAGCTCAAGGGCTAGCATAAACATAAATCGAGTTCAACATCAAGCGGAAAGAAAATAGCATGGAGTCCTCTTCCTTCACGGATGCCACAGGCAGACATGTTGGGCAAAGACTCGTGATCCTAACATCTTCTTCAACAACTAGGGATACCTGCAACATCAAACGTTGCAGCCCGAAGGAATCAATACATTTGGAATAGTATTGGCAAGGACACTTTTGTGGACTCAAAAGGCATCCTACACCTACGTGCACATCCGGCGAGGTAGAGCTCAAGTTCATTTTGCATAAAGCCAATTTTTCCCTATCTTTTATCAAAACATTTTCTTTCAATCTAATTAACGGTAACATTGGTAAAACCCCGGTGTACCGGTTAACGATAACATTGGTAAAGCCCCAATGTACCTTCCTACCCTTGTTCACCCATCAAATTTTATTTAAGAAATTGGGATGAGGAGATCTTCGAACAAGGACTTGTCAGTTCGCTCAAGTTGTCCATAACCGGGGACACGGCTAAGTACTCAGATTTTACACTCTCGAGAGGTTGTACACCTTTACCCACATGGCCAGGTCAATCCTTCTACCTCGATGCACATTTTGCTCAGAGGACGAGTGCGGACCGTGGCCGAGACCTTCCGTGTGTAATCACCCGAACCATTCCCTAAGGGCCCCGTTCCACCTACGGTATCCCTCTACCACCACCTGGCCCCTAGGATCCGGGTTCATACAACATACTTTGTCAAGCCAGAGCCATAGTAGCATGTGGTTGTACGGAAAGCTAATGAGCAAGGTTTGTCTACAATCTCTTTAAGCCTGGGTGACTTTCCGCAAGTGTGCACTAGCACCAGGGTCTCGCCCCCTGATACAGCCACCCTCTCCATAACTCCACCATTCACCCAGGTAATTCATTAAACTTAGTTGTTTTTCCTTAACCTCTATCAAAACCTTTTTCATGGCATAGCAGGTAACAACTAAATTTAATGGCGGCTAAGGGAGTCTAGGAATGGTGTAGCTAAACTACTAGGATTTAATAGCAGGCAAAAAGCATAAACCCTAGACATCTCTACTATAAAAACACTACAGTGCAAGAATTAAAACTAGGACTTTTGGTGTGTGTCACTTGCCTTTTTCAGAGGGAAGAGTTGCAATCTTCGCAGTCACAATCTAGCAACTGTCATCACAGTCGCAATCTACAAGCATTCATACATAGCACGATAAACACAATGCACAACACAAATGCACAAGCATAGACATGAGATGCATATGATATTTACACAAGTTCACTCCATTTAATGATCTCTGGTTGTCACTATATGCATGATGCCATGGTCAAGTTTTATGGTCGGTTTAATTATTGCGAACCATCTATGTCGCACTAGCGAGGGGCAACTACCATTAATTGAAAAAGGTGTTTTGGTACGGTAAACAAATGGTGGTTTTGGTACTACTGTATAGAGGATAACATTTTCAATCATATGCAAAAGGAATCACCCGAAAAGGGTATGTAGATCTCATTTTATGGGTGAAGTAGTCCAATTAGGCATTTAAATTTGAATGAAACTCAAACTACTGTAAGTCCGCATTTTACTGTTCAAAAATGTTCCTTATATTTTTAGGATTCCAACGGTATATGATTTGTAATTTTTGGACCTACAGAACTCTGCTTATGATTTTTACGGAGCGCGGACTATCGAAACCGAGTTTAAACGTAAACTAGGGTGTGTCCCTGACACATGGCGCAATCCTATTGGTCTATACCTCTTCGCGCGGATCAGCTCTTTGCACCGTTGGATCTAACTAACATCTATGGCTGAGATCTGTCTACAGGAAAGAAAAGAAAATACAAAAGAGAAAGGGCAGGAGCTCACGTGGCGGCGACGTGGCGCACGTGTGGCGGCTGACGGGGCGGCGATGGTGGTTGGCCGGCGGCGCTCGGGTCGTTCTCACCGGCGGCGCTCGGGCGGCTTCCGGCGGCGGCGAGGCGGTGGACGACGTGCGGCTCGTCGAGGCGCGTCGGGTGGAGGCACCGGCGCGGCCTATCTCGGCCTGTGGCGGTAGCGAGCGGTGGATGGAGGCAGCGGCGGAGCGGCGACTCCGGCGAGCTATTGCGGCAGCCTGGGGGCGTGAATGCGGGGGAGGAGAAGGGGAATTGAGAGAGGAGAGGCGGGGCTTTAAGGGGAGGGGCTCGGGGCCGAAAGGGGGAGGGGTGAGCGGGGTGGGGCGAGTGGTGGCCGGCGTGGGGAGCGACCAGGGGCGGTTCTGCGCGTGTGTGCGTGCGTCGTGGGGAGGCGGCGGTTGGAGACGATGGGGAGGAGCGCGTGCGCGGGCTGTCCTGGCCGGCTGGGCCGGTGGTGGCCTTGTCGAGGAGAGAGGCTGGGGCGTGGGGGAAGCCTGGCTGGGCCGTTCGGCCGCTGGTCGGCCCAGTTGGGTCGGCCACCCTTTTTTTTTTGTTTGTTTTTTTTTTTTATCTCTTTCTCTCATTTGAAAAAAGCATTTGGTGTGCCAAAATTATTCAGAAAAATGCAAATGAGGTATCGATGGATTCCTTGCGAAAAGAGCTTCACTTTGGAACCATTTTTGAAACAAAAAAGAATACTTTTAAAACCAAAATTCGCATAGACGCATAAGTGGCTAATAGCGCTATTTTAGGGTTTGGTTTTTGAAATGCACATTGAATTTTCCCTAAATGCAAAAATGTCATGATGCACATGTATGAAATTCATGCTTAGGAATGCCATGCATGAAGTTTGAACTTTTGAAAATTGGGATGTTACACCCTGTTTGGATGATTTTATTCATCCACACATATTTTTTCTTGCTGTGATAAATTGATGACCCATTTACTTGATGTACATGGTTCTCTGGAAATGAATTGGGGTTTTATTATAGTGGAAATGCTACTGGTGGTATTTAAATGCTGATGCTATGCATGCTGCTGCTGTGCATGTTGCTGTTATGGTTATGGTTATGGTGATGGTTGAGCTAAATGAACATGCTGATTATGGTGATGGTTGAGCTCCGGTGAAAATGAAGTTGTTATATATATATGTTTGCATTTACGTTACGAGGATTGAGTTGCTATTGAGTGCCGGAATGTCGATTCATTTCCGTTCCGGCAATTCTAGCACTCGGCATGACCAATTTTTAGCAAAGGTCATGCCGAATTTTTCCGTGAATTCTAACTCTTTTTCATCTTCTATTAGTGCAAGCCACCATGTCGTCTCAAGAAGAGTTAGAGGAGCACTACAATAGGCACTTCTTTAGGACGGCGGAGGATGCCGAGGTCGCTGGTGTTGGCGGCGACGAGGACCATGAGATGGAGGATGCCGCTGGGGGTAGTGCCGACGAGCCGAGCGGCAACGAGGCAAGCGGCGTCGCCGGGGTAGTACCTACGAGCCTAGTGGCGATGAGGCAACCGGCGCCGCCGGGGGTGGCGGCGAGACAAGCGGCGACGATCCTAGCGGCGCCGCCGGGAGTACTGCCACCGGGACAAGTGGAGCCAAGAGGCCGTGGAAGGCAAGGCGCCAAAACACGGTCGGCACCGCGAGAGACACGATCAAAGAGGTGGACCCCGCCGGTGGTTTGCCGGTGGAGCCTAAGGATGTTGCCAAGGGGTACGGCAACCAACTGGCATGTATCCTCCGAGAGGTCATCAATCTCAACGAGACGGATCTCCGAGCTGAGAGCAAAGCGCATTTGCGAGCCCAGCTCATTGCGAGGTTGCACTCACGATACAAGTTCCTAGGCGACTACGCCTCCACTGATGAATCCAAGAACATTGTGAACTCACAAGCCCTCTTGAAGTTCACCAAACACCTCAGCAGCTATAAGTACATGGTGCGGAAGATGATTGCTGACGGCAAAGGTTTCGAAGAGGTCCACTCTGCCTTTCCGCATGTCTCCCAGGCGGACTTTGATGCTTTTTTGGCCAATGAAGAGCTACAAGCGACGAAGAATCGCAAGTTGTGGGGGAAGGAAATGCGGGAGCTTAACATCGGCAACCACAACCTTGGGAGCCGTGGGTACGAGGGAAAGGCGCCCTATTGGGCGAAGGAGGACGAGGCGTATGTAAATGCCGGCATTGAGAACCCCTGGCTCAAGTACAAGGACCCGCTTGAAAGAAGATTCATCAGGTCGCGGTACCATAAGAAGAAACTAACCGGGGAACTTGTCATGGACCCCAAGGTCGTAACCGAAATAATTTGGTTCACGAACGACCAGAAGGTCCTATCGTTGGAGAAAAAACTGGTAAGCAATTTACCGGTTTTATTAGATCAAGTACCGTTCATATAATAGTAGCAACATTTCTAAATGGTTCACGTTTCTTCCGCAGGAAGAAGAAAGACAAAGACTTTCTCAACAAGGTGACGAAGGCTCCTCGTCCCAGTCGTCGATGGGCAGGGTAGCATGGGACAAGCCTCTCGTACGGGCGCTAAACATCGTCAATGAGCATTCACCTACGAGAAGGCCGCATAGAGGCCGTGTGGCTGGCGCCGGTACAGGCCACAAGCATGATCACTACGGCTTGTCGTCCGCGGCCGATAAAAATGCGCGCAATGAGAGGAAGCAGCGGGAGGCGGAGGAAATGAGGGATTCAATCCTAGCCCAAGTCCAAGCTGGTTTGGTACCGCAACTGGTACCGCAACTCAAAGCTACACTCGTACCTGAAGTCAAAGCTGAAGTCGCCGGTTCAGTCCAAGCAGATTTCAACGCTCTACGCGCGTGGTATGAGGGTGGCAAACAAGCCCCCCTCCCCCCCGGAAATGCAAGTGGTTAGCTTCGACGGCAGCAACTCGATGGCGCCGCCGTCCGCCGGCAATGACAATTTTATAATGGAGACTCCTCCGGCCGCCGGCAATGACAATGTTGTAATGGAGACTCCTCCGGCCGCCGGCAATGTCGCTGGTGCTAGGGATTCACCGTCCATGCCGGGTAGCAGCCCCTCCGTCACTTGCACGCCCGCCGCCGCATGTGCTGGCCCGTCGACATTAGCCGAGCTCAACGCCCTCACGGTAATTAACTAATGTGTACATCAAGTTAATATATTAGTTTCGTCATCCTTGCCCTCTCTCTAACGCCATACACATGTTCTCGCAGGCGCTCTCAACGCCATGCACCTTCCTGATGAGAGTAAACGACGAACTCAAAGACGTCGCGAGGGGGTCCATCCTTCGGCCCCTGGATAAGAAGTGGCACACACAAGATATGGCGGATGACGTTTACCGGGTTGAAGTGGATCGGGCGTTACCGGGCTACGAGGATTTGTTTCCTCCTAATCAACCGCATGGTGCGGATGACGATAGCCCGTTGAATCTGGCCTCACTGAAGGGTTGGGTACTGCTATGGCCGAAGACCCTAATTCGGATCAACACCTACTCGGGGTCGACGGCAAGCAAAGACAAGCACCTTGCGGCGCCACATGTCAGCGTCGCTCCACGACAGCCAGCGGCGCCCGTGGTCATCGCCCCACCAGAACGGCCAGCTGCGCCAGAGGTCAGCGCCCCCCCACAATAGCCAGTTGCGCCAGAGGCCGAGGAATACGAACGTGACAACTTCCAATGGGATATTCCTATGTCTTCACAAGTTGTCCATGAGGATGCGCCGGCCTTGAAATATGTGTGCTCCAAGAAGTTGTTCGATTCTCAAGAAACGGCTGAGGAGGAAAATCCTCAGGAGGTCGCCACCGCCGCCGTCAAAAATATGTTGGCCCAAACACACTCCGTGCTACGGCCACTACGGCGATGGAGGGTCCATCAGTACAACCCAAGAAGAGGAAGAGGCAAAATAAGAAGGACGCCCAAGACAAGGCGGCTGCGGCCAAATCCAAGGACAAGGTCCCACTCCTTGACAAGTTGCCAAACAATTGGCGACCTCTGCATCACTTGGGTCAACCGATGCTGTCGGAGCATGTCGTGAAGAAACTCACCCCGGATATGAGGAGCTTGCATGAGACTGTCTTGCATGTGGAGAACCTTCTTCTCAAATCAAAAGATCCTGGTTACCCTCTCTTGTTGGCGAAGGTGCCAACTGGCATGAACTTCGTCGAGAAGTACCCCGCGGACTTGTGCTTCATCCGGTTCAACGACATCTTCAGCATCTATCGCATGAAAGCGCTCCACTTTAGTGTGGTTCGCCTAGTTGCTCTTAGCTTGTCTGCCCAGATTGTTAAGGAGGAGACGCGGACCATCACAATAATGGACCCCTTCTATATGCGGGAGAGCATCATCTGCAACGCTGGGGATCGGGCGATTGCCACCCAGCAGGTCGAGGATTTCATGCTGGCGAACATTAAAAAGGGCGCCATTCTCATCCCTTACTTTCCCGAGTAAGTAATCACTCGCTAGTCCCCCATTACCATTCTATCGTATATCTCCATTTGCATTTCCAAAGGTTAATCCGTGTGTTTTCCGCAGAGACAAGTTCTGCACCCTCATCGTCGTGCACCCGCAACACTCGCATGCTGTCTATCTCGACTCGGGTAAGGACCACAAGAAAGACTACACCCACATCAATGCCCTTCTCAATGATGCTCTCACCGGCTTCGCCAACAAGGCAGGCCCCCTCAAAGTAGAGAGGAAATCCCGAGGAGGCTTGGTCTTAACCCACACAACCAACTTCCCTCGCCTTAGGCGATCGATGCCCGACAATGGGATGGACGCGTGGTACGCCATCCTTCGGATGCGAGGAGTACATAAAGTATGCAGATGACATGTTGCTTCCGAGAGAATCTCGGAAACAGGTTTGCAAACATGGCGGATGTCCCCGATAGAGAGATTAGAAAGAAGCGGGGTCGCATCCGGCGGTTCATTTGCACGATAATCCTGCAGGATGTCAACAATAGGTCTGGCGAGTTCTTCTACGGCTACGGTCTACCACCTAATGACGAGATAGAACTCCGCTTGGAGATGTCGCGTGATGAGAGGCCGTTCAACTCGCTTGAGGGCTGCCGTCCATTCCCCCCTAGGCGTACAACTTGATCCTACGACGGGAACACTTGCTAAAGCTTGAACGATATGTCCTTGAACTTCCGTACTGTAATAATTGCTATATATTCCCATAGAATCGACTAGTTGCTTTTATTTAGTTGTATGAATGTGCATGTGAACATGTGTCTATAGTTTCATTTACTTTGCTATATATTTCAAGATTATGGCGTACATAGCTTAATAATTATTTGCATTTACTCGACCACTACTTGCCTCGTATTTGGAGTTCGCCGATGATTAGAATGTTCGGTCACTCGTACACTCGGGGGTGGAGCCAGTGAGCCTTGGTGCGATGGCCACAAGTATCAATTTATTGTGCATCCTACCTAGCCTCACTGACTCCATCCCTGGATGTTAATATTTGTTTCGACCGACAAAGTATGAGGCACGCTATTTAATTCGTACTACTTGTCTTCTATTTGAGTTCGCTCTTATTAATTGCATTGGCCGATGATTAAAATGTTCGGTCACTTGTACACTCCGGGGTGGGGCCAGTGAGGCTTGGTGTGATGGCCACAAATATCAATCTATTGTGCATCCTACCTAGCCTCACTGACCCCATCCCTGTATGTTATTATTTATTTCAACCAACAAAGTATGAGGCACATGCTATTTAGTTCATACTACTTGTCTCTTATTTGAGTTCGCACTTGTTCATTGCATTGGTACTAACGTTTTACTTGTCTTGTGAATGGAGATGCCGACGACATATGTCGTGTACAAGGGGAGGGTTCCTGGAGTCTACGACGACTGGGAGGACTGTCGGAGATAGGTGCACCGTTTCAGCGGCAACAACTACAAGGGATACCCCACTAGGGTGGAGGCGGAAGGAAGATACGCCCATTATCTAGCGGGAGAGATGAGGGACATGAGGAGGAACCGGATGAAGACCATGGCCTTCGTGATGATGGTCATCATGACCATGTTGGTCATGTTCTATGTGATTGTAGTTTAGGTTAGGACCTACATTGTGAGGTGTATGACGATACTTGTGACGACTATGTACCAAGACTTCTAACTTTGTGAAACTTCGTCGTTCGGTGTTGCATATGCACATGTGTTGTATGAATCAACATTCCGAAACGAGACTTGCGTATTTGTGTATTGATACCGAAATGAAACTTGGCTCTCTATGTGCTTCTCATATTGCATGTAATGCTGTATAAATATGAACTGCGTTGTAAATATATACTGCTGTCAAATATGTATTGTAATATGCTGGAAAAAAAGCTGAAAAAAGAATTTTCGAATTTATTGCCGGCGCACCTAAATGACCTACTGCCGGCGCACGTGGCATGCGCCAGTGCTGGAAGCACTACTGCCGACGCAGCTGATGGTGCGCCGGTGAAACTTGTCCTTTGCCGGCAAAGCTTCGATGGCACGCCGGCAGTATCCATCTATCGCCGGCGCACTGCCTGGTGCGCCGGCAGTGGCCATTTATCACCGGCGCGTTCGCACCGGCGGGCTCGTGGTGCGCCGGCAATGGGCCTTTTAGGTTCGCCGGCGGTAGGCCTTTTCCTTGTAGTGTATGATTCACTTGATTAGTATTGGATTAGTACAAGAGTATCAAGGATAGCCTAGAAGCAAAGGAAAGTACTTAGCACCCCTCATACATAGATGCTAGTGCTAAATTAAAAGTGACTACTCTAGTTGGGAACTTGTGAAATGAAATGACTTTGAAAACCATGGAATGATGAGTCATTCTATTGAAAGATTTTGAAGGTGAATATGATCTCGTGAATGACTTGGTGAACTTTACAAAAGCGATGGTTGGGTTCGGATGCGATACCATTCCAATTTTACAAGTACCCCCACAATACCTGAATCTGGGTAAGGCTTAGCTGGAAAGTTATGTGTCTTAGTATGGGTTCCCTCTAAAACAAGCGTCATCGGGGTTATGCCGGGGGCTGCCTCTACAACAAAAGGAATGATGTGAAATGACGTGAATGTCCGGCCCAAGCCTCGTGCGGTTCCCGAGCTGACTATGCTGTCTTCACCGGGAGGCCAAGCTCATGGGGAGAGGTGCCTATACTAGGATATGTAAATGAAAGGTTAGGATTGGTAGTTCGCGTACTTGCGTACGATAAATCAGGGCCGATTACCCACGACGAGCTATTGCAATTTTTGTGGCACAAGTGTACAACCTTTGCAGAGTTTAACCTATTCGAATAGCCGCGTCCGCGGTTATGGACAGTTGGAAAGGCCATACTGTTCCGTCATCAGAACTTTTCTAAAAACTATGAATGGTGAATGGTGACTTGTGAATTTTAATTGGAAAGGTGACTTTGACTTCGAATCACAACAGAGTTGTGGGAATGACACTAATGTTCCCACTTGAGTTAGTTAGTACATGAAGAGTTGTTTACTAAAAGGTTTGTGAACTAAAATTGGCTTTATGCAAAATAAACTAGAGCTTAGCACCCCCTTAATGGAATTGTTAGCACTTACATTAGTATTAGTTTGCGAGTACTTTAAAGTACTCACGGCTGTGTCCCTGGCTATTCAAATGGCCAGACTATGAAGAGGAGCAGAACTATCAAGAGGACGACCAGCGGGACGCCTACGACAACTAGGGAATCTTCGACGTCGGACGTTGGCCTCGTGGACTAGAGAGTCCCTTCTATTTACGCTTCCGCTATGAAACTATGAACTTTGTGTCCGTTGATCAATCGATCAACTATTTGTGTAATATTGGATCATGTGATCTCTATTTGTAAGACGACTATGGTATGTAATGGATGATGACTTATGATATTCAACAGTTATGTCTCGCAACAACAATATTCCTGGGATTGCGATGTATGGCATAACAGGCACCTGGACTTAAAAATCCGGGTGTTGACATTCATGGTATGAGATTGTTGGCACGCACCCGAGGATTCGGTTAGCCATGGTTTGTGAAAGCAAGGTTGGAAGGAGTGCCACCCAAAAATAAAAATTTCATGGGAGCCGCTCTTGAAAGTCACATGCGGCAAGGGGGTTAGAGTGCCCACTACCATTCGTTGACAACAACAAACACCTCTCAAAACTTTACTTTTATGCTCTTTTTATGTTTTCAAAATAAAAGCTCTAGCACAAATATAGCAATCCATGCTTCCCTTTTCGAAGGGCCTTTCTTTTACTTTTATGTTGAGTCAGTTTACCTATTTCCTTCCACCTTAGAAGCAAACACTTGTGTGAACTGTGCATTGATTCTTACATACTTGCATATTTGCATTCATCATATTACTGTATGTTGACAATATCCATGAGATATACATGTTACAAGTTGAAAGCAACCGCTGAAACTTAATCTTCCTTTGTGTTGCTTCAATACCTTTACTATGAATTTATTGCTTTATGAGTTAACTCTTATGCGAGACTTATTGATGCTTGTCTTGAAAGTACTATTCATGAAAAGTCTTTGCTATATGATTCAGTTGTTTAACCATTGTCTTTACCATTGCTTTGGATCGCTGCATTCATTACATGTGCTTACAATAGTATTGATCAAGATTATGATAGCATGTCACTTCAGAAATTATCTTTGTTATCGTTTACCTACTCGGGACGAGTAGGAACTAAGCTTGGGGATGCTGATACGTCTCCAACGTATCGATAATTTCTTAGGTTCCATGCTACTTTTATGATGATACACACATGTTTTATACATACATTATGTCATATTTATGCATTTTCCGGCACTAACCTATTAACGAGATGCCGAAGAGCCAGTTGCTGTTTTCTGCTGTTTTTGGTTTCAGAAATCCTAGTAAGGAAATATTCTCGGAATTGGACGAAATTAACGCCCAGGATCTTATTTTTCCACGACGCTTCCAGAAGTCCGAAAGGGAAACGAAGTGGGGCGACGAGGCGGCAACACGCCAGGGCGGCGCAGCCCACCCCTGGTCGCGCGGCCCTGTTGTGTGGGCCCTTCGCGTCGCCCCTAAACCTACCTCTCCGCCTATAAGAAGCCTTCGTCGATAATAACTCCAGTACCGAGAGCCACGATACGGAAAACCTTCCAGAGACGCCGCCACCGCCAATCCCATCTCGGGGGATTCAGGAGATCGCCTCCGGCACCCTGCCGAAGAGTGGAATCATCTCCCAGAGGACTCTTCACCGCCATGGTCGCCTCCGGATTGATGTGTGAGTAGTTCACCCCTGGACTATGGGTCCATAGCAGTAGCTAGATGGTCATCTTCTCCTCACTGTGCTATCATTGTCGGATCTTGTGAGCTGCCTAACATGATCAAGATCATCTATCTGTAATGCTACATGTTGCGTTTGTTGGGATCCGTTGAATATGGAATGCTATGTTATGTTGATTATCAATCTATCATATATGTGTTGTTTATGATCTTGTGTGATGCCCCGGAACCGGTATCCTGAGGATTCCAGCGATCCCGCCGAAATCCGCACGATATCGATTCAGAGACGCCCTCCGACACGATGTCAACACCCGGATTTTTAAGTCCAGATGCCTATTATGCCATTCCTCGCAATCCCAGGAATATTGTTTTTGCGAGACATAATAGATTGATATCACAACACATCATTCATTACATACCATAATCGTCTTACCAATAAAGGATCACATGATCCAAGTCTCATTACAATAATAGAAGTTCTATTTATTCATTACATAACACATAGCGGAAGCGAAAGTAGCGTAGTAGTAGTCCATCTATTCCACAGGCAACCGTTGACGTCGGGAGTGGTCCTAGTTGTCGTAGACGTCCCGCTCGTCCTTCTTCCGGGTTACGGTACTCGTCTTCATAGTCCGGCCATTTGAATAGCCGGGGACACGACCATGAGTACTTTAAAGTACTCGCAAACTAATACTAAGGTAAATACTATCAACTATAGTAAGGGGGTTCTAAGCTCTAGTTTCATTTGCATAAAGCCAGTTTTATTTCATAAACACTTTAATAATCAAAAACCTTCATTTGCTCAACTAACTCAAGTGGGAACATTAGTGTCATTCTCACAACTCAGTTGTGATTCAAAGTCAAAGTCACCTTTCAATTCAAATCACAAGTCACCATTCATATTTTTCAAAAAGTTCTGATGACGGAACAGTATGGCCTTTCCAACTGTCCATAACCGCGGACGCGGCTATTCGAATAGGTTTAACTCTGCAGAGGTTGTACAGTTGTGCCACAACAATTGCAATAGTTCGTCAGGTGTAACTGGCCCTGATTTATCGTACACAGTACGCGAACTACCAATCCTAACCTTTCATTTACATACTCTAGTATAGGCACCTCTCCCCATGAGCTTGGCCTCCTGGTGAAAATCGCAGTCAACCCGGGAACTGCATAGGGCTTGGGCCGGACATTCACCTCATTTCACGTCATTTCTCATCAGTTCCTTTTGTTGTAGAGGCAGCCTCCAGCCTAACCCCGATGACGCTTGTTCAGAGGGAACCCATACTAAAGCACATAAATTTCTAGTTAAGCCCTTACCCATATTGGGTATTGTGGGGGTACTTTCAAATTGGAATGGTATCGCATCCGAACCCAACCATCAGTTTTCGTAAAATCCACCAAGTCATTCACCAGTCATATTCACCTTCAAAATCTTTCAATAGAATGACTCATCATTCCAAGGTTTTCAAAGTCATTGGTTTTCACAAGTTCCCATCTCTAGTAGTCCATTTTAGTTTAGCACTAGCAACTACTTATGAGGGATGCTAAGTATCTTGGAGCTTGCTAGGCTAAGTGTGATTCTCTTGTACTACTCTATAACTCAACCAAGTGAATCATAAATCAAAAAGTAACTTTGATAAATAAAATCAAGTAAAACTTGTAAAGTAAAAACTTGGAATAGGTTCATAAAGTAAAATGTAATGGTGCCTTGCTCTAGTAGAGCTTTGCACAAGGGAACCTTGCAAGAGTGTTAGCTTGCCTTGATTGGTGAGGTGATCAAAGTTTTCTTGCTCTTCCTCTTGGTAGAAGACCTCTTCCTCTTGATAGTCTCCGGTACTAGCGTCTATAAACGAATACGAGGATACAATCACCAAACAACACTTAAGTAGTCTTATTTAGCCTTAATGGCTCACACCATTGATCTAGCATCACTACTTACATTTATTCACAAATTATACTAGGGTTTCTTTACTTAACATTAGGAAAATAATTTCCTCTCATTGAAAATTGGAAGTAGGGTTTATCTTTGGTTTGGAGAAATAATTTCCTCTCATTGAATTCTTCTTAAGATTTAATTTCTCTTATGAATAATATATGACCTAGGTTGACCAAAGTCAACCTCTTCATACTTATCATTTGAGGAAAATGATTTAAATGAGGTTCCATACGTCATGCAATTTAATCCTAACAATATAGTGATTTAATGCCACCAAATAATTCAATATGAGATTATTAGACCATGGTCACTACCTCATGTTGAATTACTTGAGAACAAGATTTAAATGAGAGGAATACCTCTCATATGATTTAACACATAGTTGTAACTAATTTAGTAAAAACTATTATTGAGGTGATGCAATATTCTCAAATAACCAGGGATGATCCCATGTTGACCAAGGTCAACACTTCTCACTTAGTATTTGAGAAAAGTGGTTTAAATAAGATTCATCATCTCATGTTATTTAAGTAACCATGGCAAATGTAACTACTATTTAGATTTAAAAATCTACAAGTGGGCAAGTATGAGCCTAAGCATTTAAAGGTCATCCCATTACTTCATATTACTTGTGAGAATGCTTTAAATTAGGTGCTACACCTCATTGGTTTAAATTCCTAAAATTTGGATATAGTTTAAATGGGCTAGTATTGACTACATAGCCAATATTTTTATTCTAGCCCATGATCATGTACAGAACCCACATCATATTTTTACATAGTAAATTAGGGTTGGTTAAATGTGAATTATTGCCATTGGATTCACTTAAATATTCCAAGTGGTTTATTTTCTAGATTTATTTGAATACAGAAAAGTATCTGTTTTGTTATTTTTTCTATTCAAAAACTACACAACCTATGGGGTTGAATCCAGTGGGGTTAGTTAGGGAAAATCATAATCTTTCCAGAACATTTTGATTTGCTAAATTTGAGTTTGTAGAATTTGAACTATTCAATTTATAGTAAGGGACCAGTATTGAAAAGTTGCTGAAACAATTTAATTCAAAAAGGGGAAATGGGCTTAGGCGGGAAAGGAAATGGGCCAGAATGGTTTAAATTGCGAAACTGGCCCAGCCCAGTAACGGTTCACAGCCGCGGGCCAGCTGACATGTGAGGGGCCACCCGTCAGTGGCTTAAACTCCCGAAGCGGTATGCTCTGACCTGGACCGTCGGATTAAGAGATGATCGTGCGGTCGAGGTTCGTCTTCTTCTCCGGCGA
Organism: Lolium rigidum; assembly: GCF_022539505.1. NCBI lineage: Eukaryota > Viridiplantae > Streptophyta > Magnoliopsida > Poales > Poaceae > Lolium > Lolium rigidum. The sequence goes on along the minus strand of NC_061511.1, from coordinate 141,081,594 downwards.
GAGGAGGGCGTGCTGGCGACGGAGGGTGGGGGTCGGGGAGCGTCCTGGGCTGCCGGCGGTCGAGGGAGAGGGGCGAGGCGACGTTGTCGAGGGCGAAGAGGCTCCTGGTACAGCGGCGAGGCTCGGGGCGGCTCCAGTCGAGGTAGAGGGTCCGCGGGCTCCGGCGGGAACGAGCTTGCGATTGGGGCGGCTCCGGCGAGGTGGAGTTCAACTGGGTGGTCGAGGATAGGCGGTGATGAGAGGGGAAGAGATTGGCATGAGAGAGGAGTGCTCTGGTGGCCTCTATTTATAGTGGCGCGTGAGTGCTATGGGTGCCCGTGGAGGTCGTCCATGGCGCCGGCGTTCTGAGGCGCGAAGGGTCAAGCTACGATGCGCGGCGTGTAGGCGACTGCTAGGCGGTGCTAGCGCGCTTGATCGCAAGCCGAATGATGGTCTGTGGCGGGCTGGCGACGGAGGTGTCCTTGCGGTACCGCGGCGGCAGAGGTTGATCATGGCGTGGGCGTCAGTGCTTCCGCGAGCCAGTGGGCGTGTCCAGGAGGGTACGGGTGTGGTGGTGATCGCGCATGCACGAAAAGAAAGGGGAGAGGAGGACGAGTGCGACTGGGCACGGTGGCGTCCTGGCGCGTCCAGGGTGCTGCCGGTGCACGCTCTGGCGTGGCCAGTCGTGGTGATCACGATGCGTTCCCGTGCGTGTCGTGTTCCTTTTGATATGAGATCATGTCTAGCATGCTCAGTGCTGAGAGGGGAGCTAGTTTGGCAAAGTTTTGTAGAGAGGAGAAGACCAGGGTAGGGTGGAGCGTGGTGGTGAGCACCATGATGGCATGTGGTGGCATGGTGGTCCTTTGGGCATCTTCTCTGGTCCATTTGTGCAGGGTTAGGTTCAGTGGGAGCAGGCATGACTAAGGGACAAGGGGAGAGTGACCAAAGAAGTGGAAAGGCAGGGGTTGGCATGGTGGTGTCCATTTCAATGGCATGGCTTGGCATGGGTCTTATGTGCATGATTTCTTGTGTAACAAATGTGCTGCAAGTTTGGTTGTGATGAGTGGAGTGTGTATGACCAGAGGCACAAGGTGGAGAGGCTAATTGGGTGCACTTTGGATTAATTTCAAAAAGTACATGAGGTACATGAAATGATGTGGCATAGCTTGAGAGGATGCTCATGGCCAAGGAGGGGTCACTCATTGAGGTGCTTTCAGAGTACCATTGTGTACTATCAAGGATGGAAAGAGAGGGAGAGAGAAAAAGTGATAAAGTGAGGGGTAAAGGGGTTGTACCTTTTATTCTCCTCTATGTGTACTTCTTACTCCAAAGCAAAAATCTCTCTTGTGTGTAAATTTGGACAAATGGCTGCATGGGTGGGCTCTATATGATGTTGGGCAACTACATGTGACATTGGTTTGAAATTTGGAGAGGTTTTGCAAAGTTTCAATATGTGGGTCATCTTCTCTTTAATTCAAAGTCTCCACTTGGCAATTCTCTACTGGTCAACCTGGTCAAAGTTAGGCATGGTGGTCAACATGAAAGTTGTTGACCTTGACATGGTCTTGGATGGCATGGTCATAGTTGACCAAGTTTAGTTTAGGAAGATTCAAATGCAGGGGTGTAAAGTAGTGAAGATTTTATAAATGGGTCATATGACCATTATCACATGTATGTGAGTTTTGAATTTTCCTTTGATTTGATTCTTGTTTCTTTGATGCAAATGTGTTTGTTTATCATATATAAGTATTCTACAAGCAAGAGATCAGGCAATGGTGGCCCTGGGTTGAAGATTTGCAAATTGGGCTAAGTGTATGTGAGTGAAATTTGGGGATTTTCTCACTATGTGATTTCTCTTCATTTGAATTGACTTTGGTTGACTCTAATGTGATTCTTATTGGTTTAGAAACATTTTCAAACCATTGAATCCATTTCAAAAGGTCTTGGTCAAAGATTTGCAAAAATGGCCATAACACATAAGAGGTGATGTGTCACTTTTTATTATTTTTGTAAAGTGTTGATCTTGCTTCACTTGGACATGGGTTAGGGTCAATTTAGGGTTATATGAAGTTTAGAAATGGTTGCACACCATTTGGTCAAGGTTTAAAGTCATAGGGCAAGAATTGGGTATTATGGCTATGTGTCACATATGCCTCTATGCATATGTTGCATTTCATTTTAAATTTGACTTGGCTTGACCCATTTGGTGTTGTTGAGTGTTGAAATGGTATATGGAAGTGATCCAACCATTCACAACAAGTCCTAGGGTCAAGGTTCTTAAATTCACAAATTTGCTATTTTACTCATATATGCCTCTATGGCATTTTTAGTTCCTTTTTATTTTCTTTGGAAACCACTTGAATTAGATTTGATAAGTACTAGGTAAGGTGTGTGAAGGTTTTCCAAACCTCTAAACAAAGTGGAAAGGTCTAGGGTATAGATTTATAATTATAGCCCTAGGCACATATACCTTTTTCTTATTTATTTTCTTTTTATTTTAACTTAACTAGGATGGTGAAAAGAGGGGTGAAGTTTAGGGTTTAAGATCACTTTAAATACTAATAACAAGCAATCATGGCAATAACACAAGAATTAAGCAAGATCACTATGTATCATACTTAATTAATAAAAGTTTTTGTTGGTTCCAAAATTTGGAACTAGTGAAATTCATTTGTTTTATTTTGAAATTCTTGGGATGTTACACACGACGTGCGCGACGAATCACACACGTGATTCCAGAGGAATTAACACGAGCGGTAACATTACAACAGGATTACAATAGAGCCCACAAGATACATATATATTACAACAACGACTCCAACGAGTCAAGATACAAATATACCATACAAAGATCCAAATCATACAAAAGATCGAATATATCCGAGTACGGACAAGATACAAATTGGACTAAGAGTCCTGAAGATAACCAATGGCATCCATAACCCCGCCCGAGGCCAAGCCGAAAGGGTAACCTTGCTAACGTCGTCATCTTGTACCTGTCAAAGTCGGGCCATCGGTTGCCGACAAGAGGGAGGAAGCAAAAGAGAAAGGGGGAAAGGCGATAGTAAGTACCAAGGAACGAACTCCGGCACGTACTTAGCGAGACTAGAAATGGCTATGATCGCCGGGCGAGTATAATATATATATCGCCAGGGGCTATATGGTAGGTTTAGCGGCAGAAAAACTATAACCAATAGAGACACGCTACAACATCCTTCTAATCAGATAAGATAAGAGAGCGCGCAAGGTGACAGATAAAATACTACACAAACATAACCTAGCCGATTACACATATCCCCTCCAACAATTGCGAAGAGGCAATGCAAAAGGCACTCAACGGTGGACAAGTGGATGTCTAACAACAAGACCGTTCCTAGTTCAACAAGAAAGTCTAGGGGGGCCACCCGACTAAGCTACACGTAACGAAGTCCGGCTGTACTCCGAAGCGGACTCAGGGTTTGCGTTAACGGCTAGGCGTGCAAACCACACGCTTCGCTAAACGTTCCGCGGGTACGAGTACATAATATAAACACCCGAAGGCAACAGGAAGTAAACACCCGAAGGCAACAGTATATAAACATGCATGCGCCAAATAAAACCAAGGTTGTGGCCCCCTTTTCAACTGACTTCAGAAAAGGTAATGGGTGAGGGGGGGTCCCAATAATCTTCCCCACGCATGGGTAGAGCGCTCAATCTCGGAACAGATAACAAGAACTCGGGTCCTAGGGGACATTAGCAAGTCAAAGTTCCGATGCATTCGCAAAGGGGCTCACAGATGCCTACGCTTACAATTTTAGTTGTTAACAATAAATAAAGCATGTGTATCTCCAACAACTGATATAGCATGTGATAACCTCCCAACAACCCAACATATCCCGATAAGATAACAACAACGGTAACGAGATAAAATAGCACTAGCATGCACTACGACTCGCAAGGCAGACCCGATAACCAAACAATAGCTGTAGGTGGTTGGTGGAGTCAATATAGGCTGCTTGAGGTAACAAGTGGAAGGGACACGTGACAAGAACGCAACTTAAGGATAGCATGAGGGAGAAGGCAAAAATAAAATAGGTGAGCGACTCCTGCAGGGGCAGGAGTATAGGGGAAATGCTTGCATGTTAAAGCTTGCCGAGGAACATCCGGAGGACTTTCGTATCTCACATCACCACTTCGCGATCCTATCCGGGAAGAAGAAAATGCTGGAACAAACAACGTATGCAATTCTTACTACTACGGATAAAGAAGATCCAGCATGAGCAGATGCAGGCATGCATGACATGGCAATGATGATGCGGTGCAACTTATCCAATTTAAGCGGAGTCGGAACCCCGAACAAACAAATTAGGTTGGAGTTGCATTTTCTACTGGCAAAGTTAAGTGTAGTATAGCATGACATAACATGGCAGGGGTGAGCTACATCAATATTAAATGGAACCGGGACAACATTTATATAATATCCCACATATTCCATATGTTACATATTAGGTGGTAATGCAAACTAGCACGAAATTATATGATGCATGATGCAAACGGATGAATGGATGGCATATTAATGTTCCTCTCATTTGTCTGATCAAAATTGATATACAACACTTTTCAATTGGAGTTATAGATTAAAAGTTATTAACAATTTAGTTTTTAAATCATTTTTAATTAGAAAATATGTTTATTTAAATGGGAAAAGGACCCAGAAATTAATTCGGCCGGGGGAGGACCCCGGGTTGTTTTCACAGACATGCAGGGGGTTTTCGGGTAAGCTGATAGAACCAAGCACTGCGGGTTGATGGAAAAAGATGTGCAGGGGCCTGGACGCAAAATCGTCCAGATCCAGATCTGAGACGGATTCTCACCAGGAGGGTAGCTAGCACGAGACGCTGGCGAGTGGGGCCCGGAGCCACGCTGGACGATGACCTGGCAAACCATCCGTGCACACGCACGCCAGGTGCTCGACACGTAGCGCGTTCTAGGGGAGGCGGTGACCGCGGCAGACGTCGCGCGGCGTGGGCGAGGAGGGGGTCCCTGGGCGCGAGAGGAGGCGTGATACGTCTCCGACGTATCGATAATTTCTTATGTTCTATGCCACATTATTGATGTTATCTACATGTTTTATGCACACTTTATGTCATATTCGTGCATTTTATGGAACTAACCTATTAACAAGATGCCGAAGTGCCAGTTCCTGTTTTCTGTTGTTTTTGGTTTCAGAAATCCTAGTAACGAAATATTCTCGGAATCGGACGAAATCAACGCCCAAGTTCCTATTTTCACCGGAAGCATCCAGAACACCCGGGAAGGACCAGAGGGGGGGCACTGGGCCCCCAGACCATAGGCCGGCGCGGCCTAGGCCCTGGCCGCGCCGCCCTATGGTGTCGTCGCCCCTTCGACCCTCCTGCGCCGCCTCTTCGCCTATTTAAAGCCCCTGGATCGAAAACCCTGACACGTTCGACGAAACCCACAGAAACCTTCCAGAGCCGCCACCATCGCGAAGCCAAGATCTGGGGGACAGGAGTCTCTGTTCCGGCACGCCGCCGGAGCGGGGAAGTGCCCCGGAAGGCTTCTCCATCGACACCGCTGCCATCTTCACCGCCATCTTCATCACCGCTGCTTGCTCCCATGAGGAGGGAGTAGTTCTCCATCGAGGCTCGGGGCTGTACCGGTAGCTATGTGGTTCATCTCTCTCCTATGTACTTCAATACAATAATCTCATGAGCTGCCTTACATGATTGAGATTCATATGATGATGCTTGTAATCTAGATGTCATTATGCTAGTCAAGTGAGTTTTACTTATGTGATCTCCGGAGACTCCTTGTCCCACGTGTGTAAAGGTGACGAGTGTGTGCACCGTGTGGGTCTCTTAGGCTATATTTCACGGAATACTTATTCACTCGTTGAATGGCATAGTGAGGTGCTTATTTATATCTCTTTATGATTGCAATGTGTTTGTATCACAATTTATCTATGTGCTACTCTAGCAATGTTATTAAAGTAGTTTTATTCCTCACCGCACGATGTAATGGTTACTAGTGTGTGCATCCGTGTTAGTACTTGGTTTATGCTATGATCATGATCTCTTGTAGATTGCGAAGTTAACTATTGCTATGATAGTATTGATGTGATCTATTCCTCCTACATATGCATGAAGGTGACGAGTGTGCATGCTATGTTAGTACTTGGTTTAGTCTTTTGATCTATCTTACACTATAAGGTTACTAAAATATGAACATTAATTGTGGAGCTTGTTAACTCCGAGCATTGAGGGTTCGTGTAATCCTACGCAATGTGTTCATCATCCAACAAGAGTGTAGAGTATGCATTTATCTATTCCATTATGTGATCAATGTTGACGAGTGTCCACTAGTGAAAGTTAATCCCTAGGCCTTGTTCCTAAATACGCTATCGCTGCTTGTTTACTTGTTTTACTGCGTTACTATCTGCTGCAATACTACCACCATCAACTACACGCCGACAAGCTATTTTACGGCACCGTTGCTACTTGCTCATACTTATTCATACCACCTGTATTTCACTATCTCTTCGCCGAACTAGTGCACCTATTAGGTGTGTTGGGGACACAAGAGACTTCTTGCTTTGTGGTTGCGGGGTTGCATGAGAGGGATATCTTTGACCTCTTCCTCCCCGAGTTCGATAAACCTTGGGTGATCCACTTAAGGGAAAACTTGCTGCTGTTCTACAAACCTCTGCTCTTGGAGGCCCAACACTGTCTACAGGAAAAGGAGGGGGAAGTAGACATCAAGCTATTTTCTGGCGCTGTTGCCGGGGAGGAAAGGTAAAAGGTACTCACACTCCAGACCTTGGCTACCAAGCTATTTTCCAGCGCCGTAAGTACTCGAAGCTATTTCCTTTAGATCCTGCAATTGCAACTTTTTGTTTCTTGTTTACACTAGTTTGGCATAATGGACAAGAATGAGCTTCTTATGCTATTTCCTGATTTAAAACATGGATTGTTTGATGCGAAAATTAAAAAACCTATGGAATCTTATTTGCATGCTTGGTAGTAATATTAGTATGAACGCTTTGAACACCGTTGTTGATAATGATATAGAAAGTTCTAAGCTTGGGGAAGCTGGTTTTCATGATCTTTTTAGTCCCCCAAGCATTGAGGAGAAAATTTTCTTTGATGATACTTTGCCTCCTATTTATGATGATTATAATGATATTGGTGTTTTAGTACCACCTGTTATGGAGGATAAATTTGATTATGATTACAATATGCCTCCTATATTTGATGATGAGAATAATAATGATAGCTACTTTGTTGAATTTGCTCCCGCTACAACTAATAAAATTGACTATGCTTATGTGGAGAGTAATAATTTTATGCATGAGACTCATGATAAGAATGCTTTAAGTGATAGTTATATTGTTGAGTTTGCTCATGATGCTACTGAAAGTTATTATGAGAGAGGAAAATATGGTTGTAGAAATTTTCATGTTACTAAAACACCTCTCTATGTGCTGAAATTTTTGAAGCTACACTTGTTTTTATCTTCCTATGCTTGTTACTTTGCTCTTCATGAACTTGTTTATTTAAAAGATTCCTATGCATAGGAAGCATGTTAGACTTAAATGTGTTTTGAATTTTCCTCTTGATGCTCTCTTTCGCTTCAACTACTATTTCTTATGAGTGCATCATTAAAACTGCTGAGCCCATCTTAATGGCTATAAAGAAAAGAACTTTTTGGGAGATAACCCATGTGTTATTTTGCTACAGTACTTTGTTATTATTTTGTGTCTTGGAAGTTGTTTACTACTGTAGCAACCTCTCCTTATCTTAGTTTTGTGTTTTGTTGTGCCAAGTGAAGCCTCTAATCGAAGGTTGATACTAGATTTGGATTTCTACGCAGAAACAGATTTCTATCTGTCACGAATCTGGGCTGTTTTCTCTGTAGAAAAATCAGAAAAATATGCCAATTTACGTGCGTGTTCCTCAGATATGTACGCAACTTTCATTAGTTTTGAGTTTTCTGATCTGAGTAACGGAAGTATTTATTAAAAATTCGTCTTTACGGACTGTTCTGTTTTGACAGATTCTGCCTTTTATTTCGCATTGCTTCTTTCGCTGTGTTGGGTGGATTTCTTTGTTCCATTACCTTCCAGTAGCTTTGAGCAATGTCCAGAAGTGTTAAGAATGATTGTGTCACCTCTGAACATGTGAGTTTTTGATTATGTACTAACCCCTCTAATGAAGTTTATGAGAAGTTTGGTGTGAAGGAAGTTTTCAAGAGTCAAGAGAGGAGGATGATATACTATGATCAAGAAGAGTGAAAGCTCTAAGCTTGGGGATGCCCCGGTGGTTCACCCCTGCATATTTCAAGAAGACTCAAGCGTCTAAGCTTGGGGATGCCCAAGGTATCCCCTTCTTCATCGACAACATTATCAGGTTCCTCCCCTGAAACTATATTTTTATTCCATCACATCTTATGTGCTTT
>NC_061511.1:140952551-141073061 GCF_022539505.1 Lolium rigidum | reverse complement strand
CTAGGATCCATTTTATTCAAACAAAACAAAAACAAAAAACAAACCGACGCTCCAAGTAAAGTACATAAGATGTGACCGAATAAAAATATAGTTTCAAGAGAAGGAACCTGATAATTTTGTCGATGAAGAAGGGGATGCCTTGGGCATCCCCAAGCTTAGATGCTTGAGTCTTCTTGAAATATGCAGGGATGAACCACCGGGGCATCCCCAAGCTTAGACTTTTCACCCTTCTTGATCGTAGTATATCATCCTCCTCTCTTGACCCTTGAAAACTTCTTCCACACCAAACTCGAAACAAACTCATTAGAGGGTTAGTGCATAATCAAAAATTCACATGTTCAGAGGTGACACAATCATTCTTAACACTTCTGGACATTTCCCAAAGCTACTGGAAGTTAATGGAACAAAGAAATCCATCCCACATAGCAAAAGAGGCAATGCGAAATAAAAGGCAGAATCTGTCAAAACAGAACAGTCCGTAAAGACGAATTTTATTGAGGCACCAGACTTGCTCAAATGAAAATGCTCAAATATAATGAAAGTTGCGTACATATCTGAGGATCACTCACGTAAATTGGCATAATTTTCTGACTTACCTACAAAGAATTTTGCCCAGATTCGTGACAGCAAAGAAATCTGTTTCTGCACAGTAATCCAAATCTAGTATGAACCTTACTATCAACGACTTTACTTGGCACAACAAAACACTAAACTAAGATAAGGAGAGGTTGCTACAGTAGTAAACAACTTCCAAGACACAAATATAAAACAAAGTACTGTAGCAAAATAACACATGGGTTATCTCCCAAGAAGTTCTTTCTTTATACCCATTAAGATGGGCTCAGCAGATTTAATGTTGCACTCGCAGCAAATAGTATTTGGAGCAAAAAGAGAGCATCAAGAAGCAAATCCAAAACACATTTAAGTCTAACATGCTTCCTATGAAGAGGAGTCTTGTACACAAATGAATTTATGAAGAACAAAGTGACAAGCATAAGAGGATAAGACACGAGTAACTTCAAGATTCTCAACATAAAGAGGGGAAACTTAATATTATTAAGGTGCATATAACCATATTTCCCTCTCTCATAATAACTTTCAGTAGCAACATGAGCAAACTCAACAATATAACTATCACATAAAGCATTCTTATCATGAGTCTCATGCATAAAATTATTACTACCCACATAAGCATAATCAATTTTATTAGTTGTAGTGGGAGCAAATTCAACAAAGTAGCTATCATTATTATTCTCATCATCAAATATAGGAGGCATATTGTAATCATAATCAAATTTATCCTCCATAACAGGCGGTACCAAAAGACTACTATCATTATAATCATCATAAATAGGAGGCAAAGTATCATCAAAGTAAATTTTCTCCTCAATGCTTGGGGGACTAAAAAGATCATGCTCATCAAAACCAGCTTCCCCAAGCTTAGAATTTTCCATAGCATTAGCAACAATAGTGTTCAAAGCATTCATATTAATAACATTCCCATTAGCATGCATATAAAGTTCCATGGGTTTTTTAATTCTCTCTTCAAAAACATCAAGTCCTAATTCAAGATAAAGTTCATAAAGATCTCTCATATTTTTGTTGTTTTCCATTATGCATAACTAGTGTAAACAAGAAACAAAAAGATGCAATTGCAGGATCTAAAGGAAATAGCTTCGAGCACAAACACAATGGCGCCAGAAAAGTACTGTACACTGGAACCGCAGTATGAATGCCTTTACCTTTCCTCCCCGGCAACGGCGCCGGAAAATAGCTTGATGTCTACGCCCCCTCCTTTTCCTGTAGACGAGTGTTGGGCCTCCAAGAGCGAGAGGTTTGTAGAACAGCAGACAAGTTTCCCTTAAGTGGATCACCCAAGGTTTATCGAACTCGGGGAGGAAGAGGTCAAAGATATCCCTCTCATGCAACCCTGCAACCACAAAGCAAGAAGTCTCTTGTGTCCCCAACACACCTAATAGGTGCACTAGTTCGGCGAAGAGATAGTGAAATACATGTGGTATGAATAAGTAGTAGCAACGGCACCAGAAAAGTGCTTTGCCCAGGACAGTAAACAAGCAGTAGTAACGTAGTAAAACAGTAAACAAGCAGCGATAGCAGTATTTAGGAACAAGGCCTAGGGATCATACTTTCACTAGTGGACACTCTCAACATTGATCACATAACAGAATAGATAAATGCATACTCTACACTCTTTTGTTGGATGATGAACACCATTGCGTAGGAATACACGAACCCTCAATGCCGGAGTTAACAAGCTCCACAATTCAATGTTCATATTTAAATAACCTTAGAGTGCATGAAAGATCAACACGACTAAACCAAGTACTAACATAGCATGCACACTGTCACCTTCACACTACGTAGGAGGAATAGATCACATCAATACCATCATAGCAATAGTTAACTTCATAATCTACAAGAGATCATAATCATAGCCTACGCCAAGTACTAACACGGATGCACACACTCTGTCACCATTACACCGTGCGGGAGGAATAAAACTACTTTAATAACATCACTAGAGTAGCACACGGATAAATTGTGATACAAAACACATTGCAATCATAAAGAGGTATAAATAAGCACTTCACTATGCCATTCATAACGGTGAATAAGTATTACGTGAAATATAGCCTAAGAGACCCACACGGTGCACACACTTGTCACCTTTACACACGTGGGACAAGGAGTCTCCGGAGATCACATAAGTAAAATTCACTTGACTAGCATAATGACATCTAGATTACAAGCATCATCATATGAATCTCAATCATGTAAGGCAGCTCATGAGATTATTGTATTGAAGTACATAGGAGAGAGATGAACCACATAGCTACTGGTACAGCCCCGAGCCTCGATGGAGAACTACTCCCTCCTCATGGGAGACAGCATCGGTGATGGAGATGGCGGTGGTGTCGATGGAGGAGCCTTCCGGGGGCACTTCCCCGTCCCGGCGGCGTGCCGGAATAGAGACTCCTGTCCCCCAGATCTTGGCTTCGCGATTGCGGCGGCTCTGGATGGTTTCTCGTACCGTGACTTTTTCCGTATCGAGGTTTTAGGTCGAGGGGGCTTAAATAGGCGAAGATGCGGCGTCAGAAGGTCAACGAGGCGACAACACCATAGGGCGGCGCGGCCAGGGCCTGGGCCGCGCCGGCCTATCATCTGGGGCCCCTGTGGCCCCCCTGCGCGACTCTCGGGTGTTCTGGATGCTTCCGGGTAAAATAGGACCCCGGGCGTTGATTTCGTCCAATTCCGAGAATATTTCCTTACTAGGATTTCCGAAACCAAAAACAGCAGAAAACGAGAGCTGGCCCTTCGGCATCTCGTCAATAGGTTAGTTCCGGAAAACGCATAAATATGACATAAAGTGTGCATAAAACATGTAGATATCATCAATAATGTGGCATGGAACATAAGAAATTATCGATACGTCGGAGACGTATCACGCGTCTTCCACTTCTCTTCATTCCCTAGCACTTCATAGCAATGATGCAAGGTGAATGGCTTGCCAAGAATCTTGTTGCCTTTCTTGTTCTTCTTTCCCACATCCCTAAACAATCCTTGAGCCATGGAGTTCTACACATATGCGGAAAAGAAAATAGATGAGCCATATGAAGTAGAACCGTATTCTTGTCATATGAGCCATATGGTGAAACATAGTAGAATGACTTACCCTATCATTCTCATTAGTGCCACTTGGATTGAGAACATCGATGTTGGCTTAGACGCCCGCCCATTTTTGGCAATCGGTGTTGATACCGGACCAACGGGACCGAAGTGAGCGCATGGTTCGCTCGATCCCACTTGTGTTGTATGTGTTGAAGTAATCCGTCATCCTCATCCAATATGTTTCTCTTGTTTGGTCGGTACCGGTTGTTGGATCCATTCCAATTGTCAACCACGTCTTGCAAAGCAACTTGTCCTCCGCTATGGTGTAGTTGGCGGACCGGCCGGGAGGGCGAGGTTCAATCAACCCTTCTCCTTCCTCATCTACATCCTCATATTCCTCCTCCCCATCGGTGGCTTCATCATGCAAGAACGAGGATCCAACATTCATTGTCTCCATGAATGCCGCATCATCCACTCTACATTGCAATAAAATTCATTACTACACGGCTAGCTATGCATCTAATAAACTAGAATTCGACAAAAACTAGTGTTTTTACCTCTCGGGCATTTCATCATCCACCATATGTGCGCCCGCGCGGTTGCCGGACGGAGGCGTCGGCTGGGTCAGCTGGGTCGGCGGAGGAGGAGGAGGAGGGGGCGCCTGGTTCGGCTGGGTCGGCTGGGTCGGCGGCGGAGGAGGAGGAGGAGGCTGCCGGCGGGCGACGGGCTTCTTCGCTTTCTTCGGCGGCGCGACAGCGGCGGGGCCGAGGTGTGACCGTTTGGTCGCCGGTACCTTCCCCCTCCTCGGTGCGGTGCCCTGCGCGGCCATCTGCGCCGCGGCGGCGCCGGCGTGCAGTGCCCCGCGCGGCGGGACGAACAGCGCGCGCGCAGAAGCCGTTGGGTTGCCGCCGTCGGCGCCGACGCTAGGGTTTGGCGGCGGCGCGGCGGAAGTGGCGGCGGCGGACGGTGCGACAGAGTAGGGAGGGGTCGGCGGGTTGCCGGAGGGGTCGTCCATCGTCGGGATCGCCGGCCGCGCGCGGAGACCACGGATTGGGCGCTCGGGGTAGCGACGCGGAAGAGGAAGTTTCAGCGCGGGGGATTTTTCGCGCTTGGACGAGCGTTGCCGCGCGCTGTAGCCGACGTGGCAGATATGCCGCTCCGGTTTGTGCAAAACGCTGCGCGCTCTAAATTTTTTACAGCGCCGCGCCGTTTACCGCGCCCGCTGGAGCGCCGCATTTCCTCCCGCGCGCGCTATATCGGACGTTTTTATGCCGCGCGGCCTATATAGCGCGCCTGTTGGAGATGCTCTTATGCGCTGCTAGGGTAGGGTTCCTCGCTTGCCGCCGCCGCCGCTTCTAGATGCAACCGAGCACAGGCGTGGCAGTGTGTTCTTTCTTGTGACCTCTCGAAGATGCGGCCTCTTGGCCCACTTTTGTAAGCCCCATTAGCTTTAGCTGGTTTCTTTTCCGTTCGAGAGGGCCTTCAAGCCAAAGCCCATTTAGGATTCCTGTGGAACTTGGTAGTTCGCCCGAGCAGCTAACCATTATAACCATCGCTAGGGAAACCGTTAATGGGCCTAGCCCATTAGTTCGATTGTTTCAAAATTTTCCAAATTCGAAATTTCTTTAGATTTGAAATTTGCTTAGATTTTAAATTTCTCATATTCGAAAATTTCTTAGATTTCAAATTTGTCCAGATTCAAAATTTGCTTAGATTTAAAAATTGCCCACATTCGAATTTGCTCAGATTAAAATATTGCTTACTTTCAAATTTGTTCGAATTTAAAATTTGCTTACCTTTAAAATTTGCTCGACTTTAAAATTTATTTAAAAACAAAAAATAAAAAATTGAAGAAAAATCAAAAGAAAACCAAAACCCCAAGAAAAAAACAGAAAAAAACTCGACAAAAACTGGAAAACCCGAGGCCTACTGGCTCCCTGCCCTGTTGATGGGCCTTCAAGCCAAAGCCCATTTAGGATTCCTGTGGAACTTGGTAGTGTCTCTTTCTAGGTACTAGTATGGTTTCTATGAAGGTTAGCTTATATGGCCTCGGCCCGTTAAATCCTCCCGGTTTTCCTTTGTTGCGTGACTTATTTTGACCCGATCTAACTAGCTACACCACATCTCGCTCCCCCGATGCTCATGGAGAACTATGGTTCCGCCCCTCGCCCCCACCTCCGCCCCTCCTCCAGGCGCGCCCTTGTCAAGGAATAGGATATGTACCTAATATGGGGTAATAATGGTCTACCAGTTGTATGAGGGTAGTATTGGTATTTTACCCATGTGGTCATCCTGTAGCTGCCTTAGTCTTTATAAGACTAGAAATATATCCCGTTCCAATTAACTAAGAAAATACAAACCCTAATTTTATATTATACTTAATTTCTGTTCTTCAATTATTGCAATTTATCTTAGCAATTTATCATGTTTATGTCTCAATTCTGGTTAAGTTCATGTTTTAGTTGATCCTCTTTCGGTCAGATCCAGGGGGATCCTAACAAATGGTATCAGAGCAGTGAATTCTCGTCTCAAAATTTTCCCCAAGCGGCCACCTTCATCTGCTTCTTCTTCCCATCGAATCCGTGCAAATCCATGGACCATGGCAACCTCGTCCTATCCCATTCCCTTCTCTCCCGCACCCGTCTTCTCCGAATCTACCTGCCCAAATTGTCCTCCGCCAGCTTTTTCCCCAATCCCCGCCACCACACCCGCGTAGAGGCCCACCACCGGCTTCTTCCCCGCTCCAGTTTTTTAAACTGAAGGCAAGAGGCCTTGCTTTAAATTAATAAAGTCGTGCGGCAGATAGATACAATAATGTTGAGACAGCTTACAACACAACACCCAACTCGAAAACACAAAGATGAACCAGAAACATGGCTTGAGCCGGCGATGTCCTCCTCGCAAGAGCGCCAAGACAGAAGCAATAGCAGCACTAGGTAGGCAATGTCATGTAGGGCAGCACACAGTGATCACCAACGTTGTCAACAAAGGAATAACTTCCTCCTCCACCGCCGAAGAGAGTCATTACCCTCTCGCCCTGGATCGCATGACGTCGTACCATTGGCAGGTGGAGATGTTCACGTAGAACAAGGAGATATACCTTCCAGGAGACCAACCGGAGATCACACATACCATCTCGCCTCCAGGCACACCGGTGCGACGATGAATTTCAACGAGGACACCTAGGAAACATGAAAGCTTGGGAACGACCAACGAACTCGAAGACGGAACGGAGCCAAGCATCAGCCACGCCGCCAATAGAACCACACCAACCATAGAAACGCTCGCCGCTACGCCACCGGGCCCCAGACGGCGCCTCCAAGGAGGGAACGACGCCAAGGCGCCGCCGCCATCCAATCCAACGAATTTTGGGCTTTCACCCGGGACGGGGGTAGGAGGTGAGGTGATGGGACTTCATGGGCGCCTCACCAGGTCACGGCGCCCCAAAGGCATCGTTGCCACTGTGGTCAAAGACGAGGATTTCTCCCGGCCCCAGCCCGCCACACCCGCTCCCCAGCCATCAGACACCGACATGAAGCCGACATCGCAGGGGAGCCTATAGATTTGTTTGATCTGCATAAACATAAAGTGAGATTTGTGGTTTTGATTCAGCGGTTCATGGGACCCGCAGTTTTACCTTTTTTAGGTACATTGTTTCGCTAGTTACAACTAAGAGAAGGCCACTTATATGAACTAAGAGAAGGCCACTTGTTAGTAGTCGCCATGTTTGCTACCTTGTCCTCATCTTCCTTCTTTGCCTCCTCTTCAAGCAGCTCCTCCTTCGGGTCCTTGTCCGTCCCCTCTTCTGCTCTCCTCCTTTCAGCTCATGGTCTGGTTGTGTGGCCAAATCCCAGCCAAACAGCAACACCTTCTCTTTTTCTTCCGTGGCTGCACGCTTCCTTGGGATTTGATCAACCGCTGGCATGTGCTCATCCGAGTCTCCGAAGTTGACGGCTACCGACGCAGCTTCCGCTAAAGAAAAGGCTCCTCGCCTCCCTCCGCTTGCCCTGTGTGCTCTGCTGCCTCGGCTCCCGGGACGCCGCGTACAGAAGACCAACCGCTCCTCCTGTTCGTGCCGACGGCTCACCTGTCGACGAATCTAAGAGAAACGGAGGTAGCCTCAGGGAGCACGCTGTTCTAGATCTCCGCCTTCTTCTGCCAACCCAAAGACAACTCTACCTCTCTCTCATACAGATCTTATTGCAAGAATTCATCCTCCCGGGAAGAGGAAAGGGGAAGATGATAGAAGCTCTATCCACTCACTTATATTTTTCCTGAGAGAACACGAAAGCCACTCACTGACTGCTCTCCGTCCACTTCGTGATTTCCAACAACAGCGCCCAGCAATGCTATGTTACAGTTTAAACGGGCCTAAATAATGGTCCTATTTGCGTCCTTCAAAAAAATAAATTCCACATGTTGTTTCAGCTATAAATTTTACATATTTCTGTAGTTTCCAGATCACGGCGTAATACATAAATTAAGGAACGCTGAAACAGAGCACTACTAGCACCATCCTCAGGACTATATCCTTCAATTCACGGGTGAAGAAGTCAGATTCTGATTCTCTGCCCGGTTGAATAAACCATATTATTCCTGAGCTGGTGATGTATCTTTCAATTCCAGATCCGCCAGCTTGTCCGATCCCCCCAAATATTTCACGCAGTTTATACCCAATCACAGATCCCAACACCATTTGTTAGGATGATCTCTTCGCGTCCGAGCCTAACGACTCGAACTCGGACCCTTGACCTCGTCCACCCCCTGATCGGGGGCGCCCAACCGCATCTGGTTGGTGTGCCACTGTCGCCTGTGCTATATATACAGTGGTGGGGGCGGTGGCACACATTACGAGGTTGACCGGAGTGCCACTCGCCCCACCAACACACCCACCGATTAGGGTTCGCACAGTGCCGACGGGAAGCTCCGCTGCCACCACTCCTCTCCCGACCTCACGCCGTCACCGTCGCCATCACCACCATGTCGACTTCGACAGGTTCGTCGTCCTCCAGGGATAAGGTAAATGCTCACAGACCCACAGTACATCTCTCTACCGACACAGATCCTACAGCTATCGATCTAGCGCTTTTAACATTGGTATTAGAGCCTATTCTAGGTTGTAGATCTTGTGTTTCCGGGGAGATTAGATGAACAGATACCCTAACCCTAGATCCCCACCGCACAGAAACCCTAGATTGAAAAGGGAAAAGAAATATTCTTATAGGCCGGGGCCCTGGGCTCGCCGGCGAGAAAGTACAGGCCACAACGACAGAATAGCGGCTGTTGTGCTGAAACTGCGCGACCGCCGGCAAAGGCACCACCACTCTGCGCCGCTTGATGGCGGTGCGCCCACCCTCGGGTGAACGCACCGCCGGAAAGAGGGCCAGGGGAGCGCCGCCGCTCGTCTGCGCCGCCGGACCGTCGTGTTTTGGTGGTGAGATGGAGCAGGTGGCCAAGGGAAAGGTGGAGAAAGAGAAAGGGGCGGGCACGCCGTCACCGGAAAAAGAACAAAAGAAAAGAAAAAGAACTGATGAATCATCGGAATTATGGCACTGTCGCTTAGGCCATATTTCGAGGGGGAGAATAGAAAGACTCGTTAAAAATGATATTCTTCCTCCATTAGAATTCTCAGACATAGAACAGTGCATCGATTGCATTAAAGAAAAAATTGTAAAGCAAATTAGAAAGGGTGCAAATCGAACCACAACAACACTAGAAATAATTCACACCGATATATGTGGACCATTTCCTGTGAAAAAGCGTGGATGGCTATGATTCGTTCATAACATTCACGAGTGATTACTCTCGATATGGTTATATTTATCCAAAAAAAGAAAGAACAGAAGCGTTGGATAAATTCAAAATATTCAAAGCTAAAGTTGAAAATTAGCATGATAAAAGAATAAAGATAGTCAGGTCTGATCGTGGAGGGGAGTACTACGGTCGACATACTCCATATGGCCAAGTCCCTGGACCTTTCGCAAGGTTCCTATAGGAGACTGGAATAGTCGCCCAGTACTCGATATCGGGCGAACCTCAGCAGAATGGGGTAGCTAAAAGGCGCAACCGTACCCTTATGGATATGGTGCGCGGTATGATGAGCTATTCCACCCTACCATTGGGATTGTGGATTGACGCGTTAAAAACCGCTATTCACATTCTAAACAAAGTACCAAGCAAATCGGTGCCCAAAACGATGTACGAGCTATGGACAGGGAGAGTGCCTTCTCTAAACCACCTGAAAGTGTGGGGGAGCCCTGCTGAGGCCAAAGTATTCAATCCAAATATCGCAAAGTTAGATACCAAAACAGTCAGCTGCCATTTTCTTGGCTATCCTGTAAAGTCAAAAGGTTATCGTTTCTACTGTCCAGAGAAACTCACAAAGTTTGTGGAAACGAGACATGTTGTCTTCTTAGAGGACGAAATTATGAGGGGGAGCATGGTAGCTCGGAAAATTGATCTTGAGGAGAAGAGGGTGCATGCACCTAATCCGATGACTCAGGAGCCATTTTTTGCGCTACCATGTGCACCTGTACCGATGATCCCTGCGATTGTGGTGTGATACGTCTCCGACGTATCGATAATTTCTTATGTTCCATGCTTGTTTTATGACAATACCTACATGTTTTGTTCACACTTTATGATGATTTTATGCGTTTTCTGGAACTAACCTATTGACGAGATGCCGAAGTGCCAGTTCCTATTTTCTGCTGTTTTTGGTTTCAGAAATCCTAGTGAGAAAATATTCTCGGAATTGGACGAAATCAACGCCCAGAGTCTTAAAACTCCACGAAGCTTCCAGAACACCCGAGAGCCGCCAGAGGGGGGCCACAGGGGCCCCAGATGACAGGGTGGCGCGGCCAGGGCCTGGGCCGCGCCCCCCTACTGTGTCGTCGCCTCGACGGCCCTCCGACTCCGCCTCTTCGCCTATTTAAAGGTCCCTGACCTAAATCTTCGATACGGAAAAGCCACAGTACGAGAAACCTTCCAGAGCCGCCGCCATCGCGAAGCCAAGATCTAGGGGACAGGAGTCTCTGTTCCGGCACGCCGCCGGGACGGGGAAGTGCCCCCGGAAGGCTCCTCCATCGACACCACCACCATCTTCATCACCGCTGATGTCTCCCATGAGGAGGGAGTAGTTCTCCATCGAGGCTCGGGGCTGTACCGGTAGCTATGTGGTTCATCTCTCTCCTATGTACTTCAATACAATAATCTCATGAGCTGCCTTACATGATTGAGATTCATATGATGATGCTTGTAATCTAGATGTCATTATGCTAGTCAAGTGGATTTTACTTATGTGATCTCCGGAGACTCCTTGTCCCACGTGTGTAAAGGTGACAAGTGTGTGCACCGTGTGGGTCTCTTAGGCTATATTTCACAGAATACTTATTCACTCGTTATGAATGGCATAGTGAAGTGCTTATTTATATCTCTTTATGATTGCAATGTGTTTTGTATCACTATTCATCTATGTGCTACTCTAGTGATGTTATTAAAGTAGTTTATTCCTCCCGCACGGTGTAATGGTGACAGTGTGTGCATCGTGTAGTACTTGGCGTAGGCTATGATTGTGATCTCTTGTAGATTATGAAGTTAACTATTGCTATGATAGTATTGATGTGATCTATGCCTCCTTTCGTAGCGTGAAGGTGACGAGTGTGCATGCTATGTTAGTACTTGGTTTGGTTATGTTGATCTGTCATGCACTCTAAGGTTATTTAAACATGAACATCGAATATTGTGGAGCTTGTTAACTCCGGCATTGAGGGTTCGTGTAATCCTACACAGTTAGTGGTGTTCATCATCCAACAAGAGGGTGTAGAGTCTAGCATCTATCTATTTATTCTGTTATGTGATCAATGTTGAGAGTGTCCACTAGTGAAAGTATGATCCCTAGGCCTTGTTCCTAAATACTGCTATTATCGCTGCTTGTTTACTGTTCTACTGCATTTGTACTGTCCGCAATATTACCACCATCCATCACACGCCAGTCCTGGACAGCAAAGCACTTTTTCGGTGCCGTTACTACTGCTCATATTTATTTATACCACCTGTATTTCACTATCTCTTCGCCGAACTAGTGCACCTATTAGGTGTGTTGGGGACACAAGAGACTTCTTGCTTTGTGGTTGCAGGGTTGCATGAGAGGGATATCTTTGACCTCTTCCTCCCTGAGTTCGATAAACCTTGGGTGATCCACTTAAGGGAAACATGCTGCTGTTCTACAAACCTCTGCTCTTGGAGGTCCAACACTGTCTACAGGAAAAGGAGCGTGAGTAGACATCAAGCACTTTTCTGGCGCCGTTGCCGGGGAGGAAAGGTAAAAGATACTCACACTCCGGATCTCGGCTACTAAGCTATTTTCGCCGTTGTAAGTACTCGAAGCTATTTCCTTTAGATCCTGCAATTGCATCTTTTTGTTTCTTGTTTACACTAGTTAAGCATAATGGAAAACAACAAAAATATGAGAGATCTTTATGAACTTTATCTTGAATTAGGACATGATGTGTTTGAAGAGAGAATTAAAAAACCCATGGAACTTTATATGCATGCTAATGGGAATGTTATTAATATGAATGCTTTGAA
Organism: Lolium rigidum; assembly: GCF_022539505.1. Taxonomy (NCBI): domain Eukaryota; kingdom Viridiplantae; phylum Streptophyta; class Magnoliopsida; order Poales; family Poaceae; genus Lolium; species Lolium rigidum. The sequence goes on along the minus strand of NC_061511.1, from coordinate 141,060,842 downwards.
CACTATTGTTGCTAATGCTATGGAAAATTCTAAGCTTGGGGAAGCTGGTTTTGATGAGCATGATCTTTTTAGTCCCCCAAGCATTGAGGAAATTTTTTACCTTGATGATACTTTGCCTCCTATTTATGATGATTATAATGATAGTAGTCTTTTAGTACCGCCTGTTATGGAGGATAAATTTGATTATGATTACAATATGCCTCCTATATTTGATGATGAGAATAATAATGATAGCTACTTTGTCGAATTTGCTCCCACTATTACTAATAAAATTGATTATGCTTATGTGGAGAGTAATAATTTTATGCATGAGACTCATGATAAGAATGTTTCATTTGATAGTTATATTGTTGAGTTTGCTCATGATGCTACTGGATATTATTATGAGAGAGGAAAATATGGTTGTAGAAATTTTCATGTTACTAAAACACCTCTGTATGTGCTAATTTTTTTGAAGCTACACTTGTTTTATCTTCCTATGCTTGTCACTTTGCTCTTCATGAACTTGTTTATTTACAAGATTCCTATGCATAGGAAGCATGTTAGACTTAAATGTGTTTTGAATTTTCTTCTTGATGCTCTCTTTTGCTCCAAATACTATTTCTTGCGAGTGCATCATTAAAACTGCTGAGCCCATCTTAATGGCTATAAAGAAAAGAACTTCTTGGGAGATAACCCATGTGTTTTTTACTACAGTAATTTTGTTTTATATTTGTGTCTTGGAAGTTGTTACTAATGTAGCAACCTCTCCTTATCTTAATTTTGTTGCATTGTTGCGCCAAGTAAAGTCTTTGATAGCAAGGTTGATACTAGATTTGGATTACTGCGCAGAAACAGATTTCTTGCTGTCACGAATCTGGGCCTATTTCTCTGTAGGTAACTCAGAAAATTATGCCAATTTACGTGAGTGATTCTCAGATATGTACGAAACTTTCATTCAATTTGAGCATTTTCATTTGAGCAAGTCTGGTGCCTCTTAGAAATTCATCTTTACGGACTGTTCTGTTTTGACAGATTCTGCCTTTTATTTCGCATTGCTTCTTTTGCTACGTGGGATGGATTTCTTTGTTCCATTGACTTCCAGTAGCTTTGAGCAATGTCCAGAAGTGTTAAGAATGATTGTGTCACCTCTGAACATGTGAATTTTTGATTATGCACTAACTCTCTAATGAGTTTGTTTCGAGTTTGGTGTGGAGGAAGTTTTCAAGGGTCAAGAGAGGAGGATGATATACTATGATCAAGGAGAGTGAAAGCTCTAAGCTTGGGGATGCCCCGGTGGTTCATCCCTGCATATTTCAAGAAGACTCAAGCATCTAAGCTTGGGGATGCCCAAGGCATCCCCTTCTTCATCGACAAAATTATCAGGTTCCTTCTCTTGAAACTATATTTTTATTCGGTCACATCTTATGTACTGTACTTGGAACGTCTGTTTGTTTTTTCTATTTTTGTTTTTTCTTGAATAAATGCTTGTGTGGGAGAGAGACACGCTCCGCTGGTTCATATGAACACATGTGTTCTTAGCTTTTAATTTTCTTGGCGAAGGTTGAAACTGCTTCGTTAATTGTTATATGGGTGGAAACTGGAAATGCTACATGTAGTAATTGGTATGATGTCTTGAATAATTTGATACTTGGCAATTGTTGTGCTCATGCTTAAGCTCTTGCATCATATACTTTGCACCTATTAGTGAAGAAATACATAGAGCTTGTTAAAATTTGGTTTGCATGAGTGGTCTCTCTAGAGTCTAGATATTTTCTAGTAAGGTGTTTGAACAACAAGGAAGACAATGTATAGTCTTATAATGCTTGCAATATGTTCATATGTGAGTTTTGCTGTACCGGTTCATGCTTGTGTTTGTTTCAAATAGCCTTGCTATCCTAAGCCTTGTACTGAGAGGGGATACTTCTCGTGCATCCAAATCCTTGAAGCCAAACACTATGCCATTTGTGTCCACCATACCTACCTACTACATGGTATTTCCTGCCATTCCAAGTAAATACTTCATGTGCTACCTTTAAACCTTCAAAATGCTTCTCAATTTTTGTTAATGTTTCATAGCTCATGAGGAAGTATGTGGTGTTTATCTTTCAACCTTGTCATTTACTCTTGACAGACTTTCATAATGGACTAGTGGCACATCCGCTTATCCAATAATTTTGCAAAAAGAGCTGGCAACGGGGTTCCCAGCCCCGATTAATCAAATTTCATTAATAATTCTCTTCACATGTTTTGCTCTGATTCATCAGTAAGCAACTTAATTTTGCAAATAGACACTCCTCCATGGTATGAGATTGATGGTAGGCACCCGAGGATTCGGTTAGCCATGGATTGTGTAAGCAAAGGTTGGGGGGAGTGTCACCCATAATAAAACTAAAGTACATGTGTAAACAAAAGAGAAGAGGGATGATCTACCTTGCTGGTAGAGATAACGTCCTTCATGGGAGCCGCTCTTGAAAGTCTGGTTGGCGAGGTAGTTAGAGTGCCCACTACCATTCGTTGACAACAACAAACACCTCTCAAAACTTTACTTTTATGCTCTCTATATGATTTCAAAACTTAAAAAGCTCTAGCACATGACTTAATCCCTGCTTCCCTCTGCGAAGGGCCTTTCTTCTACTTTTATGTTGAGTCAGTTTACCCATTTCCTTCTATCTTAGAAGCAAACACTTGTGTTAACTGTGCATTGATTCTTACATGTTTGCACATTGCACTTGTTATATTACTTTGCATTGACAACTATCCATGAGATATACATGTTACAAGTTGAAAGCAACCGCTGAAACTTAATCTTCCTTTGTGTTGCTTCAATGCCTTTACTATGAATCTACTGCTTTATGAGTTAACTCTTCTGCAAGACTTATTGATGCTTGTTTCGAAAGTACTATTCATGAAAAGTCTTTGCTATATGATTCAATTGTTTAACCATTGCATTTACATTGCTTTGAATCGCTGCATTCATCTCATATGCTTTACAATAGTATGATTAAGATCATGTTGGTAGCATGTCACTTCAGAAATTATCTTTGTTATCGTTTACCTACTCGGGACGAGTAGGAACTAAGCTTGGGGATGCTGATACGTCTTCGACGTATCGATAATTTCTTATGTTCCATGCTTGTTTTATGACAATACCTACATGTTTTATTCACACTTTATGATGATTTTATGCGTTTTCTGGAACTAACCTATTGACGAGATGCCAAAGTGCCAGTTCCTGTTTTCTGCTGTTTTTGGTTTCAGAAATCCTAGTAAGAAAATATTCTCGGAATTGGACGAAATCAACGCCCAGAGTCTTAAAACTCCACGAAGCTTCCAGAACACCCGAGAGCCTCCAGAGGGGGGCCACAGGGGCCCAGATGACAGGTGGCGCGGCCAGGGCCTGGACCGCGCCCCCCTACTGTGTCGTCGCCTCGATGCCCCTCCGACTCCGCCTCTTCGCCTATTTAAAGGTCCCTGACCTAAATCTTCGATACGGAAAAGCCACAGTACGAGAAACCTTCCAGAGCCGCCGTCATCGCGAAGCCAAGATCTGGGGGACAGGAGTCTCTGTTCCGGCACGCCGCTGGGACAGGGAAGTGCCCCCGGAAGGCTCCTCCATCGACACCACCGCCATCTTCATCACCGCTGTTGTCTCCCATGAGGAGGGAGTAGTTCTCCATCGAGGCTCGGGGCTGTACCGGTAGCTATGTGGTTCATCTCTCTCCTATGTACTTCAATACAATAATCTCATGAGCTGCCTTACATGATTGAGATTCATATGATGATGCTTCTAATCTAGATGTCATTATGCTAGTCAAGTGGATTTTACTTATGTGATCTCCGGAGACTCCTTGTCCCACGTGTGTAAAGGTGACAGTGTGTGCACCGTGTGGGTCCCTTAGGCTATATTTCACATAATACTTATTCACTATTATGAATGGCATAGTGAAGTGCTTATTTATATCTCTTTATGATTGCAATGTGTTTTGTATCACTATTCATCTATGTGCTAGTCTAGTGATGTTATTAAAGTAGTTTATTCCTCCTGCACGGTGTAATGGTGACAGTGTGTGCATCGTGTAGTACTTGGCGTAGGCTATGATTGTGATCTCTTGTAGATTATGAAGTTAACTATTGCTATGATAGTATTGATGTGATCTATGCTTCCTTTCGTAGCGTGAAGGTGATAGTGTGCATGCTATGTTAGTACTTGGTTTGGTTATGTTGATCTGTCATGCACTCTAAGGTTATTTAAACATGAACATCGAATATTGTGGAGCTTGTTAACTCCGGCATTGAGGGTTCGTGTAATCCTACACAGTTAGTGGTGTACATCATCCAACAAGAGGGTGTAGAGTCTAGCATCTATCTATTTATTCTGTTATGTGATCAATGTTGAGAGTGTCCACTAGTGAAAGTATGATCCCTAGGCCTTGTTCCTAAATACTTCTATTATCGCTGCTTGTTTACTGTTTTACTGCATTTGTACTGTCCGCAATATTACCACCATCCATCACACGCCAGTCCTGGACAGCAAAGCACTTTTCTGGTGCCGTTACTACTGCTCATATTTATTTATACCACCTGTATTTCACTATCTCTTCGCCGAACTAGTGCACCTATTAGGTGTGTTGGGGACACAAGAGACTTCTTGCTTTGTGGTTGCAGGGTTGCATGAGAGGGATATCTTTGACCTCTTCCTCCCTGAGTTCGATAAACCTTGGGTGATCCACTTAAGGGAAACTTGCTGCTGTTCTACAAACCTCTGCTCTTGGAGGCCCAACACTGTCTACAGGAAAAGAAGCGTGAGTAGACATCATGGTGCAAGCGCCTGTTGTGACTCCACCCATGACAACGATGAGTGAAAATTCGGAACCTGTCCGTCCGTAACCGAATGAACCATTTGTTGAGCATGAAAGGGAGCAACAACAGCCACCTCCTAGAAAGTACAAAGCACGACTTGTGGCAAAAGGATTTACACAAAGAGAAGGGATAGATTAAAATGCGACATTTTCTCCAGTCTCATGTAGTTCCTTCAGAATCATAATGGCACTAGTTGCACATTTTGATTTAGAGTTGCATCAAATGGATTAAAGCAAGCCTCCACACAGTGGTATCTAAAGTTTAATGAAACAATTAAGAGATTTGGATTTAAAGAAAATATTGAGGACAACTGCGTTTATGCAAAGTTTAAAAGAGGGAAATATATTTTCCTAATCTTGTATGTGGATGATATTCTGCTTGCCAGCAGTGATGTTAGTCTACTGCAAGAGACAAAGAAGGTTTTGTCCTCAAATTTTGATATGAAAGATCTTGGTGAAGCGCCATATGTTTTGGGCATAAAAAAAATCACCGAGATAGGAACAATGGAGTATTAGGATTATCGCAAAAGGCTTATTTAGAAAAGATTCTAAGTAAGTATAATATGCATAAGTGTAGTGCCACACCTGCCCCTATAGTCAAGGGCGACAGTTTTGGGAAACATCAAAGTCCCCAAAATTAGTTCGATCTCGATCAAATGAAAGCGGTTCCATATGCTATGGCTATTGGAAGCCTACAGTATGCACAAGTGTGCACTCGCCCTGACTTAGCATTTATCACCGGAGTACTCGGTAGATATCAAGAAAATCCAGGTTTTGAACACTGGAAAATGGTAAAGAAGGCATTGCGTTATGTGAAAGGCACAAAGAATTACATGCTAACATACAGAAGATCTGATTCCCTAGAAATAAGAGGGTATTCAGATGCAGAGTTTGCGGGGGGATAGAGATGATAGAAAATCCACATCTGGATATGTATTCACCCTCGTAGGGGGAGCTATTTCGTGGAGAAGCTCCAAACAGACCATAGTTGCATCATCCACGATGTATGCAGAATTTATAGCATGTTATGAAGCCACGGGGCAGGCATTATGGTTAAAGAAATTTATACCCGACTTGGAAGTGGTAGATTGTATTGACAAACCATTAAAGATGTACTTGCGACAATGAGCCTGCGAGTATTTTATGCTCACAACAACAAGTCGAGTACAGCTACGAAACCGATTGAGGTTAAGTATTATGTTGTGAAACACAAGGTCCAGGATCAAACAATAAGTCTCGAGCATATAAGGACAAAAGATATGCTTGCGGATCCGCTAACGAAAGGCTTACCACCCAGCGTGTTCAAGGAGCACGTAGCCGGCATGGGTTTACTGGAAAGTCTTACCTATCCTGGATCATAAGAGGCCCAAAAGTAAAAGAATTTGTTCCAAAACAGAGAAGTGCATTGTGGCTGTCTGATTCTATCGGAAATAGAGTTGTGACGATGAAACATGCCCTATGTACTGATCCAAAATGAACTAAATAAAATGAAAGAATAAAGTTAAAAGAAAAGTTGAGATCAAGGGGGAGAATGTTAGGATGATCTCCTCGCGTCTGTTGGGGGGATGACCCCCGGTATGCCAAAGGCATGCCAAACCGGATGGTTTGAGCAGTCAAAGTACCGGTTTAAAGGTTGTTCCGGATAACAAAGGTTGATTCAGAGAATCATACCGGTATCTCAGGAAGGGGGATACCGGAACTGGCTAAGAACGTACTGGAGTACCGGAACAGGTTACATTGTAGCACGTTGGCAAGACTGGTCAAAGATTCTCTCCAGAGCTAGAAGACAAAGATGAGCAAAGCACTTCAGCATTAATCGAAGCCATGACGCCAAAGGCGGAGGATGATGTAAAAGGTGCCGGAGGATGTCACTGCTCCTGATTAAAGGCATACCGGCATCACCGGTAGCTGATACGTCTCCAACGTATCTATAATTTCTGATGTTCCATGCTTGTTTTATGACAATACCTACATGTTTTGCTCACACTTTATAATGTTTTTATGCATTTTCCGGAACTAACCTATTAACAAGATACCGAAGTGTCAGTTCCTGTTTTCTGCTGTTTTTGGTTCCAGAAAGGCTGTTCGGGCAATATTCTCGGAATTCGACGAAACGAAGACCAAACATCATAATTCACCGAGACGGACCAGGACACCGAAGGGGAGACGGAGAGGAGGCCCAGGGCCCCCACACCATAGGGCCGCGCGGGCAGGCCCCGGGCTGCGCCGGCCTATGTGGAGGGCGCCCTGGTGCCCCTCCTGCGCCGCCTCTTCGCCTATATAAACCCTTTCGACCTAAAAACGCGATACCAATTGACGAAACTCCAGAAAGACTCCAGGGGCGCCGCCGCCATCGCGAAACTCCAATTCGGGGGACAGAATCTTTGTTCCGGCACGCCGCCGGGACGGGGAAGTGCCCCCGGAAGCCATCTCCATCGACGCCACAGCCTCCATCATGCTCCGTGAGTAGTTCCCCCATGACTACGAGTTCTAGCAGTAGCTAGTTGGTACTCTCTATCCCATGTACTTCAATACAATGATCTCATGAGCTGCCTTACATGATTGAGATCCATCTGATGTAATCGGTGTTGTGTTTGTTGGGATCCGATGGATGATACATTATGATTAGTCTATCTATAAAGTTTGTGAAGTTATTGTTGCTTCAATATTGTTATGCTTAATGCTTGTCACTAGGGCCCGAGTGGCATGATCTTAGATTTAAGCTCTATAATTATTGCTTAGATTGTATCTACAAGTTGTTTGCACATATTGCTGTCCGGAACCCGAGGCCCCAAAGTGACAGAAATTGGGACAACCGGAGGGGAAGGCTGTGATATGAGGATCACATGTTTTCACCAAGTGTTAATGCTTTGCTCCGGTGCTCTATTAAAAGGAGTACCTTAATAGCCAGTAGATTCCCTTGAGGCCCGGCTGCCACCGGCTGGTAGGACAAAAGATGTTGTACAAGTTTCTCATTGCGAGCACGTATGACTATATATGGAAAACATGCCTACATAATTAATAATCTTGATGTTCTGTCTTAATGCTATTTCAATCCTATCAATTGTCCAACTGTAATTTGTTCACCCAACACTTGTCACTTGTTATTGGAGAGTTACCATCGTGTAGATCGCTGGGAACCCCGGTGCATCTCTCATCATCATATACTTGTTCTATATGTCATTGGAAGTAGTATCAACTATTTTCTGGTGCCATTGCCTCTGTGTTACTGCTACTGCTGCTGTGTTACTGTTACTGTTGCTCTCATATTACTGCTGCTTTCACATCACCCCTGTTACTAGTGATTTTCCAGGTGCAGCTGAATTGACAACTCAGTTGTTAATTAAGGCTTATAAGTATTCTTTACCTCCCCTTGTGTCGAATCAATAAATTTGGGTTTTACTTCCCTCGAAGACTGTTGCGATCCCCTATACTTGTGGGTTATCAAGACTATTTTATGGCGCCGTTGCCGGGGAGGCATAGGTCTACTCATAAATTCACCTGGGGAGTACACTCTACCTTTCTCCCTGTTTGTATTTTATTTTATTCTGTTTTGCTTAGTTTACTTTTGTCTAGTTTATTTGTGCTTATTTTATTTCTGTCTTGTTTTATTTTTCTTAGTTTACTTTTGTCTAGTTTCTTTTTGTCTTGTTTTACTTTTCTCATATACCTAAAAATCCATAAAAATTTATAGAGAATTATAGAGAATCAAGAACGGGTAAAGTCATGAGTGCTGTGATAGAAAAATTGAATACAATTGCTAAAATCTTGCTTAAATGCCATGATATAAATTGTTGCTCTAGAGAGGATACTAAACATCTAAAATTTCAATGTGGCTTTAGTGAAGAAGTTTTAATTAAGAACTATAATTGGAATAACTATATTCATCTTGGGTTCGAAGAAGTAGAACAATTTGTCATATTTATGGGAGCTTCTGAGATCGAATCCTTCATGGTTGGAAATTATGAAACTTGTGTTGTTTGTAAGGACCTTAAAGATTATGTCTCTTCTATCCTTAATTTTTGCATAGAAAGTTACAGTGATAATCCTTATATCATTGATTATAAAGAGAGACTCATTAATGCACAAAAATGCACTCACATATTGCAGGAACCTGTGGAAGAAGAAATTGATGAACTTGAAAGCTCATTGGATGAAAAAGAAGAGAAGAGTAATGAACAAAAGGAGGAAGAATGGATTATCTACCGATGCCAACCTTCTAATGAGAGTAACTCTTTATCTCTTACACTATTTGATTGTCCTACATGCTCACCGAAGGAGGTTGAATGTTATGTTCCTGTGGATTCTCTTGAAATATTCCCTATGAGTAAAACTTGTGAGAATAATTATGCTACTGTTATCTATGATAATCCATGCTACTTTGATAAATCTTATGATAATGCTTTGTTTGTGCCTTATGTCGAAATGCATGGTACTAAAGAGTTTTGCGCAGCAAATGTTTATGATAAAGCTCTAGATGATGGTCCTATGTTACTTGATAATATTAATTGTACTACTAATGAAAATGGGATTGGAGAGTTCATGACCTTATCTAGGAGTCCCATATCTCTTGAGATTGATCAATCATCTTGTTATATTATTGATAAAAGTGGGTTTGAAAGTTTTAATCCCACTATTTTTGAGCTTGATAAAAATTATGTGTTTGTGGATCATGAAAAGTATGCTGCATGTGATGGTTATATTGTTGAGTTTGTTCATGAAGCTACTGAAAATTATTATGAGAGAGGAAAATATGGTTGTAGAAATTTTCATGGTACTAAAACACCTCTCTACATGCTGAAAATTTTGAAGTTACTCTTGTTTTATCTTTTTATGCTTGTCACTTTGTTCTTCGTGAATTTATTTGTGTACAAGATTCCTATGCATAGGAAGTGGGTTAGACTTAAATGTGTTTCTTATTTGTTTTTTGATGCTCCTTTTGCTTCAACTCTCATCCTTACGAGTGCATCATTAAAACTGCTGAGCCCATCTTAATGGCTATAAAGAAAGCACTTCTTGGGAGATAACCCATGTTTTTATTTTGCTACTGTTTTGTTGTGTATTGGAAGTTGTTACTACTGTAGCAACTTCTCCTTATCTTTATTTTATTGCTATGTTGTGCCAAGTAAAGTCTCTAATAGAAGGTTGATACTAGATTTGGATTTCTGCGCAGAAACAGATTTCTATCTGTCACGAATTTGGGCAGGGTCCTCTGTAGGTAACTCAAAAAAATCTGTCAATTTCCATGCGTGTACCTCAGATATGTACGCAGCTTTCATTAGTTTTGAGTTTTCTGATTTGAGCAACGGAAGTACCTCTTAAAAATTCGTCTTTACTGGCTGTTCAGTTTTGGCAGATTCTGTCTCTGTTTTTTTTTTGCATTGTCTCTTGTGGACTTTAAGCAAGGCTTTCTATACGTGGAGAGCTGTAGCTAATGTTTTATTGAGTTCTTGCAATGTGTCACTACATGACCAAAGTGGATTAAATTTTTTTTGAGTACTAACCCCTCTAATGAAGTTTATGAGAAGTTTGGTGTGAAGGAAGTTTTCAAGGGTCAAGAGAGGAGGATGATATATGATCAAGAAGAGTGAAAAGTCTAAGCTTGGGGATGCCCCGTGGTTCATCCCTGCATATTTCAAGAAGACTCAAGCGTCTAAGCTTGGGGATGCCCAAGGCATCCCCTTCTTCATCAACAATTTATCAGGTTTCTTCTATTGAAACTATATTTTTATTCGGTCATAACTTATGTGCTTTACTTGGAGCGTCTGTGTGCTTTTATTTTCATTTGTTTATGTTTGAATAAAATCGGATCCTAGCAATCCTTGTGTGGGAGAGATACACGCTCCGCTTTTTCATATGAACACTTGTTCTTCGTTTTACTTTTAATGTTCATGACAAAAGTTGGAAGCTGTTGCGTTTATTGTTATTTGGTTGGAAACAGAAAATGCCTCATATTGTCTTGAATAATTTGATACTTGGCAATTGTTTTGAGCTCTCATGTAGATCAAGTTTAAGCTCTTGCATCATGTAGTTTAAACCTATTAGTGGAGAACTACCGTAGAGCTTGTTGAAATTGGTTTGCATGATTGGTCTCTCTAAGGTCTAGATATTTTCTGGTAAAAGTGTTTGAGCAACAAGGAAGACAGTGTAGAGTTTTATAATGCTTGCAATATGTTCTTATGTAAGTTTCTGTTGTACCGGTTCATACTTATGTTTGCTTCAAACAACCTTGCTAGCCAAAGCCTTGTACTGAGAGGGAATGCTTCTCGTGCATCCAAAACCTTGAGCCAAAAACTATGCCATTTGCGTCCACCATACCTACCTACTACATTGTATTTCTCTGCCATTCCAAGTAAATACTTTGTGTGCTACCTTAAAACCATTCAAAAGTCATTATCTCCTATTTGTGTCAATGTTTTATAGCTCATGAGGAAGTATGTGGTGTTTTATCTTTCAATCTTGTTGGGCAGCTTTCACCAATGGACTAGTGGCTTCATTCGCTTATCCAATAATTTTGCAAAAAGAGCAGGCAACGGGGTTCCCCAGCCCCAATTAATAGCAAATAGACACTCCTCCATGGTATGTGAAATGTTGGAAGGCACCCGAGGATTCGGTTAGCCATGGCTTGAGAAAGCAAAGGTGGGAGGAGTGTCATCTCTAAATAAAACTAAAATAAATAGACACTCCTTCATGGTATGTGATTGTTGCAGGCACCCGAGGATTCGGTTAGCCATGGCTTGTGAAAGCAAAGGTTGGAAGGAGTGTCACCCAAAAATAAAAATAAACTACATCATGGGAGCCGCTCTTTGAAGGTCTATCTGGCAAGGGGGTTAGAGTGCCCACTACCATTCGTTGACAACAAAAAACACCTCTCAAAACTTTACTTTTATGCTCTCTTTATGATTTCAAAACTTGAAAAGCTCTAGCACATGATTTAATCCCCGCTTCCCTCTGCAAAGGGCCATTCTTCTACTTTTATGTTTAGTCAGTTTACCTATTTCCTTCCATCTTAGAAGCAAACACTTGTGTTAACTGTGCATTGATTCTTACATGTTTACCTATTGCACTTGTTATATTGCTTTATGTTGACAATTATCCATGAGATATACATGTTACAAGTTGAAAGCAATTGATGAAACTTAAATCTTCCTTTGTGTTGCTTCAATGCCTTTACTATGAATCTATTGCTTTATGAGTTAACTCTTATGCAAGTCTTATTGATACTTGTCTTGAAAGTACTATTCATGAAAAGTCTTTGCTATATGATTCAGTTGTTTAACCAGTGTCTTTACCATTGCTTCGAATCACTTGTTTCATTACATATGCTTACAATATTATTGATCAAGATTATGTAAGTAGCATGTCACTACAGAATTTTTTTTTTATCGTTTACCTACTCGAGGGCGAGTAGGAACTAAGCTTGGGGATGTTGATACGTCTCCAACGTATCTATAATTTCTGATGTTCGATGCTTGTTTTATGACAATACCTACATGTTTTTCTCACACTTTATAATGTTTTTATGCATTTTCCGGAACTAACCTATTAACAAGATGGCGAAGTGTCAGTTCCTATTTTCTGCTGTTTTTGGTTCCAGAAAGGCTGTTCGGGCAATATTCTCGGAATTCGACAAAACGATGACCAAACATCATAATTCACCGAGACGGTCCAGGACACCGAAGGGGAGACGGAGAGGAGGCCCAGGGCCCCCACACCATAGGGCCGCGCGGGCAGGCCCCTGGCCGCGCCGGCCTATGGGGAGGGCGCCCTGGTGCCCCTCCTGCGCCGCCTCTTCGCCTATATAAACCCTTTCGACCTGAAAACGCGATATTAATTGACGAAACTCCAGAAAGACTCCAGGGGCGCCGCTGCCATCGCGAAACTCCAATTCGGGGGATAGAATCTCTGTTCCGGCACGCCGCCGGGACGGGGAAGTGCCCCCGGAAGCCATCTCCATCGACGCCACCGCCTCCATCATGCTCCGTGAGTAGTTCCCCCATGGACTACGGGTTCTAGCAGTAGCTAGTTGGTACTCTCTATCCCATGTACTTCAATACAATGATCTCATGAGCTGCCTTACATGATTGAGATCCATCTGATGTAATCGGTGTTGTGTTTGTTGGGATCCGATGGATGATACATTATGATTAGTCTATCTATAAAGTTTGTGAAGTTATTGTTGCTGCAATCTTGTTATGCTTAATGCTTGTCACTAGGGCCCGAGTGGCATGATCTTAGATTTAAGCTCTATAATTATTGCTTAGATTGTATCTACAAGTTGTTTGCACATATTGCTGTCCGGAACCCGAGACCCCAAAGTGCCAGAAATTGGGACAACCGGAGGGGAAGGCTGTGATATGAGGATCACATGTTTTCACCAAGTGTTAATGCTTTGCTCCGGTGCTCTATTAAAAGGAGTACCTTAATAGCCAGTAGATTCCCTTGAGGCCTGGCTGCCACCGGATGGTAGCACAAAAGATGTTGTACAAGTTTCTCATTGCAGCACGTATGACTATATATGGAAAACATGCCTACATAATTAATAATCTTGATGTTCTGTCTTAATGCTATTTAAATCCTATCAATTTCCCAACTGTAATTTGTTCACCCAACACTTGTCACTTGTTATTGGAGAGTTACCACTAGTGTAGATCGCTGGGAACCCCGGTCCATCTCTCATCATCATATACTTGTTCTATATGTCATTGGAAGTAGTATCAACTATTTTCTGGTGCCATTGCCTATGTGTTACTGCTACAGCTGCTGTGTTACTGCTACTATTGATCTCATATTACTGCTGCTTTCACATCACCCCTGTTACTAGTGCTTTTCCAGGTGTAGCTGAATTGACAACTCAGTTGTTAAGGCTTATAAGTATTCTTTACCTCCCCTTGTGTCGAATCAATAAATTTTGGTTTTACTTCCCTCGAAGAATGTTGCGATCCCCTATACTTGTGGGTTATCAGTAGCTAAAGTAGCTTTGTAAAGTAGTTTGTCTATTCAAAGATCCCATTAGGGTTTCTTAGGGTTTCTTCCCCTGTAAGCCACCCTCTCCCCTATATAAGGAGAGGGGGCACAGCCCATCGCGGGCAGGTACTATGCAACGTCCTAAGAGAGATCCTACGTACGATAAGCTGCCATGTACACAGAAACCTGTAAGCACTTATGATCAAGAAATAGAGAGATCTAGAGGTGACATTGTGCTTGAGTCCATCTTCTTCAACCTCTGGCTAAGGCCAAGCTCTTGAGGAATCCATCCGGAAACCTCTCCATCTATACCAAAACCCTCCCCCGAATCCTCTAGCGCACATTCGGCCCCAAGATAAGCCATCCCATGGCATCTGTCTGTTCACCATGACGACAGTTGGCGCCCACCGTGGGGCCAGCAGCTGCGCTTGCTGGAGTTCATATTCGGGCGGGCCTCCTCACCGTCGGCGGCGAGCGTGTCGTCACCGCGCTCGTCAACCGCATCCGCAACATGTGCTTCATCAACGACAACACGGGCTGCTTCTCCAACGGAGGTAAGTTCCCCAAGAACGGACGCGTCATCGAGTTCGGGAGCATCCTCGTCTACTACGGCACCGTCCCTGAGCGCCAGTGCCTCTCGCCGGTGCTGGTGGCTCCGGATCCGCCAAGGTCTGCGCATCGCAGCGGCCACGCCGACAGCAGCGTCGAGGTGCTGGTGGTTGGCGCGGGCGACACCGGCAAGGGAGCTGCGGCGAAAGGCGCTGGGCAGACGAAGTCCATGCGCACGGCCAAGCCGCCAACCGAGCGCAACCAGGAAGTTGCGGGTGCTTCCGCAGCGCCACCGGAGACTCCTCTCCAAGCGGCCATGAGCGTGCTGGCTACGCCCATCGCGCAGAACATCGACCCGGCAGCGGCTTAGGCGGAGCTGGAGGCACAACGACAGAAGCTGCTCGCGAACGGCGCCGACATCGTCCGGGTGCAGCGCGAGCTGAACCTAACCCTACGTGAGTATAACGCTGCCCATGGCTTTGCTTCTGTTAGCGCTCAGGCTGCAAGGATACCGGAAAACCGTCTTAGAGCTCGCAACTTAGATCAGGATCTGCGTAAGGAGATTCTTGCCGGAAAAAGTACTTCTGCATCGTTGAGCATGGTAGAGAAACCTAAGTACAGCAGTCCGGATAAAACCGTAAAAGCTGCCAAGGCTGCAGTAGAACTGTGTGAATCGTTATCCGAAGATGCTTTAGCAAAACAGCAAGAGCGTGTCAGAGAGTTGCTTGATACGATTGAGCAGGAAAATGTTTAGCAGCTGGCTAAGCTAAACAAGGCTACGGCTTCAAAATCTGTGCATTCAACAAAGAATGCCGGAAGCAAGTCCCATGGGCAGGAATCGTCCCCCCATCCAGACAAGAGAAAAGCAAAAGAGGTGAATGCACAGCAGATGACTGTGTACGATCCGGTTCTTGCCAGAAAGCAACAAGCCGGACGACATGAGGCCGGTAGAAAAAGCCAAGGGGCAGATCGTGGTTACGCCAGATATGGCTATGCCAGAGATGAGTATGCCGGTAGAGGAAAAACCGGGCAAAATTATCGTGCACCAAGAGCTGCTTATGCATAGGAGGAAATGCCTCCGCCAAGGTACCGACATGCAAGGGCCGCGGTACCAGAAAGATACGATGAAGCTGATTCAGGAACCGAAAGAATCGGAGCCTACCGGAACCCTTTGGGAGAAAGGTTAGGAGAAAGATGCCTACCAGACCGGGATGCGAGGCACAGGCTGGATAGGATGTACTTATCTGAGATGGTTGCGGCAGAAGGTCCACCGGATCCCAAGTGTTTTGTCCCACGCATCATGAAAGAGGAACCACCGGTTCGCAACTTCACGTTGTCCCGCGATACAAAAACATACGATGGCACCACTAAGCCAGAAGACTGGCTCGCCGACTACGTGACCGTAGTTTACGTTGCCGGTGGCGGAGGAACTATCACTGGTGGAGGAAACCGGCGTTGGGCCGTGAGAATTGTACCATCTTTCTTCGTAGGACCAGCGCACATCTGGCTAAACAACTTGCCGGCAGGAAGCATAAATGGCTGGTTGGACTTTGAGGAAGCCAACTTCAGCAGTACCTACCGGAGGCCAAACATGCCGCAACAGGTCGCTTTGTGCGTGCAACGCTCGAATGAAACATACCGGGATTACCTGACCCGGTGGAACTCCACAAGGAACTCCTGTGAGGGAGTAATCGAGGCACAAGCCATAGCTTGGTTTTGCAACGGGTGCAGAAGAGGTTCACCTCTGTGGCAAAAGCTACGGAGAAACATGCCAACAACTTTGGCGGAAATGATACGTGTGGCGGATAGCTACGCATTGGGAGACCCAATGCAACCGGCAGTGCAGGCAGAGCCAGCACAAACAAGCCAACCACGCCAAGATCAGTACCGAGATAACCGGCACAACAAGAGAAGGGAAGATTTTCCGGATCAGAGGTACGGTCCCCAGCAAGTAGCTGCGGTGCAGGATTACTCTGGCGCCAGCGGTAGCCAGAGGAAGAAAACCGGATCGCAGCCATGGGCGGGTCCTAAAAAACAATGGGTTGAAAAGAAACCATGGGGCCAGAAAAAGAATTGGCAAGAACATGCAAGATACACCATGGAAGCGGCTATGGACCAACCTTGCCGGTGGCACACACCGAATCCGCCAAATCTGTCAAAGCATTTGACAAAGGACTGTTCTTGGACCAGGTACCTGATGCTGAAGGGTGCGGTAAAAGATGCGCAAGCACAAGGCTGTACCACGATACCACCACCATCGCAAGATATGTTGCACCAGCACCCCCTACCACCACCACCACCACTTACTGGAGCAAACGCACTACCGGTACAGCCTCAGCCGAACCGGCAGCAGCACCAGCAAGTTCATCAGGTGGGCGATGGCAATGGTCAACCGCCACCGCCGGCACCTTTAGGCCGGAATGTTTACCAGGATTCGGACATGTGTTGTGTTGTGTTCGTTACTGAGCCAACTGACAAGCAAAGCATGCATCACCGTTCCATGGAAGTGAACGTAGTGATGCCGGCAGTACCAAGGTATATGCTATGGTCAGATCAGGAAATCACCTGGTCGTTCAAGGATCATCCGAAAATCATGCCTAATCCGGGTGGTTATGCTCTTGTTGTGGACCCTATCATGCATGGGCCAACGGCTCGAGTGCGGTTCAGCAAGGTGTTGATCGACAATGGAAGCAGCGTAAACATTATGTACCGGCACACCATGCGTATGCTGGTAATCACTAAAAACATGCTGCAACCAACTCACACTACGTTCCACGGAATCATTCCGGGTTTGTCCTGCTCGCCCATGGGAAAAGTCCGGGTGGATGTGTCGTTTGTAGGACGTGACAATTGCCGGGTGGAAAATGTTCTCTTCGAAGTGGTGGACTTAGACAGTCCCTATCATGCGCTGCTGGGAAGACCGGTGTTAGCATCGTTTATGGCCTCAACTCATACGGCGTATCTCAAGATGAAGATGTCGGCACCATCTGGACCCTTAACCGTGGTGGGAAACAACAAAGTCTCACTGGAAACCACTTCCACCGAATCAAATCTGGCCGAATCGCTGGTGATCGCAGAGGAAAAAAGGAGAATGCAAACTGTGGTTGCGCTGGCTCAGTCCTCACAGTTGAGCTTAGCCGCAATGAGTGGCAACCTGGGCACACCGGCATTTAAGCCAACAAAGGAAACAAAAGACATCGTGCTGGACCCGGCTTACCCTGAGCGCACCGTTCGCATCGGTGCCGGTCTCAGTGAGGCATAGGAAAGCGTGCTCATCAACTTCCTCCGTGAGAATCGAAATATCTTTGCCTGGTCTACTGATGACTTGGTAGGTGTTCCGAGGGAGTTGGCTGAGCACTCTCTAAACGTCCGGAAGGATGCGAAGCCGGTAAGGCAGCCGCTGCGCCGATTCGCTGAAGACAGGAGGAAAATCATTGGAGAAGAGGTGACAAAGTTGTTAGTTGCCGGTTTCATTGTGGAGGTATTGCATACTGAGTGGCTAGCCAATCCGGTGCTGGTCGAGAAGAAAAAAGAGGAGAACCTTGAAGCAAAATCTCCAAAGGTGTGGCACATGTGCATCGACTACACCAACCTGAACAAGGCTTGCCCGAAAGATCCTTTCCCCTTACCCCGGATCGATCAAGTGATTGATTCCACATCTGGATGTGAACTTTTGTCGTTCTTGGATGCCTATTCCGGTTTCCACCAGATTCCCCTAAAAAAGGAAGATCAAATAAAAACTGCGTTTATCACCCCGCACGGGGCTTATTGCTATGTTACCATGCCTTTCGGTTTGCGCAACGCTGGTGCAATGTACCAGCGCTGTATGCAAAAGTGTTTGTTTGATCAAATTGGAAAGAACATGCAAGTCTATGTGGACAATATTGTGATAAAAACTAAGGTCAAGGAAACCTTCATCGATGATCTGAGGCAAACGTTTGATAACCTAAGAAGGTTCCGGATGAAACTCAACCCGGCAAAATGCACCTTCGGTGTTCCAGTGCGGCAAGTTGCTTGGTTTTCTCGTGTCTAGCCGGGGCATAGAGGTTAATCCGGTAAAGATCCGGGCCACTGAAAAAATGACAATACCACAAGAACTCAAAGATGTGCAAAAATTTACCGGAAGCTTGGCATCGCTAAGCCGGTTCATAAGCAGGTTGGGGGGAAAGGCTCTGCCGCTCTATGCTTTGATGAAAAAATCCGATACCTTCGTTTGGACCCCTCAGGCAGACGCAGCGTTCAAAGAGTTGAAAACAATGCTAGCCACTGCGCCGATATTGGCTTCGCCTCTAGAAAGAGAGCCCATGCTGTTGTACATAGCAGCAACAAACCGGGTTGTGAGTGTGGTAGTTGTGGTTGAAAGAGAAGAGGAAGGAAAAAACGTGCACATACCGGTATACTACCTGAGCGAGGTGCTCTCCCTCTGAAAACAAAACTACCCTCACTTCCAGAAAATGACATATGGCATATTCATGGCCGCCACAAAGCTCAAGCACTACTTTGAAGAACACCCCATGAAAGTGGTGAGTGAGGCACCGATTTCCGATATCATGTGCAACAAGGATGCTAGCGGCAGGATTGCCAAGTGGGCAATTCAGGTATCACCGTACGTACCGGTGTACGAAAGAAGAGACGCCATAAAATCACAAGCTTTAGCTGATTTCTTGGTTGATTGGGCGGAAATGCAATACAAACCGCCGGAACACAAGATAGAGTACTGGAAGATGCACTTCGATGGATCCAAACTCAAGGAGGGTCTGGGTGCCGTTTTGGTACTTACTTCACCTAAGGGAGATCATCTCCGGTATGTTTTACAAGTGCACTTCAGAGCATCAAACAATGTTGCTGAATATGAGGCTCTGATCCATGGGCTCAAGGCCGCAAAAGAAATTGGTGCGCACCGGATCATTTGCTATGGTGATTCAGATCTTGTGGTGCAGCAATGTTCCGGAGATTGGGACGCAAAAGATGCCAACATGGCCTCATACCGGTTTCATGTGCAAAAGATTGCTGGCTTCTTCGAAGGTTGTGAGTTTCACCATGTGCCGCACGCAGAAAATGAAGCTGCGGATACTCTCTCCAAGCTAGGCTCCTCCCGACAGGAAATTCCTCCCGGAGTGGCTTTGGCTCACCTAAGGACCCCATCGATTGAACCGAGTCCGGAATCGGAGTCAATTTTTTTAACAGAGTCACACATTGTGCCAATGGACATTGACGAAGGAAACTCGGGGACTGTTCTGGTAAACCCAGGGACTGCAGGATCTAAACCGGAAGAAGATATGCTGGTGGACAGTATGGAGATAGACGTACCGGTATTCCTAGTCCGGGAAGCACCAACTTGGGTTGAACCTATTAAGGAATTCCTGATCAAAGGCACCTTGCCGGTTGACGAAAACGAGTCGAGGAGGATGGAGGTCTAAGGCCTACACTATCATCAATGGTGAGGTGTATAAAAGAAGTGTTACCGGTGTCCTCCAAAGGTGTGTGGAACCGAAAGAAGGAAAAGAAATGCTGGTAGAGATTCACCAAGGAGAATGTGGGCACCATGCTTCATCAAGGGCACTGGTGGCAAAAGTATTCCAGCATGGGTTCTATTGGCCCACAGCTCTAGAAAACGCTGAGGACTTGGTACGAAAATGCAATGGGTGCCAGCGGTACGCCAAGCAAAATCATACCCCAGCGTCCGGTCTCAAAACTATACCATTAACTTGGCCATTTGCTGTTTGGTGCCTTGATATGGTTGGTCCATTCAAAACCGCAAGGGGCAACATGACCCATGTACTAGTGATGGTGGATAAGTTCACCAAGTGGTTGGAAGTGAAGCCTATCGCAAAGTGTGATGGGCATACGGCGGTGAAATTCTTAAAAGATGTGATTTTGCGGTATGGATACCCACATAGCATCATTACTGACAATGGCACAAACTTTGCTCAAGGTGATTTCAAAAGGTTTTGTGAGGATAACAATATCCGGTTGGACTTGTGCTCCGTAGCGCACCCACAAGGCAATGGCCAGGTTGAAAGAACAAATGCTCTGGTGCTTTCCGGTACCAAGCCAAGGCTGATCAAACCGCTTGAAAGGTCACCAGGATGTTGGCTAGATGAGCTACCATCCGTGCCATCGAGCATCCGAACAACACTGAACCGGTCTACCGGATACACCCCGTTCTTCATGGTTTATGGGGCAGAAGCCGTAATCCCAACCGATATCATACATGATTCACCAAGGGTTCACCTCTATACCGAAGAAGAGGTAAAAGAGGCCCGAGAAAATGATGTGGACTTTCTAGAAGAAGCAAGAGAGCTGGCTTTGGCAAGAACAGCCGTATACCAGCAGAACCTCAGACGCTATCATAGCCGGAAGGTTAACCCGAGGGTTTTCCGGGAAGGAGATCTGGTGTTACGCCTAGTGCAGCGCACTGAGGGACGCCACAAGCTCTCACCTCCATGGGAAGGACCTTTCATTGTGAGGAAGGCTCTACACAATGATGCCTACTACTTAATCGGTGCACAGGAATCAAAGAAAGGCAAGGCGGACATGTCCGGAGAGGAAACCAAGCGCCCATGGAACATAGCACTGATGCGTCCTTTTAATTCCTGAAGTTGTGCTGTAAGGAGTTCTTTTTTGTACCTTAAATGCTATGAATAAAGATGTCGGCACCTCGAATGAATCTCGAGGACTGCCTCTACCGAAAATTGCATGTAATGTGTTTATTTTTTCAGTTTACCGGTTGCTTGGCGAACATTTTTTCTTTCCGGTTTAGTAACATGCTAAACCTACCGGATTCTTCGACTATGCTATTGTCCGCAGACCGGCTTCATGGCAAGCAAGATAAACCGGTAGGAACTAAGCACGCGAAACACGAAGAGGAGGAGTGGGAACAATCAATCCGGAAAAAGTTTAACTAACCCCGGTTATACCGGTTTTTTGTGAAAAATTTCGAATTCTTTCTAAGTTCAAGAAAGTGCTTGCTTGGCAAAAGAACTTTGTGACTCATACGCCAAAAAACCCAGAGAGGTAGGCAGAGGAAAAGCAAAAGAACCAAGTGTGCATCGGATTGGATGCCGAAACAATTCCGGAATCTTCACAGTGCAAGATCAAAGGAAACGATATGCAAAATGCTAAGATAGCACATAAACTTAACTTAATAAGTTACCGGTAAAAAGATACCGACATAACTGTTGTAGCACAACCAAAAGACATGCTAAGTTTTATCTTACATATTAAACCCCGGCATTCTGGGGTAGAATTTAACGAGCTTAAGTTTGAGGCAACAGATGTGGTGAACACAGACAAGGAGAATCAGGCAACAGGAGGCTGCGCGCCGGCCTTAGGAGCTTCCGGAGGAGCATCGCCTTCTTCCAGAGCAGTAGCATCCTCTTCGGCGTCTTCATCCTCCTCGTCCTCGAGGTCATCTCCTTCGTCATCGGAAATTGCATCCTTGACGTCGGGGGGAGGAGGGATGAAGGTGCGTACGTGGGCGAACTCTGTGATCCGGTAGGCGCGGTCCTGGCGCTTGGCGGTGCGAACTGGATCCTTATCGGTAGGCGAGTCACCACGGAGGGCGTGGAAGGCATCCAGGTCCAGATCGTCGTACCAGGAGCAGGCGATGTGCAGCGCTGCATCCGCTCCGGCACGAGGCGCCGAACATCTCCACTCGTGGATCCTCCGGCCCGCGTTCTTCAGCCGGTCGGCGGTGAGCGTGATGTCGGCAGGCACCGGCTCCCCATGCCACAACACCTTGAAGATTTGAATGGCGACGTCCGGAAGGTCGGCAAGATGCTGCTCCACGGAGCGCATGTGCTAGATCCGGACAGAGAGCGCGAGCAGATAGTCGTAGCCGTCCTAGGGCGCATCCGGATTGGGCAGGGATTGCTTGGCCCTGTGCTCCGTGACCTTGGCAACCGCATGCGTCTGAGAATTCGGGAAGATCCCTAAAAAGAAAAAGAAAAGAAAAAGCAACCGGTGTAAGCACATACCGGTATCAACTAAAAGCTTCTAAGAAAGAGAAAAGAAGGAAGAATCGCTACTCTGCAGGCGAGGGCGTCGATCTGCACCACCAGCCGATCATATTCGGTTTGATCAGCGGTGAGCAGGGCGATCCGGTCCTGCGCAGCCTTCCGCGCGGCCGTCTCCTCCTCCAGCTCAGTCCGCAGCACAGAAGTGGAGTTCGTGTACTCCTTCAGAGATTCATCCAGTTTGGCCTCTGCTGCGGCTTTGGCCTCCTTGAGCTCCCGCGCGTGCCGGAGCTCAGCCTGCATGGCCTGCTCCTTCACTTCGCGGTGCGCGGTGGAGCTGCTCCTTCTCAGCTGAAATCCGGAAGGGTCTTATTATCAAAGAAGAAGTCCGGTATGGTAAAAGATGCAAAACAAGTAAAAACAAGAAATGGTACCTTTGAGCGCGGCGAGCTCGGCACAGAGATCCTCGAAGGAGCCTTCCGGAAGGGCTGAAATGCAAAAAAGTTAACAAGTGTTGGAAAGGAAAAGCAACCGGTAAAAAGAAGCCGGGGCACGAAAAGCTAACCTCGACACTTGCTGTGGGCCTCAGACAGCTCCCAGTGCTCGCACAGCAGCTCCTCAAAGAGCTGCTTCCGGGTGTCCAACGTGCTCTGTTCAAAAACAAGAGGTTTTGGTAAAAAAGATGCCGGCAAGGAGAAAAAAGTTTCGCGCTAAGTGCTGCGCCCTAAACCCGAAACTCGGGGACTGGCTATGCCGGTTTTTTCTGTTTATAACAAAGTTTCGCGCTAAGTGCTGCGCCCTAAACCCGAAACTCGGGGACTGGCTATGCCGGATTTTTGTGCTTCCAACAAAGTTTCGCGCTAAGAACTATGTTCTCAACCCGAAACTCGGGGACTGGGGAGATATACATAATCTTCAAAGCTTGGAAAGAAAACCGGCAAGGATGTAAAAGAGATCGAGGTTGTGCAGCTTACCGACACGTTGGTGCTGGCATCGTGCCAAACTTTGTCGAACTCCTTGGCCGCACGTCGCAGCCGGCCAAAGTGTTGACCGGTGCTCTGAGGGCAGAGGGGTCGACCACCAGCAGCTTATCTTTGCCGAGGCCGCGCGTCGCCGGCGTCAGATCCGCCTGATTCCACTTTTCAGCGTAATCAAGCAGATTGCCAAGGTCCGCTCCTCGGCGGTGGAACTCGGTGATCCGGCCTACCTGGGTAGAGGCCGTCTCACCGGCCACAACGGCGGCGCGGCCGGCGTGCAGAACTAGCGTCTGCGAGCCGGAGGAAGGAGCGGTGGCCGCGGTCACCACCGGAGAAAGTTGCTGGGCGGTGAGCTTGCCGCTCTCTGGCGGTGTTGGCTTGGCGGCCACCGGCTTGCCAGCTGAGGTTGCCGGAGGAGGAGTTGACGCGGTCTTGGTTGGCGCAGGAGTGCTGTCTACTGTTGGCTTCTTTTCCTGTAGACAGTGTTGGGCCTCCAAGAGCAGAGGTTTGTAGAACAGCAGCAAGTTTTCCCTTAAGTGGATCACCCAAGGTTTATCGAACTCAGGGAGGAAGAGGTCAAAGATATCCCTCTCAAGCAACCCTGCAATCACGATACAAGAAGTCTCTTGTGTCCCCAACACATCTAATACACTTGTCAGATGTATAGGTGCACTAGTTCGGCGAAGAGATAGTGAAATACAAGTAATATGGATGTATATGAGCTGTAATAGCAATCTGAAATAAATATGGCAGCGAGTAAACATGCAACAAAACTTGTTGGAAATGGTGTTTCAATGCTTAGAAACAAGGCCTAGGGATCATACTTGTGGGGACCCCGGACTAGCTGTCCGAAATTCCCTGTTATGTATACAGTTCACGATCCCATGATCAGTGCGCCGCGAACACATAACCGAACTGATATCAAATTACACCATCCAATTACAAAGTGGAATAAGAAAATTACAACATGGTCACATGACCGATAATTACATAATAGCCTCGAAGGGCCTAACTAAACATCAGAGTAGCATCATCACTTCAGCAGCACAGTACCCAAGTCATCTGCCATAACCCTACGAGCAAGCGGCCGGGAAGACGTTCCTAGCTCGCATAGACGTCGCCAACTCTTTCTTCATCTGTCGAACTCCTTCAAGTCTGGCCAAGTAAATAGCCAGGGACAAAGCCGTGAGTACATTTGGAATTGTACTCGCAAACCATTTACAAAGTAACATAACAAGGAGAACAAGGTACCGAGGACTAACTAGGAGATCAAGAGGGAATGGCCACTTATATAACCAGAATATGTTATGTAGAAGAGAAGAAGTGTTTTAGTGGAGTTAGCATCTCAACTTCATGGGTGAAGGAGATGAGAGAATATATCTAAGACATCACTACTTGACTTAATTTGGAAAGATCTTTCACGACATAAACACTTAGGAAGGGTAGACCCAATTTTTATCAATTCCTCTCCGACCACCTCATTGTGGTCATCAACCATTTTACCAGTACTCCAAGTACTCCAACACAAATCCCGTTTCTTTCCTTTGTCAAATATTTTCATAAACAAAACACATCAGGCTAAGCAACAGCCAATCCAACCGTCCATGACCGCGGACACGGCTATTCGAATAGATTTAACTCTGCAGAGTGTGCGCACTTTCCCCACAAGATCTGATAAATCCGCCGGGATCATCCCCGGGCCATCATACGAAAGTATGTGAGTATCGGATAACCAGTCGAAGCCTTTCGCCCATTCTAATTAGCAAGAGGTCCTACCCTATGGAGTATGTACCTCCCCGACACCGTGGCAGCTCACCTCCTTTTGAGCGTGGCTCCACCGCCAAGCCAGGAGACCCATAGTGTCTTCCGGACGGGTCAGCCCCGAAGGCCTCCCGTTATACTATTGTCCCAACCTCGACAATCCGGACTCGGGGGTATCCGTACCCTTGTATAGTTATGCGGTGCCTCATGCTAAAGAGAACGAACGTCGAGCTAAGCCCCGTGCCCATGTTGGAGTAATGTGGTTGCGCTAGTTTGTTGTCATGGGTGAGTACTTAGGCGCCAAAGTTTTCGTAATATCCCAACCACTTTCTCATCCCCATCATTTTTACCAAATCCTTTCCTTTCTCAAATTCTCACTCGGGCATAACATTATACCCAAGGTTTTAACAAAAAACTTTTACAACAAGGTAAAACCTTGAGGGTTTTCCCAACCTAAAGTTTTTGTGTGAACTAAGATGTAATAGCATAATGATTGCCATCATAACATGAAGGGTGTCAAAGGCATCCATACTCCAGGTTGAGCATGAATGGAGATAATCAAAAAGTAGGGCAATTTTAATGATATTATCCCAAGTGTTTACTAGAATTAGGATGTCAAAAGGCGGTGAAATGTGATTCACATACTTAGAGTAAGTACGCAAAATATCGAGAGGGACATTACACACTTGGTAGCAAGTATGTAAAAGAATCAAATTAAGCAAACCCAAGGAAACACAAGAAATCAAGAGACCAAGGATAGAAAGATCTCAACCAAGAACATGGATAATCAAGGAGTCAAAGTAAATGGCTTGCCTTGGCTTATTTGTCCCTAGACTTCTTCAACTTCATCAATATAAGAATACCAACAATATAAATAAAATCCTTGTCCGATCCACTTCTTCTTCTCCGGAATCGTTCGCATCTATCGTCGGAAAATATAAAAGGAACACAATCAAACACATTGCACCAACAAAACGATAAGCAACAAGCATCAATCAAAAACTAACCACTCTACTAAGGCTAACATATTAAGGACATATAGATACTACAAAGCATCTAGAAGAAACGCCATTTTATTTACCTAATAAAGGTATGAGAGTACCATGCTTAGCAATTGCCTCTCTCGGTTATCACCATGGTATAAACCAAATATCCCCTGGTAGATAACATCATAAAGAGGACAAGTGCATTAGTTTGGCATCACAAACGTTCATATTATAATTTGAAACATTTTTGGAAAAGCGGGTAATCATTCTCTCTATTTTATAAAGCTTACATAACACTACACAAGAATAGGAAGTAAACAATATTCCACATCATTGGAAAACTTAAGCCAACAATAGAACTAAGGTTAAGTTGCAGAGGTTTTGTTTTGCAAGAATAAAACATTGGTTGACCAATTTTTAATGCAAAGAGGTGGTTAAGGTTTCCAAATAAACCAAAAAGTTTTGCTACAACAACCCATGTCACACATACACATTACTAACAGTAACAAAAATGCATGAACAAAGACTAACACTATTTTTCCTAGGTGGCCAGTACTAATACAAGACTAACCCAATTGGATTCACTCAAAAATATTAAACCTACGAATTTAGGAAATTGTTTGAATCTGACTGTACAGAAAACAAGATCTGTAAGCCATAAATCGTAGAAAAATCCTAAAAATATGAGGCCACTGGCATTTGAAAGGTAATTAAACAGAGATTCACACGCAATTGGATTTGGGTTCAAATTATTTCTGAAACTCTCACAAATGGATTTACAAGTTTACTGCATGTTTTCACCATTTGCTTTAACTATAGAGTTGCAGAACAGATAAAGGTTTGAAACTTGTTTGAGATGATTAAGAAAACATTCAGCAATCCTACAGAAGTGGAATCACTCAATTAGGTTCAAAAATGGATTTTTAATGAATTAAAAGCTAACAGCCATGTCTGCAGAACACACAGAATAAGTTTAATTCACCACAAATCGTACACAACTCATAAAAATATTAGGTCAGCTGCATCTGAAAGGTATTGAAAAGGTGGTCCTTACCCAACTGGTTTCATTCAAAAAATCGTTTCCAAGCTCCTGATTTAATTCGACAAAGTCAGATCTGACCAGATCTTGATCTGTGAACCATTTCAATTTCATTAGGTCATTTGAAGTGAACCCAACGCCAAAATGAAGGTACTGGAGAGGGCTTTTACCCAAAGTTGAGTTTGCTCAAAAAGGTTTTGTAAAACGGAAGAAATCTAACAAACAATGATTCTGCATGTTTGCAGAACTTTATTTATCATGCAAAATCCGTAACGAATTTGAGGATGAGACCAACGCCAAGTTGTATATATTTTGAATACCTATCTGCAGAACTTTGAACCACTCGATTTGGATCTGCACACGAGATTTGGTGGATTTTACAAGATCGAACCAGAATCTGAAACAGCAAGAAACAGAAATTACTGCAAGGTTTTGGACGAACTTTGCTCAAGAACTTCAGATCTGAGGATAGCTCCACCTTCTCCATGCTTGGACCAACATGCACCTGCATCAAGATCCAATCTTAGCAATGGAGGGAGAAGAAGAGGAGATTAAACCATCTAAGGTTGGGGAGAAGATGGAGGGGGAGGCTCTCATGGTGAGGATGAGCTTGAGGGAGGAAGGAGCTGCATCTTGGTGAGCTTTCCATGGCCATGGCCGGCCATGAAGCTAGGAGGAGCAGCAATTTCGTGGGGAGAGGTAGGAGGAGAGTGTGTGGGAGTGGAGGAGAGAGTGGGGAGTGGAAAAGTGAGAGCAAGTGAGGAGGGGGTGGGCTGCCAAGCCCCTTTTATAGAGGGAGAGGGGGTGGGCTGCCTCCTCATTGATTGGGTTGGTTGGGAGGTAGCCTCTTCATTGATTGGGTTAGTTGGGAGGCTGGTTTGGGGAAGAGATATTTGACCCAAGCTGAATTTATTTGTGGCATTGGGAAGGGACAAAGGAGGAGAGGCTTCCCAAGGTGGAGTAATTATGTGAGAGAGAGGGAAATGGAGAGGCATGATGCATGTGTGCCATGGCATGGCCGGCCACATATTTTTGGCCATGCACAAGTGATCAACAAGAGATAATTGCTACACATGCATGACACCTAAGGTTGAGTGCCTCACAAATTACTAAAATGGTGGCCTAAAAAGATATACAATTTTAGGCAAAGTGATACTAATGCACAAGGGTGCTAAAGTAGATGGTGGTGACATTCGACTCGATAAAAGATGTGTCCAAGAGATGATGGTGGTGATGGTGATTTAGACAATGGTAGAGCAAGGCTAGGAGAGATGGTGAGTGAAGTACTCACAAGGATGAATATATTGACATACATCATCAATTCATGAGGTCAAGGTGATGATGGAAAATAAATAGAGGAGTGAGATAGGCATAATGAAATATAAGTTGCTCTTCAAATAAGAGGTCAATTGGGAGTGGTTTGAAAGTATCGAATGATCATCCATTTGATCCAGAATTGGAGGATGAAGGAACATAATGGGTAGATTAGAGATGTACACAAGATGTGCAAGGGTTGTCATTTGGAATAGAACTTGTTTCAAAAGTATTTGAAACACCTCAATTGTCTAAGGGACAATTGGTAATGAACTCAAGTGGAATGGAATTTGAAAATATTGAGAGAGAACTAGTTGGAACATAGGAGTTCAAAATGTTCCACTTACTTTCTCAAGTAAAGTAGAGTTTTCTCAATCTTAAAAAAACAAGAAATGGTATAAATACCTTAACAAGCCTTTTTGTAAAAAGGAAAGAAAAATAGAGAGTATTGTTTTATAAATCAATACTTGGTAGAAATGGGATGAAAAACAAAACCCATTTCAGTTCCTTGTTTTCTTTGAAGAGAAATCTTGGAAAGTTTTAATAAAACTAGAAGTAGTTTTGTGATCAAAACTAGAGAAGGAAAACTGTAGGATTTTTGAGGAGGGAAACTAATTTAGGGAGGAGTGTTCTCAAGGGTAGATGGTGGCTACAAAATGTATCCATCATTCCCACTCTTGGTTTTGTGAAGATTAAACTTGAATAAAAACAAGAGGTAAAAGTGAAGGAAGTGATCTAGAGTTGAATCATTGGATAGGGTATAAGATCAAGTTGAATATATGTGATGCAAGGGTAGAATGAGACATGCAGGATGTGGAAATTATAGAGGGAGATGCACGAGATGAGATCCATGCATTGAGATCACAAAGTTGTGAATTAAGGATGATTGAGCTATCTTGTACCACAAAGAGAAAATCAAGATGGCACACCCATGTTGTCATCGGGAGAGAGGTTTGATGTAGTAAGAAGGAAAACAATTCTTCCTAAGCCACACATGTGTTTTATTTGGTGAGTTGCTTGTTTAACCACTAGGGGTGTTGTTCTATGAGGTGGCTCAAGACAAAACTCAACAAGCAAATCAAGACAATACATCTACCAACGAGATCAAGGCAATTCATCACAACAAACAATCAAGGCAATTCATCTAATTAGTCTTTAGAAAAAGTTTTTGTTCCCCCTAATTTTTGTAATCAGGATAATTAATCAAGGTTGCAAAAGTTGGGGTGTTACGGATCTTCCACCCTTAAAATAATCTCGTCCCGAGATTAGTGAGCGTAGAACAAGAGGGGTTGTAAAGCTTAACGAAAGTTAGACTCCATTCTTCCGTCGGTGTGCCGTTGTTGAGGGAGTCGCAACTTCAGCTTCCGAGAGACATGATGGATTATCGCCGATGGCGAACTTCATGAAGAGGTTGACTACTCCGTGCGGATGTTGGATCCGTAGCTTCTTCACGATCCTAGTGGAGGTTCAAGACTGTGGGAGAGTTAGTGCACCCAATGGTGCTTGAGCACGGTTGAAAACTCTTTAGAGTTAGCTTGGTTTTAGTGGAAGACGAAGTCTTCCACCCTTAAAATTGTTCATCGGGGAGGGGCGTTAAAAACTGTAAGCTTCCGCCACGGGTCTTGTCGGGCGCTCCTTGGAGAAGTCACCAGTCTCGCGTCTTGAGGCGAACATCTTCAGAGGTTGATGTGTAGTCCATAGCTTCGAGGGGAGTTAGTGCAATCCCACGTTCCCAACGTTGTTTTAGAAAGATATAAATTTGGTGGTTAGCTCCAACTTTTAGTGGAAGACGAAGTCTTCCACCCTTAAGATTTTTCATCGGGCTTTCGGAAAAACTTAGAGCTTACGCCTTGCGGTCCTGTGCGGGGCTTCGAAGAAGTCGTCGATCTTCCTTGTTTAGTTGAAGAGTCTTCGGGGCGACATGCAGACCACAACTTCAAGAGGCACTCACGGTGTTAACTAAACCATAGAGGACGCGCGGTGAGTTAGTAAGTTGATGAAACACCTAGTTGGTATCCATATGGAACAGCAACAGAGGTCTTCGAAGTCAATCATCAGCTGGCGGGTCGGTGCTGACTTATACCAGTTGGTGAGCGGGTAAGTTGCACCTAGTCTTGAGTTCTTGAGGTATCTTCAAGAGTCTTCACTTGATGAGGACCAGATGAACCATGTGATGTAGCTTGTCTTTGACGCTAATGTTCTCTCATCTAGTTAGACGGTGTGTTAGGGGGGGCTTTCAAAAAGATATCCTCGAGGTTAGCGCGATTATATACCAAGGTTAGACCAAGTTAGTAAGTCTTCTGGTAGAGGTGCGGGCACTCGTGAAGGTAGGGCTTCTTCTTTCTTGGCGTAGTGGAGATGCTCCAGCTGATCTTGAAGGAAGTCAGCGTAGATAGGGGTCGGGTTAGTTTTCTTGACGGTTGAAAAACAACTTCCAACGGGTTTAGAGTTAGAGTCTTTCGTTGATTTACCCAATTAATCCATCGGCGAGGTAGATGAGGGTGAAAACATCCTGGGGAGGCTTCCTATGCTAGGTCATCACACTAGGAGTATTTTTCAGGCCGAAAGACTAGAAAAACATACACACAACAAACAAATAAAAGACACTCAAGGCAGCACACTAGTGAACTACAAGCAATCAGCACACCAAACAAGGCACTCTAAGTATCTAGGGATACCTAATACGTGGGGGTAGCTCAATCGAAGCGATTGAGTTTGTCCTATCCATCCTATAGTTTTGGGGCTGGTCACATATGTTGGCGTCTTCATCTTGTTGACATCGTCTTCAACAAGGATTTCTCGAAGCAGTTGGTGGTGAAGCGGCTTAGTGTTGAGTCGTCGATGTCGAGGTGAAGGCGAGATTTGCATAGAACTTCCAGTCTCAACATCCCGGGGACGTGAGGTCTTCAGAGGGGTAGATGTCGAGGTACTTCCAAAGTTGACAACTTCGGTGGCTGGCCGAAAAATTACTAGTCAAGAACCGAGGACTTGATCCCGGACGATCGCGAAAAGGTGCAAGTCCACGGAGGAACAAGGTCAGCTCATTGACGGACTTTGGTGACAACCAAAGGCATGATCTTATTATCCCTTTATCCGCACACTAAGTCGGCTTCCAATCTTCAATAAGCTGTTGTTTGGAGATACACGAGTCTTCCTGAGGGATTGATCCCTAATTGAGGTCGAGTCTCCGGTCTGAGTTGGGACATCGTCCAGTATGTAGGTTTTGAAGTGGATGAGACAATAGAGTAAGAAATTTCAAACATTTTAATAAAGCGGAGAGATAAGAATTTAGAAGCTTTGAAGAAATAGTAGGAGCAGAAGCTATGCTTCGGACTAAAGAAAGAATTTGTTTCTTAAATAGTTTTTCCCAAGTACTTGTTTCCTAACTAACGTCCATGCTAACTAAGGTCTCCTACGAGTCGGGATAGCTCGATACCAGCTCGTGGGGACCCCGAACTAGCTGTCCGAAATTCCCTGTTATGTATACGAGTTCACGATCCCATGATCGGTGCGCCGCGAACACATAACCGAACTGATATCAAATTACACCATCCAATTACAAAGTGGAATAAGAAAATTACAACATGGTCACATGACCGATAATTACATAATAGCCTCGAAGGGCCTAACTAAACATCAGAGTAGCATCATCACTTCAGCAGCACAGTACCCAAGTCATCTGCCATAACCCTACGAGCAACCGATCGGGAAGACGTTCCTAGCTCGCATAGACGTCGCCAACTCTTTCTTCATCCGTCGAACTCCTTCAAGTCTGGCCAAGTAAATAGCCAGGGACAAAGCCGTGAGTACATTTGGAATTGTACTCGCAAACCATTTACAAAGTAACATAACAAGGAGAACAAGGTACCGAGGACTAACTAGGAGATCAAGAGGGAATGGCCACTTATATAACCAGAATATGTTATGTAGAAGAGAAGAAGTGTTTTAGTGGAGTTAGCATCTCAACTTCATGGGTGAAGGAGATGAGAGAATATATCTAAGACATCACTACTTGACTTAATTTGGAAAGATCTTTCACGACATAAACACTTAGGAAGGGTAGACCCAATTTTTATCAATTCCTCTCCGACCACCTCATTGTGGTCATCAACCATTTTACCAGTACTCCAAGTACTCCAACACAAATCCCGTTTCTTTCCTTTGTCAAATATTTTCATAAACAAAACACATCAGGCTAAGCAACAGCCAATCCAACCGTCCATGACCGCGGACACGGCTATTCGAATAGATTTAACTCTGCGAGTGTGCGCACTTTCCCCACAAGATCTGATAAATCCGCCGGGATCATCCCCGGGCCATCATACGAAAGTATGTGAGTATCGGATAACCAGTCGAAGCCTTTCGCCCATTCTAATTAGCAAGAGGTCCTACCCTATGGAGTATGTACCTCCCGGCACCGTGGCAGCTCACCTCCTTTTGAGCGTGGCTCCACCGCCAAGCCGGGAGACCCATAGTGTCTTCCGGACGGGTCAGCCCCGAAGGCCTCCCGTTATACTATTGTCCCAACCTCGACAATCCGGACTCGGGGGTATCCGTACCCTTGTATAGTTATGCGGTGCCTCATGCTAAAGAGAACGAACGTCGAGCTAAGCCCCGTGCCCATGTTGGAGTAATGTGGTTGCGCTAGTTTGTTGTCATGGGTGAGTACTTAGGCGCCAAAGTTTTCGTAATATCCCAACCACTTTCTCATCCCCATCATTTTTACCAAATCCTTTCCTTTCTCAAATTCTCACTCGGGCATAACATTATACCCAAGG
Source organism: Lolium rigidum (assembly GCF_022539505.1). Lineage (NCBI taxonomy): Eukaryota > Viridiplantae > Streptophyta > Magnoliopsida > Poales > Poaceae > Lolium > Lolium rigidum. The sequence goes on along the minus strand of NC_061511.1, from coordinate 141,027,672 downwards.
TTTTAACAAAAAACTTTTACAACAAGGTAAAACCTTGAGGGTTTTCCCAACCTAAAGTTTTTGTGTGAACTAAGATGTAATAGCATAATGATTGCCATCATAACATGAAGGGTGTCAAAGGCATCCATACTCCAGTTGAGCATGAATGGAGATAATCAAAAAGTAGGGCAATTTTAATGATATTATCCCAAGTGTTTACTAGAATTAGGATGTCAAAAGGCGGTGAAATGTGATTCACATACTTAGAGTAAGTACGCAAAATATCGAGAGGGGACATTACACACTTGGTAGCAAGTATGTAAAAGAATCAAATTAAGCAAACCCAAGGAAACACAAGAAATCAAGAGACCAAGGATAGAAAGATCTCAACCAAGAACATGGATAATCAAGGAGTCAAAGTAAATGGCTTGCCTTGGCTTATTTGTCCCTAGACTTCTTCAACTTCATCAATATAAGAATACCAACAATATAAATAAAATCCTTGTCCGATCCACTTCTTCTTCTCCGGAATCGTTCGCATCTATCGTCGGAAAATATAAAAGGAACACAATCAAACACATTGCACCAACAAAACGATAAGCAACAAGCATCAATCAAAAACTAACCACTCTACTAAGGCTAACATATTAAGGACATATAGATACTACAAAGCATCTAGAAGAAACGCCATTTTATTTACCTAATAAAGGTATGAGAGTACCATGCTTAGCAATTGCCTCTCTCAGTTATCACCATGGTATAAACCAAATATCCCCTGGTAGATAACATCATAAAGAGGACAAGTGCATTAGTTTGGCATCACAAACGTTCATATTATAATTTGAAACATTTTTGGAAAAGCGGGTAATCATTCTCTCTATTTTATAAAGCTTACATAACACTACACAAGAATAGGAAGTAAACAATATTCCACATCATTGGAAAACTTAAGCCAACAATAGAACTAAGGTTAAGTTGCAGAGGTTTTGTTTTGCAAGAATAAAACATTGGTTGACCAATTTTTAATGCAAAGAGGTGGTTAAGGTTTCCAAATAAACCAAAAAGTTTTGCTACAACAACCCATGTCACACATACACATTACTAACAGTAACAAAAATGCATGAACAAAGACTAACACTATTTTTCCTAGGTGGCCAGTACTAATACAAGACTAACCCAATTGGATTCACTCAAAAATATTAAACCTACGAATTTAGGAAATTGTTTGAATCTGACTGTACAGAAAACAAGATCTGTAAGCCATAAATCGTAGAAAAATCCTAAAAATATGAGGCCACTGGCATTTGAAAGGTAATTAAACAGAGATTCACACGCAATTGGATTTGGGTTCAAATTATTTCTGAAACTCTCACAAATGGATTTACAAGTTTACTGCATGTTTTCACCATTTGCTTTAACTATAGAGTTGCAGAACAGATAAAGGTTTGAAACTTGTTTGAGATGATTAAGAAAACATTCAGCAATCCTACAGAAGTGGAATCACTCAATTAGGTTCAAAAATGGATTTTTAATGAATTAAAAGCTAACAGCCATGTCTGCAGAACACACAGAATAAGTTTAATTCACCACAAATCGTACACAACTCATAAAAATATTAGGTCAGCTGCATCTGAAAGGTATTGAAAAGGTGGTTCTTACCCAACTGGTTTCATTCAAAAAATCGTTTCCAAGCTCCTGATTTAATTCGACAAAGTCAGATCTGACCAGATCTTGATCTGTGAACCATTTCAATTTCATTAGGTCATTTGAAGTGAACCCAACGCCAAAATGAAGGTACTGGAGAGGGCTTTTACCCAAAGTTGAGTTTGCTCAAAAAGGTTTTGTAAAACGGAATAAATCTAACAAACAATGATTCTGCATGTTTGCAGAACTTTATTTATCATGCAAAATCCGTAACGAATTTGAGGATGAGACCAACGCCAAGTTGTATATATTTTGAATACCTATCTGCAGAACTTTGAACCACTCGATTTGGATCTGCACACGAGATTTGGTGGATTTTACAAGATCGAACCAGAATCTGAAACAGCAAGAAACAGAAATTACTGCAAGGTTTTGGACGAACTTTGCTCAAGAACTTCAGATCTGAGGATAGCTCCACCTTCTCCATGCTTGGACCAACATGCACCTGCATCAAGATCCAATCTTAGCAATGGAGGGAGAAGAAGAGGAGATTAAACCATCTAAGGTTGGGGAGAAGATGGAGGGGGAGGCTCTCATGGTGAGGATGAGCTTGAGGGAGGAAGGAGCTGCATCTTGGTGAGCTTTCCATGGCCATGGCCGGCCATGAAGCTAGGAGGAGCAGCAATTTCGTGGGGAGAGGTAGGAGGAGAGTGTGTGGGAGTGGAGGAGAGAGTGGGGAGTGGAAAAGTGAGAGCAAGTGAGGAGGGGGTGGGCTGCCAAGCCCCTTTTATAGAGGGAGAGGGGGTGGGCTGCCTCCTCATTGATTGGGTTGGTTGGGAGGTAGCCTCTTCATTGATTGGGTTAGTTGGGAGGCTGGTTTGGGGAAGAGATATTTGACCCAAGCTGAATTTATTTGTGGCATTGGGAAGGGACAAAGGAGGAGAGGCTTCCCAAGGTGGAGTAATTATGTGAGAGAGAGGGAAATGGAGAGGCATGATGCATGTGTGCCATGGCATGGCCGGCCACATATTTTTGGCCATGCACAAGTGATCAACAAGAGATAATTGCTACACATGCATGACACCTAAGGTTGAGTGCCTCACAAATTACTAAAATGGTGGCCTAAAAAGATATACAATTTTAGGCAAAGTGATACTAATGCACAAGGGTGCTAAAGTAGATGGTGGTGACATTCGACTCGATAAAAGATGTGTCCAAGAGATGATGGTGGTGATGGTGATTTAGACAATGGTAGAGCAAGGCTAGGAGAGATGGTGAGTGAAGTACTCACAAGGATGAATATATTGACATACATCATCAATTCATGAGGTCAAGGTGATGATGGAAAATAAATAGAGGAGTGAGATAGGCATAATGAAATATAAGTTGCTCTTCAAATAAGAGGTCAATTGGGAGTGGTTTGAAAGTATCGAATGATCATCCATTTGATCCAGAATTGGAGGATGAAGGAACATAATGGGTAGATTAGAGATGTACACAAGATGTGCAAGGGTTGTCATTTGGAATAGAACTTGTTTCAAAAGTATTTGAAACACCTCAATTGTCTAAGGGACAATTGGTAATGAACTCAAGTGGAATGGAATTTGAAAATATTGAGAGAGAACTAGTTGGAACATAGGAGTTCAAAATGTTCCACTTACTTTCTCAAGTAAAGTAGAGTTTTCTCAATCTTAAAAAAACAAGAAATGGTATAAATACCTTAACAAGCCTTTTTGTAAAAAGGAAAGAAAAATAGAGAGTATTGTTTTATAAATCAATACTTGGTAGAAATGGGATGAAAAACAAAACCCATTTCAGTTCCTTGTTTTCTTTGAAGAGAAATCTTGGAAAGTTTTAATAAAACTAGAAGTAGTTTTGTGATCAAAACTAGAGAAGGAAAAGCTGTAGGATTTTTGAGGAGGGAAACTAATTTAGGGAGGAGTGTTCTCAAGGGTAGATGGTGGCTACAAAATGTATCCATCATTCCCACTCTTGGTTTTGTGAAGATTAAACTTGAATAAAAACAAGAGGTAAAAGTGAAGGAAGTGATCTAGAGTTGAATCATTGGATAGGGTATAAGATCAAGTTGAATATATGTGATGCAAGGGTAGAATGAGACATGCAGGATGTGGAAATTATAGAGGGAGATGCACGAGATGAGATCCATGCATTGAGATCACAAAGTTGTGAATTAAGGATGATTGAGCTATCTTGTACCACAAAGAGAAAATCAAGATGGCACACCCATGTTGTCATCTGGAGAGAGGTTTGATGTAGTAAGAAGGAAAACAATTCTTCCTAAGCCACACATGTGTTTTATTTGGTGAGTTGCTTGTTTAACCACTAGGGGTGTTGTTCTATGAGGTGGCTCAAGACAAAACTCAACAAGCAAATCAAGACAATACATCTACCAACAGATCAAGGCAATTCATCACAACAAACAATCAAGGCAATTCATCTAATTAGTCTTTAGAAAAAGTTTTTGTTCCCCCTAATTTTTGTAATCAGGATAATTAATCAAGGTTGCAAAAGTTGGGGTGTTACAATACTTTCACTAGTGGACACTCTCAACATTGCAATCCTAAAGGAATATAAATAAGCACTTCACTATGCTATTCTGAATTACTCTCTGGCAAGATAACAAACTCTAATTCATCATGTAGGCAAACCTTAAAGATGTATTCCCAAGTACTAATAAACACCCCACGTTGTCACTGTGAGCATTCATAGGCGGTACTAACACGCCACAATTTCATAGAGACATCCAACTCAAATCATAACTCAGTGAATAAGTATTCTTTGAAATATAGCCTAAGAGACCCACACGGTGCACACACTGTAACATCCCAAATTTCAATAAAAAGAAAGTTAGAATAATTCCAGAGAGCAAAAATTCAAACCAACAAAAACTTTTATTTGCATATAGTACCCTGCATAGGACTTGTGCATTTGAGTGATATGCCATGATGATTGTTATTATGTTTATGTGATAAACCCTAAAACCCTAATGTGATCAAGTGAAGATGACCAACCAAATAAATCAAAAAGAGAAAGAAATCAAATAAGAATAAAAACCCTAAAACCCTAACATATGGTTTATGCCATTTTTGTAAATCTTTACCCTAGACCATTTTGGTCTTCACCATTAGTTGAATAATGTTACTAAACACTTATTACAACTTTTGGAATCAAAGAAACACCAAAACAAATTAAATTCAAACTCAAAATGGCATCACATATGATAATGGTCAAATCTGCCATTTATAGTCTGGTCCCTACTTTGCATGATCATGCCCTAGTTTAAATAAGGGACAATATGGCTAGTTTATTTAAGTGATATTGTTCAAAACTATTATGCAAATTATATGAAGTGTTATACTTCATTTAAATCTTGTCCCAAATGCATTCATATGAAGTTGGACCCCTGGTCAAATACTCTCACATGAAAATCTTGGAGATTTTAAATCATAATAGGCAATATTAAATTGTATGAGGTGGTCTACCTCATTTAAATCATTTTCTCAAATAATGATGGTGAATGGTTGACTTAGGTAAACATGAATTCATGTATGATTGTTTGAGAAATTAAATCTTAAAGAAGATGTAATAAGAGGGAATTAAATTTTCTCAAGCCACACAACCAATGCACCCTAATTATATAAATTGTGTGCTTAGAATAGTTGGGTGAATATATGTGATGTGTAGAATAGCCAATGAATTGGTGGAGTGATTATACTTCGTATTCCAATTTAGACGCTAGCACCGGAGAATACCCGGAGGAAGAAGGTTGCTACCAAGAGGAGGAAGAGGAGAACTTTGACCACTACCAAGGCAAGCTAATATTCTTGCAAAGTGCAAAGCCCTTTGAGGGCAAGGCACCATAGTCTTACCTTTCTTACCATAAGCCTATCCCAAGTTTCTACCTTACAAGTTTTTACTTGTTTATTCAAATAGTTACTTTTATAGTTAACTTTGGTCTGAGTTAAGTAAGGTTACTAGAGTAGAAAAGTTAGTCTCAAAGTTAGCCAAGCAAGTTTAGCACCCCTCATGATTAGTGCTAGTGCTAAATACTAAAACTTGACTACTCTAGATGGGAACAGGGGACTTGAATGAATTTGAAACCTTGGAATGATGAGTCATTCCATTGCATGAATTTTGAAGGTGAATATGACCAAGAGAAGATGGTGATTTTTGATAAAACTGATATTGGTTTGAATGCGATACCTTTCCAATATTGAGTACCCCCACAATACCTGATTATGGGTAGGGCTTAACTGGAAGTTTATGCATCTTAGTATGGGTTCCCTCCGAACACACATCATAGGGGTTATGCTTGAGGCTTCCTCCGTTGTTGAGAAATGATGTGAATTGAGGTGAATTGTACGGCCAAGCCCCGTGCAGTTCCCAGGTTGACAGTTGGTCTTCACTGGGAGGCCAAGCTCATGGGGAGAGGTGCTCATACTAGGGTTTGTAAGTGAAAGGTTATGGTTGATGATCCGCGTACTGAGTTACGATGATTCGGGAGTATCCCGATGGATGAAATCAAATGTTGTGGCACAAGTGTGCAACCTCTGCAGAGTGTAAATCTATTCGAATAGCCGCGTCCACGGTTACGGACGGTTGGAAAGGCCATACAGTTTCCGATGTCAAACTCTTGAAAATGATGGTGAAATGAATGGTGAAGTGGTGAATTGAATTGAAATCACCACTTGAATGGTGGGAATGACACTAATGTTCCCACTTGAGTTAGTCTAGCACATGAATAAGTCTTTTCTCAAATACTTGTGAACTAAAACTGGCTTTATGCAAATAAACTAGAGCTTAGCACCCCCTTACTAGAATTGTTAGCACTTACACTAGTATTGGTTTGCGAGAACTCAACTGTAATATCCCAGGTTTAGAGGCAACAAAATGAGAGAACACAAAAGTGTGCATTGCATTCATGCATAGAAAATCCGGGGAATTTTCGCGCTTCAAATAAAACTTACCACAGTAACTGAAGTTTCACTTGACTTGCTGGAATTGAAGTAGATCATCAAGTCAAGCGCTATAAACTTCACTGTGACCTTTGCTAAAACCTTATTTTGGGTAGAGATGATTTGATCTATGGGTTAGATCAAATAGAATTAGTTTTACAACAAACAACACCTTAAGTAAGGTTCAACTACAAGATCTTATAAAGGATCTCAACATGCCATTCCTTACAACAACACAGGAATAATTATTCAACCATAAATCAAAGAACACAATTAAGTAAGACACTATTCTTTACTTATCTTATCCATGTCTTCTACTAAATAAATGTTCATACCATGAGTCACATGGTATATCTTTTCAACCACAATAATTGGATCCATGTCAAGGACATTCAAATTTATTCTTAATTAACTTTGACATTCCAACCTTGTTTCCCAACTCATACCATTAAACCTAAAGAAAGGAGAGAATCATTCATATGCTTATTCTATCCATTAGATAGAATCTACAATACTATTTACACCTTATCCAAGTGAGGTACTTGTTGATACTAATCAATGATACATGAAATATAAGTCAAGTGCTAAACCCTACTCAACCTAGCTCATATTTGATGGTAAGTATGAACCTATTCTTCTAGTAATTATAGAGAGGCAAGTGTTGTGATCATTACAACTTGTTAATGATCATAAACCCTAGAGAACCCTACTTATCCATAAGAGCTCAACCTAAAGAGGTATACTCAAGTATATGGACTAATACCTCATCTTGGAGAGAGAACCATGATTCACTAATGAATTATTAGTAAGCCATACCTTGATTATTACAAATTGGGTAATGATCATAAAACCTAAGAATCCAAGTGAGTGTGAAGAGAGAAGGATTAAAGAAGAGAGAGTAGTGAGAATTAAGTGGATCATGTGTACTGCATGATTTTACCTTATAAATTGAGATGCTAAGTTAAACCTCTACAAGTGATCCATAAATCTCATTCTTCACATGAAATGATAAGTAAAGCATTAGTAGTTAATCAGACCAATACTCATGCCTTGTATGGAGTAGTTATGATATTAGTGGATAACCCTAGCCACTAAAATAGAATCAATGCTTATGCTCATCCCTAAACCTAGTTGAGTATCACATGGGTGATCATAACTAAAACCCTAGGCCATATTTTAATTCCAATTCAAGTATCACTTTGGATAATAATAATTATAACCCTGCCATGCCTCATGCCTATTTCATACTTCAAATAGTGAAGTATTTCCAAAACTATAAACCTTCTCACATAGAATCCATTCCACATGAAATATTGTCCTAACTTGTGTATCATGGATCACAAGTATACACCAAGCCATATATACCTTTAGACTAGATTCCATTTGGTGAGTAGAGTGAAACCAATAACCAATTCCACTTTGATTTCCAATCACCTTGTTTAGTTGCCCCAAATGGAATATTGTGTCATAATTAAACCAACACTTTAACAAGTGAGTCAACCATAATTAGCTTAGGATCTACTTTAAATAATTCAAGTAGTAGTTGCTAAGCAAGAGTAGAGAATATAGAGTTGAATCCAATCATCTTCTTAAACCCTAAGAAATAATCCTTCACATAAAATGATGAATTCGTCTCATTCTCATTATCATTTAATTTAAACTCTAGCCATAATTATATTACAATACATATTGTTAACCCTAATAATATGTTCACCATGCACATGTGGTAAAGTTTCAAACCATTTAAACAGAAATGGTTCCTAAATTATAAAAGAATGGAGATCAATATTTTAACCATTTCCATTTTATTAAACCTCACAAAGTGTCACTCTAATTAAAATTCAATAGTTGTTTAAACAAAAGAATTATGCAGTGAGTATTATCAATAAGTGATATGGATATTCAAATAGTTTTGAACCTGCAAAACAAAAAGAAATCAGATCTGAATTCAAATAGAAATATCAAATAGAAAATAAAAACAGAAAACAGAAATTTGAAAAAGAAATGGAGGGAAAGCTCACCTGGCTTACCTGGACCCCGCAGCCCAACGTAGCAGCCCACCATCGGCCCATTCTCGCGCAGAACCAGTCCAGATACCGTTTCGGTGTCTTTAAAATTCGTGCAAAGGAGAGACGTCGTCGTCGTCTTCCTCTCCGGGGACGACAGCGCAGAGAAGAGCCCTGGCCACGTCCTCGTCGCGGATAACCTCGGCCCGGACGTCACCAAACCCTCCAGAACTGCACCCTGTCGAGCTCGCGTCCGTCTTATCCCTTTTGCATCCAGATTCGTGCCCAGATGAACTTCACAGTCGCCGTCGCATCTCGGCCATTGCCGCCGGTGGAATGACGATATGGACCTCGCCGTGCCCTATAAATATGTCCAGCAGCTCCGCCGTAGAACCCTAATCCTTCGCCGCCCATCCATTTCTTCCCAAATCCTCTCTAATCCTCGACTTCTTCCTCGATTGCTCGCCAGTGTTGATCATGGCACCGACGATAGAGGTCACCCCGGAGCTCACCGTGAGGTCTGGGAGAAGCGCCTGGATGCGTAGAGCATCCTGGCATAGCCGTGCATCCGGGGAAGCCTTGTGGGGGGCGAATTTCGTCGATCCTTTCCACAGCATATCGCCGGTAATGGCGAATCCCAGCTCGCCTCTGTCCACAATCCACCTCGGCGACCATCTGAGAAGCTTCACGGTATGTTTGCGCATTGATTGAGCCCTCTATTGCTTCTTGGCATCAACCGTAGCCGTAGTTCGTGTGCTCGCCGGAGTAAACCGCGCGGGACATGGTCGCCGGCATAGCTCCGGTGATCCCCTCGCCAAACCAACAACACCATCGTGCTCAGTAGCTCGAGGGGAGTCGGAAAATCTATTTCGCGCATCCCGGGAGGTCATAAATCGGCGGCGTTATTTCCGTCTGGTCGCCGGCGACAAGCCGCCGGCGAAGCTGACGTGGTCAGTTGGCCCCACGCGTGGCTGTTCACTAGTCTTCGCCAGCGTGTCGGTCGACGTGGCCTAGACCCCACCTGTCAGCCTCTGTAGCTAGGGTGTGAACCGGTACCTTTAGATTTTCTGTTTGATTTAAAATCCAGTAAATAACTGAAACGTTGCAAAATCATATAAAATTCATTTCCACTCAGAAAAATTCAAATAATATATCAAAATTCTCACAAAAATAAACTCTATTCAAATAAAATATAAAACAAAAATGTGTGTCAAAACAAAAATCCACTTATTTTTAACCTTATTAATTATGCCTTTTCAATTATTTGAAATGCAATTTGAATTCAATAATTAGTAAAGTTTCAAAAAATTAAATTTTATCTATTCAGTAACTAATTAAAATGTTAAGATTAATTTTATTTATCATGATTGTATTAACTAATCATTAGTGGTAATTCATAAACCCTAATTACAAATTACTATTTTCTATTTTCTTTAAATAAGTAATAACTCCGGAAAATATTATAAGCCAATATTATTTGGTAAATCCAAAACTTATTTACTTAAACATCTTTAGTTAACAAGTAATTATTTTAAACCCTAATAATAATTATTAAACCCTGATTCTTAATTAAACCAAAATTAGGAGTTACTCTAATTATTAATTCTTGTGGAAAAATTAATAAAATGTTAAACCATTACTAATTTTGATTCAAAGTAATTAGTAACCACAATTCTATTACCAATTATCATTTTAGGAGTTGTACCATAACTTAGAAACCCTAGTTTCAATTTAGTAAGACTTTGATTCCATTATTTCATGTGATCATCTCAAAATTGTTACACTTCCAAAACCCTAAAGATTTAAGCCATGTGATCATAGCCATTTCAACTTTACTTGTAGAACCTTGATAAGTAACCAATGAATGCATAATCATGATCCATCAACATAAAACCAATTCACATGAGCTTAACATTTCATGTTCATGTTCTTAATTAAAACCTATATGATTCACTAGTATCACCTAGGTATAAACCCTAGCTTGTTACCACATATTAGCACCATTGATCATCAATCCTATATACCACACCATTAGGATCAACCTCAACCATCAAACCCTAGTAGAACTATAATGATGAACCTTAGTACCAACCTTATGTAGTAATACATATCACATGCTCCTATTCCACTCAACCCTACTTAGTAAATGATAAGTCACTTAACTTAGGAACTATTAGTGATTACTTGGTGAAGCAATTGTGAAACCATAGTAAACCCTAATAGCTAATTTATAGAACCATCTTGACCATCATCTTTTGATATGATACCATAATCAACCTTAGTAATAAACCTGCTAATACTTGCTACATATAGACCAATTCTATATAAGAACCCAACTAGTTCCTATTAGTGGAACTAGATGAATTCAATAGTAAACCCTAGAAAGCCATAGCTCCTATGCATAGTAGTTCATATTCTTATTTAACCTGTTCTTCAAAAGTTATTCTTTTGAAGTACAAATGTCAATCAAACCATAGAAGCTATAGTTCTTATTTGAAATACTCATTATTTCTTAATCAACATGTTCTTCAAAAGTTATTCTTTTGAAGTATAGTATAAGTAATCATCAACCATGTTCTGTAGAACTTAAAATTGACAACTGTTCCTTACATATTATTCCATCACTATTCTTTATGTGTATGATTGTTATGATGTCTTATATCACTTGGTTATGATGCTAATAGAACCAAACCCTAATAAGAACCTTGTATGAGAACCATTCTAAAAGTGCAACCAACCCTAAAGAAATCTTTACAATTCATACATCTTAAATCATCGAGGTTAGGTTACGCTCGGGACGATTGCATCTCATATTATGCATTATAGCATCCTTGCTAGTTCTTTAAACATTGTCCTTACCGGACGATGATGGTATTTCAGAATTTGGAGTTATCACGTATCGAAGCTTTTGCCCGCATAATCTTGCGAGTCAAGAAAGGCAAGTTCATCGCTTGCTCATGTCATTTGATTATTTGTATCAAACTATATGCAAAGTACTATACTTATCACTCATGCATTGAAAAGCAAAGTATTATTTTACAATTATGAATATGACTATGTGGTGGGCAATGGAACCATGGTATGTGTTGATATGGTGGAGGTTCCATTGCATGGGTTATATCACCCTAGGATTAATTACCAATGCCGTCCGGTGATTCTAGCGCCGTACATATCGCGTTATCCATAAGATCTATAATGGCTGCGGGGAAGTCAGCTGTATCTTTTCCCTTCGCACGCCAACGGATCGGAGAGCCGGTGGGGTGCTTGGAGGCACTGCCGCAATAGGTTGGGAAATCCTTTTAAATCCCCATCCATTAGTGATGATAAGCTCTTCGATCTATGAGGGATTGTCCGGAGTACACCATGAGTAAAGCCGTGTTATCGGGGGAAGTCTACTGGAGGTGTACGGTTGGACAAAAGGGTGGGTTTGCAGGGTCGCGGAGAAGGCAGTGATTGGCTTGGATCTTATACTGGGCCTCACACCAAAGGAAGTGTGGACGAGTTGAGGACATACTCTCAGCCGGCAACATGGTTAAGATCTCTTGTGGGGTAAAGTAACGCACCTCTGCAGAGGGTATCAAGAATTGTGGCTGTCACTCCTCGTTCGGGAAGGGAGCTGCGAACGCGGCAGGAAAGGAACTCCACGAAGTTCTAGTCAACCTCGTGAAGACCGACGGGCATAGTTTTCAGAATAAAATAAACCTTTTGAAGAAATGTTTATGAAAACTTGCATTGGCCTATGACTTTCTGGTCTATGGCTGTAGTTAGTGCATGATACACCTATTTCCTAATATGAACTTGCTGAGTACGCTCGTACTCATTCTATCTCGTTTGAACCCCTTCTTAGAGCAATGCACCGAAGGAGAAACTACCGTGGAACTCGAAGACAACGGAATCAACTGAAATAAGATGAAGAATCCAATCAAAGAAGTAAATGGAGTCAAATTCTGCATCATCTATGATGGAAACCTAGACTAGTAATAGAAGGGAACCTTTCCCTAATCCTAGCACCTACGTAGCTAGGATTCTATAGCAAGCCAAGTAGCTCTTAAACTTGAGTTAGCAATAAGATAGACTACGAGTCGTTCTTCTGGAGCTTTATTTGAAGTTTTACCTCACTGTAAAGTAGGAGGCTGTGTGGATCTTATGTAAACAGTTCGTGTGTACTTCTATAGACATACCTTGGACTCGCATATGTTTCTGTTGTACCACTCTGAGAGATGTAATATGAGTGGAACGGTGTTTCACTTGTGTTATGTCAACGACTTGTGTACTACACCATGCAGTGGTACGCTGGGTCACCGCATCAACGTACTCACGACTTTGTCCCTGGCTATTCAAATGGCCAGAGTATGAAGATGAACAAGGAGATGAACAGCAGGACGCCTACGACAACTAGGAGTCTTCCAACGTCAAGCGTTGGCCTGTGGACTAGAGAGTCCATTTATATTTACGCTTCCGCTATGAACTTGTGTTTGTTCGATGATCATTAGATCATCTATTCGTGTAATATGGATCATGTGATTCCAATTTGTAAGACAATAAGGTTTGTATGAATGATGACTGTGATACTTAACTATTATGCCTCGCAACAACAATATTCATGGGATTGCGATGTATGACATAATAGGCATTCGGACTTAAAAATCCGGGTGTTGACAAATTGGTATCAGAGCCATTGTTTGACCTTAGAAGACCCTAGTTAGAATGGACATTCAGAAAAACTTAACTTTGAAATCAAATGAAGAGAATATTTGTGAAAATTTACTTACACTCTTGTCTTGGAGACTTTTTCAAAATTGGATGAATCATGATCTTCCTTATTTGAAGCTACTTAAAATTTTTCCACACTTGTTCACTCCCTAACTTAATCATCCATTTCGCTTTCAGATGGAGCCGAATGAACCCATCAACACCAAGTTTTACCAGCTTGGGAATGGGGGAAGTCTGATCTACGAGCACGACCTCAACGCCCTCTCGGACTTCCTCGAGCGCCCACACCCTGAGTTCCACGGAATTCAGGTGGACGACACTCCTGGAGGAGAGTTGCAGTGGATCATCACTGCCGACTTGAGGGGAAAGATGGAGCCTCCCACCTCGGAGAGGATCCTCTTCTCCTTCCGCGAGAGCAACTGGCTCGACGGACTTGCACGTGGCCTTCAGGAGGCACTTGCGCGTCTCTGTGGACAAAACGTGGTGCGCATCCTCGCTTCTCGCTTCGCGCATCTCGTGAGGCGTGATGCCAAGGGAGTGCCCATGGAGCTGCAGCCACACCCGCAGTTGAGGCACCATGCTGAGCACCTGGACTTCATGCTCTACCAGACTCAGAAGGACCTCGACGCCACTCACGTTTACGCGAACCAGACCCATGCTCAAATCATCGAGCAGGGTGAGGCGATCAAGCTCCTCAACAACGACCGCAAGGCCCTTCGCCAGCAGCGTGCCAAGAAGGACGCTACGATTGTGCGCCTTCGCGCCAAGATAGCATCACTTGAGGCCACTGTCAAGGCCCAGGAGGATCAGCTTAGAGAGATGGAGGAGGACGACGGCGGTATCGACCTTCAGGCAGGAGGAGCCTTCCTGAGCAACGACGACGACTTTGAGGAGGACGAGTTCACCAAGGAGGAGGACTACGAGTTCCTGGAGGCAGGACCTCACGACTTCGTCCCGATCGATGTCGAGGATGAGGAGTAGTTGCACTAGTTTCACTTATGTAGGTGTGAGTTGTATCCCGCCCTTTGTATCATAGCATGAGAATGGTTCCTAAAACCATTGGAGTATGAGTGTGTTAGTTTGTAATGTGTGTTGAATGAATGAATGAATGAATGAATGTGGTGTTTGTCATGAAAAGACTTCATGTTTTCAAATTTTATGAACTTACTCAAAATAAACCATAGAAATTTCTCTCTTATCTCATGATCTTCTCTATATTCAGATGGCCCCTCCCAATCGCACCAACAACGATGCGATGATGCAGCTGCTGCAAACCCTGCTTGCCGATAGAGAGACTGAAAGAGCTGAACGTCAAGCCAACATCGCAACACTGCAAAACCTTGCCAATCAAGGCCATGGAAATCATGACCATCCTGGATCCAAACTCAAGAACTTTAAGAACACCAATCCTCCGGTGTTTAGCAAGACTGAAGAACCCCTCGATGCTGACGACTGGCTCCAGACTATGGAGAACAACTTGGAAGTAGCCGGAGTGGAAGCCAACGAGATGGTCTTGTTTGCAACCCATTATCTTGCTGGACCAGCCCGAGCATGGTGGACTAGCACCCGTGCCATGAACGGAGGCCAATTCATGACTTGGGAAGATTTCAAGCTCAAATTTAGCAAGTACCATGTACCCCCGGGTCTTATCAAGAAGATGAGGGATGAGTTCCGTGAACTGAAGCAGGGTCGCATGACGGTGGTAGAATACCGCGACAGGTTCCTGACACTGTCAAGGTACGCCCCGATGAGACCGACACCACTGAGAAGAGGCAGGAGAGATTCCTGAACGGACTGCATGATGAGATGCAGACTGTCCTCGTCAACATCCCCTTTGCCGACCTTGAAGCCCTTGTAGACTCCGCCATCCAGATGGAAGGCAAGCTGAACCAAGCCAATGAGAACCGCAAACGCCGCATGATGCACCAGAGTGGGCCTAGCAATGCCCCGAAGTATCGCCCCAGCTCAAGCGGAGGTTTCACTCCGAGAAACAACAACAAGCCCCAGATGCAGAACTCTCGCCTCGGTTATCAGAACCGGAGTGGAGGAAACTCCAGGCCAGGAGGCCACAACAACAACAGCAACAACAACTTCAACCGCGCTCCGCCCAGAGCCCCCAACAACAACAACAACAACAACACCAACACCGCCCCCAGAACTGGAAGCAACGCCATCCCCGTTGCGACCAAGGACAATGCCACCATCACTTGTTATGAGTGTGGTGTAGTGGGGCACTACTCCAACGAGTGTCCCAAGAGGCTCGCCAAGCTCGCAGGCAACACCGCTGCACCCGCTCAGCAACAACGCCGTGTCTCCACCGGCAAGAAGTTCGTCCCCAACAACCCCAACAACCGCAATGGCCATCTCTTCCACATGAACGCCGAAGAAGCCCAGGAAGCACCAGATGCTGTACTGGGTATGTTTTCTGTCAACCACATCCCTGCCCGAGTGTTGTTTGATTCCGGAGCATCTCATTCTTTTGTCACTGAAGACTTTGCATTCAACAAGTAAAATTCAACCTCTCAGTTTGAAGCATGTTATGATAGTCCAAATTCCCGGATCAACCACCAAAGCCAGAAAATTTTGCAAAAATGTACCCATCAAAATCCATGATGTAGATTTCTATGCCAATCTGATAATTCTGGGAACCAAAGGTTTGGAAGTCATACTAGGAATGGACTGGATGTCAAAACACCATGGTTTGATTGACTGTGCCAAGAAAGCCATCACCATGACTAGCAGCACCGGTATCCTAGTAGAACATGTCTCTGAAAGACTACCCAGAAAATTCACTCGCAACCAAAGTGTAGCCAAGCCAACTCCGGATCAAATCGTGGTCGTTTGTCGATACCCTGATGTGTTTCCGGATGATCTACCCGGTATGCCCCCGGATCGGGATATCGAGTTCATAATCGAGTTAATCCCCGGAACTGGACCTATAGCGCAGAGAGCTTATAGTATGAACCCAACAGAGCATGTGGAGCTGAAGAAGCAGATAGATGATATGTTAGCCAAAGGTCTGATTCGACCTGGTGCATCCCCCTGGAGATCACCAGTTTTGTTTGTGGACAAGAAGGATGGTGCCACTCGTTTATGTACGGACTATCGTAAGCTTAACGATGTCACCATCAAAAACAAATACCCCCTACCCAAGATCAAAGACTTGTTTGATCAGCTAACCGGAGCCAAAGTTTTCTCAAAGATAGACCTTCGGACTGGTTATCATCAGCTGAAGATCCGAGCCACTGACATTCCAAAGACTGCCTTTACCACCAGATATGGGTTGTATGAGTACAACATCATGTCGTTTGGATTAACCAATGCCCCCGCTTATTTCATGAACCTCATGAATAAGATCTTCATGAACTTTTTGGACAAGTTTGTCGTTGTCTTCATCGACGACTGATACGTCTCCAACGTATCTATAATTTCTGATGTTCCATGCTTGTTTTATGACAATACCTACATGTTTTGCTCACACTTTATAATGTTTTTATGCGTTTTCCGGAACTAACCTATTAACAAGATGCCGAAGTGCCAGTTCCTGTTTTCTGTTGTTTTTGGTTCCAGAAAGGATGTTCGGGCAATATTCTCGGAATTTGACGAAATAAAGACCCAGTATCTTATTTTTCCCGGAAGATTCCAGAACACCGAAGGGGAGACGGAGATGGGCCAGGTGGGCCCACACGACAGGGCCGCGCGGGCTCCACCCTGGCCGCGCCGGCCTATGGGGAGGGAGCCCTGGCGCCCTTCCGACTCCGCCTCTTCGCCTATATAAGCCCTTTCGACCTAAAAACGCGATACGAATTGACGAAACTCCAGAAAGACTCCAGGGGCGCCGCCGCCATCGTGAAACTCCAATTCGGGGGACAAAAGTATCTGTTCCGGCACCTCGCCGGACGGGGAAGTGCCCCGAAGCCATCTCCATCGACGCCACCGCCTCCATCATGCTCCGTGAGTAGTTCCCCCATGGACTACGGGTTCTAGCGATAGCTAGTTGGTACTCTCTATCCCATGTACTTCAATACAATGATCTCATGAGCTGCCTTACATGATTGAGATTCATCTGAGGTAATCGGTGTTGTGTTTGTTGGGATCCGATGGATGATACATTATGATTAGTCTATCTATAAAGTTTGTGAAGTTATTGTTGCTGCAATCTTGTTATGCTTAATGCTTGTCACTAGGGCCCGAGTGACATGATCTTAGATTTAAGCTCTATAATTATTGCTTAGATTGTATCTACAAGTTGTTTGCACATATTGCTGTCCGGAACCCGAGGCCCCAAAGTGACAGAAATTGGGACAACCGGAGGGGAAGGCTGTGATATGAGGATCACATGTTTTTACCAAGTGTTAATGCTTTGCTCCGGTGCTCTATTAAAAGGAGTACCTTAATAGCTAGTAGATTCCCTTGAGGCCCGGCTGCCACCGGCTGGTAGGACAAAAGATGTTGTACAAGTTTCTCATTGCGAGCACGTATGACTATATATGGAAAACATGCCTACATAATTAATAATCTTGATGGTCCGTCTTAATGCTTTCAATCCTATCAATTGCCCAACTGTAATTTGTTCGCCCAACACTTGTCACTTGTTATTGGAGAGTTACCACTAGTGTAGATCGCTGGGAACCCCGGTCCATCTCTCATCATCATATACTCGTTCTATATGTCATTGGAAGTAGTATCAACTATTTTCTGGTGTCATTGCCTCCGTGTTACTGCTACTGCTATTGTGTTACTATTGCTCTCATATTACTGCTGCTTTCACATCACCCCTATTACTAGTGCTTTTCCAGGTGTAGCTGAATTGACAACTCAGTTGTTAAGGCTTATAAGTATTCTTTACCTCCCCTTGTGTCGAATCAATAAATTCGGGTTTTACTTCCCTCGAAGACTGTTGCGATCCCCTATACTTGTGGGTTATCAATGACATTCTCATCTACTCCAAGTCCGAAGAGGAACATGAACAGCATTTGGAGACTGTCCTAGAAACCCTTAGGCACCACCAGTTGTATGCCAAGTTCAGCAAGTGTGAGTTTTGGTTGGAGGAAGTAGGATTCCTGGGACACATCTTGTCTGCAGGAGGAAATGCCATAGATCCCGCCAAGATTAAAACTATTATGGAATGGAAAGCCCCAACCACCCAAACCAAGGTCCGCGCTTTTCTTGGATTAGCCGGATATTACCGAAGATTTGTAGAAGGCTTTTCAAGCATCGCTCGACCAATGACCCAACTGCTGAAGAAGGACAAGAAGTTCGAATGGACTGACAAATGTGAAGAGAGTTTCCAACAACTCAAGGGTAGACTCACCTCAGCCCCAATCCTGATCATGCCAGACATCACCAAGCCCTTTGACGTATATTGCGACGCCTCCAAGATTGGTCTTGGATGTGTGCTTATGCAAGAAGGCAAAGTTATATCTTACCTTTCAAGACAGCTGAAGCAACATGAGCAGAACTACCCAACCCATGACCTTGAGCTCGTAGCCGTGGTCCTAGCCTTGAAAGTTTGGCGTCATTACCTCATGGGTAATCGATGCGAGATCTACTCCGACCACAAGAGCCTGAAATATATCTTCACCCAGAAGGAGCTGTATATGAGGCAACGCCGATGGATAGAATTGATTAAGGATTACGACATGGAGATTCACTACCACCCCGGCAAGGCCAATGTGGTAGCGGATGCTTTGAGTCGACTGCCATGTCAGTTGAACTCCATGATCGCAATCGAGCAGCCCAGCCTGTATCAAGAGTTTGAACAGTTTCGACTTGAACTTGTTAGTGAAGGATTCCTAGCCAGCATAGAACTTCAACCCACCTTGGTTAGCCAAATCAAGGAAGCCCAGAAAGAAAACGCTAGCATCGACGGAATCAAGAAACAGATAGCCGCAGGAAAGGCACCATGATTCACCGTATATGAAGCCGGAGTTCTTTGGTACAAAGGACGCCTTTGTGTGCCATCGGACTCAGACTTGAAGCAAGTCATCCGGCAAGAAGCCCATGACACCCTTTAATCAATCCACCCCGGAGGTACCAAGATGTATCAAGACCTGAAGGAGCAATTTTGGTGGCATGGCATGAAGAGAGAGATCGGAAGCTACATCGCCAAGTGCGATATCTGTCAGAGAGTCAAGGCGGAATATCAACGACCTGCAGGACTGTTGCAACCCCTATAGATTCCAGAATGGAAGTGGGACTCCGTAGGAATGGACTTTATCACAGGTTTGCCCAAATCCAGCAAAGGCAATGATTCAATATGGGTAGTTGTCGATAGACTGACCAATGTAGCCCATTTCATCGCCGTCAAGACCACGTACCAAGGCCCAAAGTTAGCTGAATTGTACATCTCCCGAATAGTCGCCCTGCATGGAACCCCGAAGTCGATAGTGTCAGATAGGGGATCATAATTCACCTCAAGATTCTGGCAGAAAGTGCACGAAGGACTAGGAACCCGTCTGAATTTCAGCACCGCCTATCACCCTCAGACCGATGGACAGACGAAAAGAGTTAACAAGATATTGGAGGACATGCTGAGAGCATGTGTACTGGAATATGGATCCAAGTGGGAAGACTGCCTGCCTTACGCAGAATTCGCTTACAACAACAGCTATCAAGCCAGCCTACAGATGGCCACCTTTGAAGCCTTGTACAGAAGGAAATGCCGTACCCCTCTCAATTGGTCGGAAGTTGGAGAAAGCCAAGTTTTTGGCCTAGATCTTCTTCGTGTAGCCGAAGAGAAAGTGCACAAGATCCGCGAGTACCTCAAGACGGCGCAATCAAGACAGAAGAGCTACGCCAACAAGAGATGCCGGGAGATGACCTTCGAGATCGGAGACTTCGTCTATCACAAAGTATCCCCCTTGAAAGGAATGCAGAGATTCCAGCTAAAAGGAAAGCTCGCACCCCGATATGTCGGACCCTTCAATGTTCTGAGTCGCCGAGGCGAAGTATCCTATCAACTGGAGCTACCCGAAGAAATGTCGGCTGTGCATGACGTGTTTCACATCTCACTCCTCCGGAAGTGTCTTGAAGTCCCTGAGAAGACCGAAGTGTTCAAGAACATCGATCACCGATCGGTGGATATCAACAAGGACCTGACGTACCACGAAGTGCCAATTCGCATCCTGGAGGAAGCTTACAGAACCACCCGCACCCGAAGCATCAAGTTCCTAAAGATTCAGTGGAGCAATCATACCAAAGATGAAGCCACTTGGGAACGCGAAGACTTCATGAAGAAGGAGTACCCAGATCTCTTTAGTACCTAACATTCTTTTAGATCTCGGGACGAGATCTTTTGTAAGGGGAAGGGTTTGTAACATCCCAAATTTCAATAAAAAGAAAGTTAGAATAATTCGAGAGAGCAAAAATTCAAACCAACAAAAACTTTTATTTGCATATAGTACCCTGCATAGGACTTGTGCATTTGAGTGATATGCCATGATGATTGTTATTATATTTATGTGATAAACCCTAAAACCCTAATGTGATCAAGTGAAGATCACCAACCAAATAAATAAAAAGATAAAGAAATCAAATAAGAATAAAAACCCTAAAACCCTAACATATGGTTTATGCCATTTTTGTAAATCATTACCCTAGACCATTTTGCTCTTCACCATTAGTTGAATAATGTTACTAAACACTTATTACAACTTTTGGAATCAAAGAAACACCAAAACAAATGAAATTCAAACTCAAAATGGGATCACATATGATAATGGTCAAATCTGTCATTTATAGTCTGGTCCCTACTTTGAGCCCTTGCATTTCAAAATTTTCAAACTAGACTTGCTCAATTATTTGCACCTCATCCAAGAGCACATCAAGGTGAACAACTTTGGTAAAGACCACCATGCCAAATTCACTTTGGATCAAATGCTATGCTCATGAAAAGTTGGAACTTTTTGTTATGTGGAACAATCTCCCACTTAGCAAATTTTGCAATTCTTTGAATTTGGAAATTCAAACACCACACACCATTCTCTCTCGTCAATTACAACTCAACCAAATACACACTTTCCAAATCTTGCAACCTTTTGAACTCTTTTGAATTTAGACAAAATTTGCAAATTACAAATATGGAACAATTCAACACTATTTCAAATAGTGATCTACTCAACCCTAACCTGCCCCAAACTACTCTACTTGGTCCCCTGGTTCCCTCTCTCCCTAAATGCAGCATAGGAACCCTAAGGAGAGAGGCATAGCAAGCTATGGCATGGCCATGCCGGCCACATGCCACATGTCGAGACACCCCTCTCCCCTTTCTTCTCCAGCCACGGCCACCATGTCCCAGAGCTCCACCTTGCTTCCCTAGCACCGCCTAGCATCGCCACTATCAAGCTCGACGGTGACCGTCGCCGGAAAACGTGCGCCCAGATCCTCCCAGGATGCCGCTCATGTCGCGTGTGTGCACGCCGTGGGCATCACTGGCCACGCGCCACCCCACCAGCTCCCTCTCGCTCTGGCCCCTCCAGCAACGAGTTGAGCACCGCAGCGCCACCTCAGACCCACCAGACACGCGCAGAACAGCGACCCTGGACCGCCGCCACCGGAGACGACGACACGATCCCGTAGACGCCGCCGCAGACATGGAAGGAATGCGCGCTATCCAGATGCCGCCCGACCAAGCTGTCGCCACCTCTAGCTTCGCCTGGACGCGTAGAACACTGCTGCGCCATCGCCTAGCCCCAACGCTCGCCAGAATCGCCGCGAGCATGTCGACTTCAACCCTGACCCGCAGCACACCTGCGTCTCTATAAATAGAGGCCTCCCCTGAGCAATTCCAGCACCACACCATCCTCTCCTCCCATCTCTTATTCTCCACCACCACTCCACCCATCGAATCGACGCTGGAGCAAGCCCAATCGGACGATTGGAGCCGCAGAAGCCCTGGTGAAATCGCCATTGATCCAGGCCTCCTCGAGCTGCACCACTGCTACGGGCTTCTTCCCCTGCATCGACAACCTCGAACGGAACACCGCCGCCGCTCGCTGGACCCACGGTTAGCCCTCCGACCCCCTAGGCTCGCCGCGCTAGTAGCTCCCTCTCGCCGGAGAAGACGACGACTATCGTTCGTCCGATCAGGATCTAATCCAACGCATCAGAGTAATCCATACCGATTCGGGTTTTTAACTCGCTGACGAGTGGCCCCCACTCTATCAGGCGGCCCACTCGCACGAGCTGCGTTGCTGGGCCGTTTCTCTCTTTTTCAAATCGTTTCGGCCCAAACTAGTTCCCGCCAGCCCGTTAATTCAAATTTAGTTTAAATCAATTCAATTCAATTTCAATACTGGCTCCAACTTTAAAATTTAATAGAATCTGTTTGGCTTGGCCAAATTTAGCAAATTTCATATTGTTGGAAAGCCAGTGAAAAGTTCTACAACATTCCACTGGTCCCACCTTGAGATCTGTTGTAGAATTAAAATTATAAAAAGATGAAGGCAGGGACTTTTTCACATTCAAATAAATATTAAAAATCAACCAAAATAGATATTTAGTTAATTCCAACTCCAATAGCTGACATTTAACTTACACTAATTGTTTCTGCAATAAAATGGTGTGGTCACTTTGCATGATCATGCCCTAGTTTAAATAAGGGACAATATGGCTAGTTTATTTAAGTGATATTGTTCAAAACTATTATTGAAATTATATGAAGTGTTATACTTCATTTAAATCTTGTCCCAAATGCATTCATATGAAGTTGGACCCCTGGTCAAATAATCTCACATGAAATGCTTGGAGATTTTAAATCATAATAGGCAATATTAAATAGTATGAGGTGGTCTACCTCATTTAAATCATTTTCTCAAATAATGATGTTGAATGGTTGACTTAGGTAAACATGAATTCATGTATGATTGTTTGAGAAATTAAATCTTAAAGAAGATGTAATAAGAGGGAATTAAATTTTCTCAAGCCACACAACCAATGCACCCTAATTATATAAATTGTGTGCTTACAATAGTTGAGTGAATATATGTGATGTGTAGAATAGCCAATGAATTGGTGGAGTGATTATACTTCGTATTCAAATTTAGACGCTAGCACCGGAGAATACCCGGAGGAAGAAGGTTGCTACCAAGAGGAGGAAGAGGAGAACTTTGACCACTACCAAGGCAAGCTAATATTCTTGCAAAGTGCAAAGCCCTTTGAGGGCAAGGCACCATAGTCTTACCTTTCTTACCATAAGCCTATCCCAAGTTTCTACCTTATAAGTTTTTACTTGTTTATTCAAAGAGTTACTTTTATAGTTAACTTTGGTCTGAGTTAAGTAAGGTTACTAGAGTAGCAAAGTTAGTCTCAAAGTTAGCCAAGCAAGTTTAGCACCCCTCATGATTAGTGCTAGTGCTAAATACTAAAACTTGACTACTCTAGATGGGAACATGGGACTTGAATGAATTTGAAACCATGGAATGATGAGTCATTCCATTGCATGAATTTTGAAGGTGAATATGACCAAGAGAAGATGGTGATTTTTGATAAAACTGATATTGGTTTGAATGCGATACCTTTCCAATATTGACTACGCCCACAGTACCTGATTATGGGTAGGGCTTAACTGGAAGTTTATGCATCTTAGTATGGGTTCCCTCTGAACACACATCATAGGGGTTATGCTTGAGGCTGCCTCCATTGTTGAGAAATGATGTGAATTGAGGTGAATTGTACGGCCAAGCCCTGTGCAGTTCCCAGGTTGACAGTTGGTCTTCACTGGGAGGCCAAGCTCATGGGGAGAGGTGCTCATACTAGGGTTTGTAAGTGAAAGTTTATGGTTGATGATCCGCGTACTGAGTTACGACGATTCAGGAGTATCACGACGGGTGAAATCAAATGTTTTGGCACAAGTGTGCAACCTCTGCAGAGTGTAAATCTATTCAAATAGCCGCGTCCACGGTTACAGACGGTGAAAGGCCATACAGTTTCCGATGTCAAACTCTTGAAAATGATGGTGAAATTAATGGTGAAGTGGTGAATTGAATTGAAATCACCACTTGAATGGTGGGAATGACACTAATGTTCCCACTTGAGTTAGTCTAGCACATGAATAAGTCTTTTCTCAAATACTTGTGAACTAAAACTGGCTTTATGCAAATAAACTAGAGCTTAGCACACCCTTACTAGAATTGTTAGCACTTACACTAGTATTGGTTTGCGAGTACTCAACGTACTCACGGCTTTGTCCCTGGCTATTCAAATGGCCAGATTATGAAGATGAACAAGGAGATGAACAGCAGGACGCCTACGACAACTAGGAGTCTTCCAACGTCAAGCGTTGGCCTGTGGACTAGAGAGTCCATTTATATTTACGCTTCCGCTATGAACTTGTGTTTGTTCGATGATCATTAGATCATCTATTCGTGTAATATGCATCATGTGATTCCAATTTGTAAGACAATATGGTTTGTATTAATGATGACTGTGATACTTAACTATTATGCCTCACAACAACAATATTCCTGGGATTGCGATGTATGACATAATAGGCATTTGGACTTAAAAATCCGGGTGTTGACACACACTGTCACCTTTACACACGTGGGACAAGGAGTCTCCGGAGATCACATAAGTAAAATCCACTTGAATAGCATAACGTCATCTAGATTACAAGATCATCATATGAATCTCAATCATGTAAGGCGGCTCATGAGATCATTGTATTGAAGTACATGGGAGAGAGAGATTAACCACATAGCTACCGGTACAGCCCTTAGCCTCGAGGGAGAACTACTCCCTCCTCACGGGAGACAGCAGCGGTGATGAAGATGGCGGTGGTGTCGATGGAGATGCCTTCCGGGGGCACTTCCGCGTCCCGGCGGCGTGCCGGAACAGAGACTTCTGTCACCTAGATCTTGGCTTCGCGATGGCGGTGGATCTGGAAGGTTTTCTCGTACCGTGGCTTATTCGTCTCGATGTTTTAGGTCAGGGAGGCTTAAATAGGCGAAGAGTCAGAGTCGGAAGGGCTACAGGGCAGCCACACACCAGGGGGGCGCGCCCCCCCTTGGCCGCGCCGCCACCACGTGTGGTGGCCCTGGGCCTCTCCTCTGGCCCCTCTTCGGTGCTCTGGAAGCTTCCTTAAATCATAAGATACTGGGCGTTGATTTCGTCCAATTCCGAGAATATTTACTTACTAGGATTTCTGAAACCAAAAACAACAGAAAACATGAATTGGCACTTCGGCATCTCGTCAATAGGTTAGTTCCGGAAAATGCATAAAAATGACATAAAGTGTGTATAAAACATGTAAGTATTGTCATAAAACAAGCATGGAACATCAGAAATTATAGATACGTTTGAGACGTATCAAGGAGCTCCAGGAGCATCCTTTGCTGGAGCAGAGCTTGCCGACTCGGAAGAATTCGGCACGGCCTTGGAGGGGGAGGAAGCAGGAGTCTTCTTCTTCTTCTTTTTTTGGACAGGAGGAACCAAAGGTTCCGCCTGCCCGGCGTCTGCGGTGCCGGCGCCGGTGTTACAAGTATCAACTTGGCCAGAGCCTCTACTAATGGAGACATGAACCCACTATCGAGCATAAATACTCCCTCTTGGAGTTACAAGTATCAACTTGGCCAGAGCCTCTACTAATAACGGAGAGCATGCAAGATCATAAACAACACATAGAAAATAGATTGATAATCAACATAGCATAGTATTCCATATTCATCGGATCCCAACAAATGCAACATGTAGCATTACAGATAGATGATCTTGATCATGTTAGGTAGCTCACAAGATCTAACAATGATAGCACAATTAGGAGAAGACGACCATCTAGCTACTGCTATGGACCCATAGTCCAGGGGTGAACTACTCACACATCACTCCGGAGGTGACCATGGCGGTGAAGAGTCCTCCGGGAGATGATTCCCCTCTCCGGTAGGGTGCCGGAGGCGATCTCCTGAATCCCCCGAGATGCCAGCGGCGGCGTCTCTGGAAGGTTTTCCGTATCGTGGCTCTCGGTACTGGGGTATTCGCGACGAAGACTTTATGTAGGCGGAAGGCCGGAGTCGGAGGGCTGACGGGGGCCCCACACGCTAAGGCCGCACGGGCCCCTCCTTGGCCGCGCCGCCCTAGTGTGGCGGCGCCTCGTCGCCCACTTCGGTTCCCTTTCGGTGTTCTGGAAGCTTCGTGGAAAAATAGGCCCCTAGGCGTTGATTTCGTCCAATTCCGAGAATATTTCCTCACTAGGATTTCTGAAACCAAAAACAGCAGAAAACAGCAACTGGCTCTTCGGCATCTTGTTAATAGGTTAGTGCCGGAAAATGCATAAATATGACATAAAGTATGTATAAAACATGTGAGTATCATCATAAAAGTAGCATGGAACATAAGAAATTATCGATACGTTGGATACGTATCAGCATCCCCAAGCTTAGTTCCTACTCGTCCCGAGTAGGTAAACGATAACAAAGATAATTTCTGAAGTGACATGCCATCATAATCTTGATCAATACTATTGTAAGCACATGTAATGAATGCAGCGATTCGAAGCAATGTAAATGCAATGAGTAAACAATTGAATCATATAGCAAAGACTTTTCATGAATAGTACTTTCAAGGCAAGCATCAATAAGTCTTGCATAAGAGTTAACTCATAAAGCAATAAATTCATAGTAAAGGCATTGAAGCAACACAAAGGAAGATTTAGTTTCAACGGTTGCTTTCAACTTATAACATGTATATCTCATGGATATTTTCAACATAAAGTAATATAACAAGTGCAATATGCAAGTATGTAGGAATCAATGCACAGTTAACACAAGTGTTTGCTTCTTGAGATAGAAGGAAATGGGTGAACTGACTCAGCATAAAAGTAGAAGAAAGGCCCTTCGCAGAGGGAAGCATTGATTGCTATGTTTGTGCTAGAGCTTTTATTTTGAAAACAAGAAACAATTTTGTCAACGGTAGTAATGAAGCATATGTATCATGTAAATTATATCCTAAAAGTTGCAAGCCTCATGCATAGTATACCAATAGTTCCCGCACCTTGTCCTAATTAGCTCGGATTACCTGGATTATCATCGCAATACATATGTTCTAACCAAGTGTCACAAAGGGGTACCTCTATGCCGCCTGTACAAAGGTATAAGGAGAAAGCTCGCATTGGATTTCTCGCTTTTGATTATTCTCAACTTAGACATCCATACCGGGACAACATAGACAACAGATAATGGACTCCTCTTTAACACATAAGCATTTAACAACAAATAATATTCTCATATGAGGTTGAGGATATTTGTCCAAAACTGAAACTTCCACCATGAATCATGGCTTTAGTTAGCGGCCCAATGTTCTTCTCTAACAATATGCATACTCAAACCATTCAACTCATGGTAAATCGCCCTTACTTCAGACAAGACGAACATGCATAGGAACTCACATGATATTCAACAAAGTGTTGATGGCGTCCCCAGGAACATGGTTATCACTCAACACGCAACTTAATAAGAAATAAGATGCATAAGTACATATTCAATACCACAATAGTTTTTAGGCTGTTTGTCCCATGAGCTATATATTGCAATGACAAATAATAGAAATTTAAAGGTAGCACTCAAGCAATTTACTTTGGAATGGCGGAGAAATACCATGTAGTAGGTAGGTATGGTGGACACAAGTGGCATAGTGTTTGGCTCAAGGATTTTGGATGTATGAGAAGTATTCCCTCTCGATACAAGGTTTAGGCTAGCAAGGTTATTTAAAGCAAACACAAGTATGAACCGGTACAGCAAAACTCACATAAGAGACATATTGTAAGCATTATAAGACTCTACACCGTCTTCCTTGTTGTTCAACCCTTACTATAAAATATCTAGATTTTAGAGAGACCAATCATGCAAACCAAATTTTAGCAAGCTCTATGTATTTCTTCATTAATAGGTGCAAAGTATATGATGCAAGAGCTTAAACATGAGCACAACAATTGCCAAGTATCACATTATTCAAGTTATTATACCAATTACCACATGTAGCATTTCCCGTTTCCAACCATATAACAATTTAACGAAGCAGTTTAACCTTCGCCATGAATATTATGAGTAAAGCCTAAGGACATATTTGTCCATATGCAACAGCGGAGCATGTCTCTCTCCCACACAATGAATGCTAGGATCCAACTTTATTCAAACAAAACAAAAATAAAAACATACATACGCTCCAAGTAAAGCACATAAGATGTGATGGAATAAAAATATAGTTTCACTAGAGTAACCTGATAATGTTGTCGATGATGGGCATGCCCAAGCTTAGACGCTTGAGTCTTCTTGAAATATGCAGGGATGAACCACCGGGGCATCCCCAAGCTTAGAGCTTTCACTCTCCTTGATCATATTGTATCATCCTCCTCTCTTGATCCTTGAAAACTTCCTCCACACCAAACTCAAAACAATTCATTAGAGGGTTAGTGCATAATCGAAATTCACATGTTCAGAGGTGACATAATCATTCTTAACACTTCTGGATAATGCACAAAGCTACTGAAAGTTAATGGAATAGAAAAATCCATCAAGCATAGCAAAACAGGCAATGCGAAATAAAAGGCAGAATCTGTCAAAACAGAACAGTCCGTAAAGACGAATTTTATAGGTGCGCCAGACTTTCTCAGATGAAAATGCTCAAATTGAATGAAAGTTGCGTACATATCTGAGGATAACTCACGTAAATTGGCAGAATTTTCTGAGTTACCTACAGAAACTATTGCTCAAATTCGTGGCAGCAAGAAATCTGTTTCTGCGCAGCAAACCAAATCTAGTATGAACTTTACTATCAAAGACTTTACTTGGCACAACAATGAAAAAAATTAAGATAAGGAGAGGTTGCTACAGTAGTAACAGCTTCCAAGACTCAAATATAAAACAAAAGTACTGTAGTAAAATCATGGGTTGTCTCCCATAAGTGCTTTTCTTTAACGCCTTTCAGCTAGGCGCAGAAAGTGTGTATCAAGTGTTATCAAGAGATGAAGCATCAACATCATAGTTTGTTCTAATGATACAATCAAACGGTAACCTCATTCTCTTTCTAGGGAAGTGTTCCATACCTTTATTGAGAGGAAAATTGATATTTAATATTGCCTTCCTTCATATCAATAATAGCACCAACAGTTCGAAGAAAAGGTCTTCCCAATATAATGGGACAAGATGCATTGCATTCAATATCCAAGACAACAAAATCAAAGGGGACAAGGTTATTGTTAACCGTAATGCGAACATTATCAACTCTCCCCAAAGGTTTCTTTATAGAATTATCAGCAAGATTAACATCCAAATAACAATTTTTCAATGGTGTCAAGTCAAGCATATTATAGATTTTTCTAGGCATAACGGAAATACTTGCACCAAGATCACATAAAGCATTACAATCAAAGTCATTGACCTTCATCTTAATGATGGGCTCCCAACCATCCTCTAGCTTCCTAGGAATAGAAGCTTCGCGTTCTAATTTCTCTTCTCTAGCTTTTATGAGAGCATTTGTAATATGTTTTGTAAAGGCCAAATTATAGCACTAGCATTAGGACTCTTAGCAAGTTTTTGTAAGAACTTTATAACTTTAGAGATGTGGTAATCATCAAAATCTAAACCATTATAATCTAAAGCAATGGGATCATCGTCCCCAATGTTGGAAAAAATTTCAGCAGTTTTATCACAGGCAGTTTTAGCAGTTTCCGGCAGTTTTGCAGGCTTTGCATTAGAAGAAGAAACATTGCCAACACCAATTATTTTACCATTGATAGTAGGAGGTGCAGCAACATATGGAGCATTAGCATTACTAGTGGTGGTAATAGTCCAAACTTTAGCTATATTATCTTCTTTAGCATTTTCTTCTTTTTCCCACCTAGCACGCAATTCGGCCATCAATCTTATATTCTCATTAATTCTAACTTGGATGGCGTTTGCTGTAGTAACAATTTTACTATCAATATCCTCAGGTTTAGCAGCCATTTTATTAATTAAGGAAGATTGTGACGCAGACATGTATGAGATTCGGTTTTCAGCATTTGCAAGTAGTTTGCAACCCAGAGATCTCCATATTCAGATTTTCAAGTTGATTTCCTATATTTTTCAACAAGGTAGATTGTTCATTCATAGTTTTGGTAAACAATTTATTTTGCTCATATTGGGATTGCATAAAGCTCTTAGTAGATCTTTCAATTTCTAACATCTTTTCCTCATTAGGTGAAACATATCTACTATAAGAGTTACCATTAGCAGGATATGGCCTAGAGTTATTGTAATTGTTATTTTTAATGAAGTTCACATCAACATGTTCTTCTTGAGCAACCAATGAAGCTAACGGAACATTATTAGGATCAACATTAGTCCTACCATTCACAAGCATAGACATAATAACATCAATCTTATCACTCAAGGAAGAGGTTTCTTCGACAGAATTTACCTTCTTACCTTGTGGAGCTCTTTCCGTGTGCCATTCAGAGTAATTAATCATCATATTATCAAGAAGCTTTGTTGCGGTGCCTAGAGTGATGGACA
The DNA here is from genome assembly GCF_022539505.1 of Lolium rigidum. Classification (NCBI taxonomy): domain Eukaryota; kingdom Viridiplantae; phylum Streptophyta; class Magnoliopsida; order Poales; family Poaceae; genus Lolium; species Lolium rigidum. The sequence goes on along the minus strand of NC_061511.1, from coordinate 140,996,865 downwards.
TAAAGGTACCTCCAGCAGCTGAATCCAATAGGTTCCGTGAAGAAAAATTCAGTCCTGCATAAAATGTTTGGATGATCATCCAAGTAGTCAGTCCATGGGTTGGGCAATTTTTAACCAAAGATTTCATTCTTTCCCATGCTGGTGCAACATGCTCAGTATCCAATTGCTTAAAATTCATTATGCTACTTCTCAAAGATATAATTTTAGCAGGAGGATAATATCTACCAATGAAAGCATCCTTACATTTAGTCCATGAATCAATACTATTCTTAGGCAGAGATAGCAACCAATCTTTAGCTCTTCCTCTTAGTGAGAAAGGAAACAATTTTAACTTTATAATGTCACCATCTACATCCTTATAGTTTTGCATTTCACATAGTTCAACAAAATTATTAAGATGGGCAGCGAGCATCATCGGAACTAACACCGTGAAAATTGCTCTCTCATAACAAGATTTAGTAAAGCGAGGTTTAATTTCAAAGAATTCTCGCTGTAGTAGCAGGTGGAGCAATAGGTGTGCATAAGAAATCATTATTATTTGTGTTTGTGAAGTCACACAACTTAGTATTTTCAGGAGTACCCATTTTAGCAATAGTAAATAAAGCAAACTAGATAAAGTAAATGCAAGTAACTAATTTTTTTGTGTTTTTAATATGGCAAACAAGATAGTAAATAAAGTAAAACTAGCAACTAATTTTTTTTGTGTTTTGATATAGTGCAGCAAACAAAGTAGTAAATAAAATAAAGCAAGACAAAAACAAAGTAAAGAGATTGGAAGTGGAGACTCCCCTTGCAGCGTGTCTTGATCTCCCCGGCAACGGCGCCAGAAAATCTACTTGCTGCGCGTGGTTGACGTATGTCTTTGCGTTCAACACGCGTCCGTTGGGAACCCCAAGAGGAAGGTGTGATGCGTACAGCAGTGAGTTTCCCTCAGTAAGAAACCAAGGTTTATCGAACCAGTAGGAGTCAAGAAGCACGTCGAAGGTTGATGGCGGCGGAGTGTAGTGCGGCGCAACACCAGGGATTCCGGCGCCAACGTGGAACCTGCACAACAAAACCAAATTACTTTGCCCCAACGTGACAGTGAGGTTGTCAATCTCACCGGCTTGCTGTAACAAAGGATAAGATGTATAGTGTGGATGATGATGTTTGCGAGAGAACGAGTAGAACGAGTATTGCAGTAGATTGTATTCGATGTAAAAGAATGGACCGGGGTCCACAGTTCACTAGTGGTGTCTCTCCCATAAGATAAATAGCATGTTGGGTGAACAAATTACAATTGGACAATTGACAAATAAAGAGGGCATGACCATGCACATACATGTTATGATGAGTATTGTGAAATTCAATTGGGCATTACAATAAAGTACATAGACCACTATCCAGCATGCATCTATGCCTAAAAAGTCCACCTTCAGGTTATCATCCGAACCCCCTCCAGTATTAAGTTGCAAACAACAGACAATTGCATTAAGTATGGTGCGTAATGTAATCAACAAATACATCCTTATACATAGCATTGATGTTTTATCCCTAGTGGCCACAGCACATCCACAACCTTAGGGGTTGCTGTCACTCCCCCAGATTTAATGGAGACATGAACCCACTATCGAGCATATATACTCCCTCTTGGAGTTACAAGTAACAACTTGGCCAGAGCCTCTACTAATAACGGAGAGCATGCAAGATCATAAACAACACATAGATAATAGATTGATAATCAACATAGCATAGTATTCCATATTCATCAGATCCCAACAAACGCAACATGTAGCATTACAGATAGATGATCTTGATCATGTTAGGCAGCTCACAAGATCTAACAATGATAGCACAATTAGGAGAAGACGACCATCTAGCTATTGCTATGGACCCCTAGTCCAGGGGTGAACTACTCACACATCACTCCGGAGGCGACCATGGCGGTGAAGAGTCCTCCGGGAGATGATTCCCCTCTCCGGCAGGGTGCCGGAGGCGATCTCCTGAATCCCCCGAGATGGGATTGGTGGTGGTGGCGTCTCTGGAAGGTTTTCCGTATCGTGGCTCTCGGTACTGGGGTATTCGCGACGAAGACTTTAAGTAGGCGGAAGGGCGGAGTCGGAGGGCTGACGGGGGCCCCACACGCTAGGGCAGTGCAGGCCCCTCCTGGGCCACGCCGCCCTAGTGTGGCGGCGCCTCGTCGCCCCACTTCGGTTCCCTTTCGGTGTTCTGGAAGCTTCGTGGAAAAATAGGCCCCTGGGCGTTGATTTCGTCCAATTCCGAGAATATTTCCTTACTAGGATTTCTGAAACCAAAAACAGCAGAAAACATCAACTAGCTCTTCGGCATCTCGTTAATAGGTTAGTGCCGGAAAATGCATAAATATGACATAAAGTATGTATAAAACATGTGAGTATCATCATAAAAGTAGCATGGAACATAAGAAATTATCGATACGTTGGAGACGTATCAGTATCCCAGTAAGGGGGATATCGGAACTGGCTAAGAACGTACCGGAGTACCGGAACAGGTTACACTGTAGCACGTCAGCAAGACTGGTCAACGATGCTCTCCAGAGCTAGAAGACAAAGATGAGCGAAGCACTTCAGCTTTAATCGAAGCCATGACGCCAAAGGCGGAGGATGACGTAAAAGGTGCCGGAGGATGTCACTGCTCCTGATTAAAGGCATAACGGCATCACCGGTAGCTAAAGTAGCTTTGTAAAGTAGTTTGTCTAGTCAAAGATCCCATTAGGGTTTCTTAGGGTTTCTTCCCCTGTAAGCCACCCTCTCCCCTATATAAGGAGAGGGGGCACAGCCCATCGCGGGCAGGTACTACGCAGCGTCCTAAGAGAGATCCTATGTACGATAAGCTGCCCTGTACACAGAAACCTGTAAGCACTTATGATCAAGAAATAGAGAGATCTAGAGGTGACATTGTGCTTGTGTCCATCTTCTTCAACCTCTGGCTAAGGCCAAGTTCTTGAGGAATCCATCCGGAAACCTCTCCATCTATACCAAAACCCCCCCGAATCCTCTAGCGCACATTCGGCGCCAAGATAAGCCATCCCATGGCATCTGTCTGTTCACCACGACAACAGCGTCCGATCCCAACGGCTCGAACTCGGACCCTTGACCCCGTCCGCGCCCTGATCAGGGGCGCCCAACCACATCTGGTTGGTGGCCCCCTGTCGCCTGTGCTATATATACAGTGGTGGGGGCGGTGGCACACATTACGAGTTTGACCGGAGTGCCACTCGCCCCACCAACACACCCACAGATTAGGGTTCGCACAGTGCCGACGGGAAGCTCCGCTGCCACCACTCCTCTCCCGACCTCACGCCGTCACCGTCGCCATCACCACCATGTCGACTTCGACAGGTTCGTCGTCCTCCAGGGATAAGGTAAATGCTCACAGACCCACAGTACATCTCTCTACCGGCACAGATCCTACAACTATCGATCTAGCGTTTTTAACACGATTGACCCCGTAAAACCCACAAAATCATGCAGCCTCTTCGAAAACCGCTTCTGCATGTGTCCATGACATGAAATAGACCTTGTTAGAGCATCTCTAGCGGAGTCCGTAAAAACGCGAACTGAAAAAGGCGAGTTCAGTTCACCGAATTCGCGTATTCGGGTCGTAAAGTGGCTGGCGCAGAACAGAGCCCGTAAACAAAAATTGTAAAATAGATATTATGTTTTACAGTTTTGGTTTATGGGCTCTATTCTGCGCCAGCGGCATCCGAACCCGTAAAAACAAGGTTTATGAAATTTATTTGCATATGATCGATCAAAAGTCACGATAAAACTCAAACAATTCATGTATAGTTCATAGTGCAGACATCAAATGACACAATCAAATAATACAGTTCATAGTTCCCCATCAGATCTAATCGCCGGCATCAAACCGAGGTTGGCCCGCCGTCAGCACCATCGCCACCACCTCCAACATCTCCATGTACGAGGTGGAATCGTTCCTAATTTGATGAGGCCTCAGTATCTACTCGCAATCAAAAAAACGGAGGAAGAGTTCATATGTACCTTGCTGACCCGTCGTCGAGCACATCCTGGGCGGCGTTCGTGGTGGCTTCCGGAGGTGGCGCCGGTGGCGTTGGCAGGGATGGGGATGAAGCCGGGGCGCCACGGGAAGTCGACGCCTTCACTTTGGTCCTTTTCGGAGCCGAATTCTTCGGTCTCGCACGGGCTGCCTTCGGCTTCACCCGACCCATCACCGGTGACCGCCGCGGCACCGGCTTGCGGGACAAGATGCGTTCCAGCGCACCGCCGTTTCACCCCAATCATCGACGAGACCGTCAAAGCAACATCCGCGGGGGTCACAGGGGTGGGAGCGGTCGATGGGGTGGTTGGTGGAGCGGCGGAAGCTCCGGCGACCACGGGAGAGGGTGGCGGCGCCTTCGATGTAGCAACGGCGGCCGGCGGGGTCAATTCGAGACTCATCGGGGAAAAATCGGAGGGTGACGGCGCAGAGGTAGGTGAGGGCGCACAGATTGGCCGCGGCGGCGGTTGAGAGAAGCTGAAAGTTCCCTCGCGCGCAAAGTAGGGATTGTGTTCGGGCAGCGTTCGGTTCGCTCCGTCGGCCCCTACAAATACAGCCGACGGAGCGAACCGAACGCAGCCCGAAAAAATATTTTCGGTTTTAGCCTATTTACGGTCACTGATCGGCGCCGTTTATCGGCCCGAACCCATAAACTAGCGGTTATTTTTTGATTTTAGGTCTTTTACGGGTCTGTTAGAGATGCTCTTAGCAAATTGTTGCAAGAGAAGAGAAGCGCGAAACAGACATCATATATGTTAGACGAAGTGGGTACCACAAGGGGTCAGCAGGCCTAGGCTCGATCTGCACGGCGAGATGCTAGAGCATACGTATGTTCTGAAAGCCTGCCGTGGTAGAGAAAGGAGACGAGTTTGATTTTGTTTTACTTGGAGTAGACCAAGTCCACAAGACAATCCAAAGGCTGATAATGTTTCCGCCGGTAGTGACCTCAGCACATCCGGATTTCACCAAGCTTAACTGTTTTACTTAATATACAGATGTTTTGCAAGTTTATATGGGATAAATCATTGGTTACATCCAGATTTAATTTGCTTTCAAAAAAAAGATTCAATTCTTTTTGAAACCCGTAAATATGATTTTCAAATTCTTTAGAATAGCAGGATCAGAGTATTTGCATTTGTAATGTCTTGTGAGATTGTGAATCGAGGTTTTGCAGTCTAATGGATGAAGCATGACCATGATTCTTGTATCTATTGCTCTTGTTCTTCGTAGTCACACAATCTGTTTGCTGTCATGTTACTTCATGCTCATCAGTCAGTTACTTCAAGCTTAAAACTTACTTAAACCAAATTAGATGGACTTATCTTAACTGGTGTGAATCATGTTTAAAACATCCCATACTGCCTCAATCACCGAAAGCATTTTGCCACGATCATTAAACTGGAGGCAAAAAGAGGTATGCCATCAACAGCCATGGTCGAAAACTCGTTTTTACAGGCGTCGGTACGTGAAGGAGTCACATCCACCGCACAATAGTTTGAGATGTGTGTTGCTGTTTCTTTGCCTCTGTTGTCCCGTTTTCCATCCGTCAGCAGCCACATGCTCCTGACCCCACACGTCTGGATACATCTGACCACCAACGCGTGGGACATTGCGTGACCTTTTTCCCTTCCAAATTTCTCTCGCCAGAGTCACATCTCGACCGACGTGACGGCTACCTCCAGGAGAGCGCGGTGGCCGGAGGAGTACGGGTTGCGATGTGGCGACGGGAGCGACGCGAACGGGCGGAGCTCGAGTGGCGGCCGCATCCTGAGCAGCGGTTGTAGGGCGGGCGGCGCAAGCGGCTCCTTCAGGTGGAGGGCGGGTGGCTGGAGGGCGAGCGCTGGCTGGAGCTTGTGCGGCACCCGGTTCCCGAGCGGATTGAGGGGTGCGAGCAGCCGCTGGATGCCGAGCGGCGTCCTGAGCTCGAGCAGCTGCTAGAGAGCGCGTGGAGCGAGCGGCAGCTTTAGAGCATCTCTAGCAGATACTGCAAACCGTAAAGCTAAAAATGGCGGATGCAGGCCGAGAAAATCGACATTTACAGGTTGAAAAACTGTTGCGGTCAGAAACCCACCGGCGAGCAACGACGGGCAACACAGTAGAGCCGGGAACAACTTAGGGCTGCGGCTGGCCCTGGTCCCTCCGAGCGACGGCCCGCAAAGCCTCCGGTACGCACGTCCGATGCTTCGGTGCAAGGGCGTGCCACCCGACCTATACCCGGTCGGGAAGGTGATGGAGATGCCTCGCTTAGTTTCCTGCATGGCATACACGTAAACATTAAATACGAGCCTCGATCGGCTCTCGGGTTATCCCGTGAATCGGCTCAAGGAGCCGATCCACCCATGATTCGTACGAGGTGCACGAATATATGGTGGTCCTGCTTGATCAAGATAAAGCTAAAGCAATCTACGACGATTTAGGGTTTTCACCGCATAATCGGATCATCCTACTCACGATTGGGCCTCGCGGTCACGTACGGTGATCGTAAGCCGGTCCTAGACAAGGCCTAAAAACCAACACGAGGTTGATCCTCGGAACATCCTGTCTAGGGCTAGCAAACGACACCCTACGCGTCGCCGGATCCTCCAACCCTTTGTAAGGCCTAACTATTGCAGATATTAAACTAATCCTTGAAGAACAAGGAACAACCGTAACGGATCGGATCTACTAAATAATGATCAAGCGGGGTGCCGCCCCTAGACCTAAGATAGGTGTAAGGGCGGCTAGATGTATAAGGGTTGCACTACGACAACATATGATACGAAGAACAATGCTAACCCTAACACATCTAAGATAACTACGTTGCTCGCCATCAAAAAGGCTTCAGTACAAGCAACGCATGGTAACGAATAAACTTGTACTGCCTAGATCGCAGGCAGCATGATGCTTACCCGGAAGAAACCCTCGAGACGAAGGAGTTGGCGATGCGCCTAGATTGATTTGTGTTGAACGATGGTTGTTGTTTATTTCATAATCCCTAGATACATATTTATAGTCCAGGGGACTTTCTAATTTAGGCGTGCACCTAACCGTGCACGGGTAAAACTCTATTTTTTTTAATCTAAGATGTGATCTACCATATTACAGATACACGGGCAATCTAGCCCAAACTCTTCGTGCAAGGCCGCTTCAGAAATCTTCCACGTGTAATCTTCTAAGCCCATCTCCCTTACGGCCCATCTCCTAATTTGGCCAAAATCTGGTGATAACACATGCCCCCTGGTTTTGGTAATGATAATTTCAAAACCACACTGTTTTTCCTTCGAAGGGTCATGTCGTGGCAGATCAGAACCGTCGCAGTATTCATCATGAAGACTTGCCTTCTCAACTTCTCTGCACGATTTGACAATTTTGGCCCCACCTCCTCGGAAACTGCTTGAGCAATAAATCTCTATTCCATCCCCTTTTATTTAAAGCATCAAACAGTTCACCTCTTCATCCCTCTGCTCCAAATTAGCCGTCAGCCAAAAAACCCTCTCCTTCCATAGCCATGTCGTCCTCTTCCTCCTCTTCCGTTTCTCTCCAGTACTCTTCCTCAAGCGAGTCGATTCCATGGCACAACCAGATGGAGGCGTACAACCGGCACGCTCCCAACCATTGGCACGAGCGGGAGTTGGACTTCGATTTCGTTCCAGAGGGCGAGGACCTCGTCTGGTCAGATGGGGCCATGCCCCAAACTGACGGGGAGGATGACCTCCGGTTCCTGATTGACAGAGCACTGGAGGCGGAGAGCGACGACGACGACCCTCCCTTCCGGGGTAAATTCACCTCCATCACCAAACAAGAAGAAGAGGATGACGAAGATGAAGACATCTCCTCCGACACGAAGAAGGAACAGGAGGACGACACCTCCTCCGACGAACCGCCGCCAAAGCACATCCGTGGCTGGGCTTGGTCAGATGAGGACGATGATGATGACGAGGAAGAAGCCTCCGCCGAAGGTTACGATAGCAAGCAACGAGGAACTCGCCGACGGCCGGCAATGACGGCGGCTACCCGGCGACGGCGAAGACAACAACGACCCTTAGAGTAGGGACCTACTAGCATAGGATTAGCAGTAGTAATCTGTTCCTTTTTGTCGAACAATCAGCTTCTCTTTGTAAGAAATCTTATTATCAATGAAAACTTCCTGTGATTTTGCCGATGTCCTTTATGCTGATTTAGCCGATTTTTCCTCATCTGACTTTATCGATTGTTAGCCCAACCAATGCTCAATGTCCGGTGGCAACGCATTAGTTTCTCACGATAATCTGCGAGGCGAGCCAATTCAGCTCATCCCTCCAAGTTAGCCAGCTCCGCCGATGACGATAGCACTTGGTACAATCAATCGCGACGAGTCGGCGATTTGGTCTTGAGCGGGCGTCTTTAAGAGAGCCCCGGAACTGTTGCTCGAATCAGCTTGGATGCTGAAACCGATAACTCGTAAACAAAAGCACCACTCTTCAGAACAGTTGCGATGTAGAGCCAGCCGATTCCAACCAAATCGGCTCCCCAGAGCCAAGAACCTTTTGGGCGAGTTGCCCCCCAAGCCTTATCCAAGGCGAGAACAGTAATGAATCAGCCAAATGTGTCACCATCGGCTTCCAAGTTATAATGCAGAACCGACCGATTCCAACAAAATCGGCTCTCCAGAGCAAAGATTTTTCAGGGCGAGCTGCCCCCCGAGCCTTAATCATGGCGAGAATACCGGCAAGGATGCACAGGTCAAACAAAAAGGCTCTGACCTCAGGTAATCTGGTAATCCGAGATAGCCACCATGAAGAGTCAGCCAAACTTGCTCCCATTGATCAGCTTTCTTCCACCGAACGCCGATGTTGTAGATGAAACACCAACAGCTTAATGAGAAAGAGGCTGCCTTGCATGCCAAACTGATGTTACTGCTGAACTGGCGTAAAGAGTTGTCGGCTTATTGCAGCCGAGGCTGCTCTCATTGTACATTCCCTTTAATGGAAACAGAAGCTCTTGAAGCCGAACTGAAAACCATCTTGGCGAAAATCTGGGCCTTGAGCACATAGCCGGTAGGTCTTGTGTAATTGTACTAGAGTCGATGGCTGCGCATCGGCTTCGTTTCTTAGTTCTAAAGTCGTGAAAAAAAAAATTTACTGGCCGATTTTTCCTATCGGCCCCCGATATTTCACTGCACACATGTTCACCTCACATGTTCACCTGATTAGGTGCCCCCCGAGCCGAATCTGTCAGGTACCTGCAGATATCGGCTCTGTAACTTAGCCAAGGCACTGTATTTGCACGTCGGCTTCGGTAGGACCAATGTCGATTCTTCTTAACTCATCAGCAGACGTAAAACCGCCGCCCAGTAGATCGATGCTGAACACAAGCAGAACATGTGGTGAGGATAGTTTTGGCCGATTGCTGGAATCGGCCTCCATATTGATCGAAGCGCTCAATGAAGGTTTTGTAATGTTCCTTCATAGATCTTTGGGGCCGATCCCAAGGATCGGCCTCGCCACGTTTGCTCATCGGTTTGCTCTTGCTACACGGTCAGGCCAGTGGACAAAACCAGCCTAACCTTGCCCTTCGTCACGTCGATGCGCTCGCAGTCGTCCAAATTGATACCTGAGAGTGGCTCTTGGCCTGCTGCTTCCCAAGCGTTCATGCCAGCCGTTGAAATCTCGGCTGAGTCATCGGCCTGGACGACCTCTACCTCATCTCCATCCCACTGCATTACGCATTGGTGCATCGTGGAGGGAATGCAACAGTTGGCGTGGATCCAATCTCTTCCTAGCAGAACAGCATAGGTGCTCTTTCTATCGACGATGAAGAATGTCGTAGGGATAGTTTTCCTTCCTACGGTCAGATCCACGTTCAGAACACCTTGTGCGTCAGACGCTTGGCCGTTGAAATCGCTCAATGTCACGTTGGTCTTGATCAGATCCGAGCTAGAGCGTCCCAACCGACGTAGCATAGAGTATGGCATGATGTTGACTGCCGCTCCGGTGTCCACCAGCATCTTATTGGCAGGCCTTCCATCGATATAACCTCGCAAGTACAGGGCCTTCAGATGTCTGTAGCCTCTTTCTCGTGGCTTCTCAAAGATAACCGGCCGTGGGCCGCAGTCTAGTTGTGCCACAGGTGCCTCGTCTAACCCTGGAGCACTGAACTCCGAAGGAAGGATGAACACCATGTTCGTGCCAGCCAATGTCTCATCATCGGCTTTCTTTTGCTTGGGGCGCCACTCCATTTTTCGTGGTCGACCCTCTTCATCCAGGGTTCGCTGAATTTTCGCGGCCAGATCCGGCCGCGCCTTTCTTAGAGTGTGCAGGTATAACCTTTCGGCTTCCTCCAAGCCGCGCAATCGCTGAACCCTACGCTTTTGGGAACGGCTGAGTCCATCAGGGCACCACCTTGGCCGGTGGTACCTGTCTTCTTCTTCTTCTTCTTCTTCTTCTTCGCCTTCCAGATCCTCGAGATCTTCCACCCGAGGGGACTCAGCGCGTTCGCTTCGAGGTGGGAGAGGCCCTAAGCGTTGGAACACGGACACGTTAGCTGCCTCCTTCTTCTTCTGGTTACATTCTGGGCAATTGCCGATTGTAGGCAATCGGCTCATTCCTGAATCCCAGCAGTGTCTGAAGAAGGGGCAGTCCCAGTGCCTATCCTCGTCGTCCTGCTCCCTCGACTTTTCCTTGGCACGGCGCTCGTACTCCTCCTCCTCGCGATCATGCCGACGATGTCTCCTGGCGTCCCTAGCCAGACGGTCTCTATCATCATCGTCGCTGGATCGTCGGCGTTGGCTATATTGACTCACATACTTATTGAGGAGGTGATCGAGAGAGGGTCGCTGATATCTTATGTTCTTCACTTCTCCCTCCGTGACGTAGCGCTTGCCATCGTGACGGAGCCGATCGCGTGGAGCGGCCTCCTCTCGTGTCCTTGCTACGAGAGCAGCTGCCCTCGTCTCCATCCTTGCCAGAGTGGTGCCCAGGTCCTACCATGTTGATGCTGAACGAGGATCCTGGCTGGCAACCTTCAGGGTAAGTGCACTCCACCATGTTAACGGAGGGAAAGGGGTGGGTGTCGACCTTCATGGCGTACTGGTTGAAAATTAGACGTCCTTGTTCTATCGCCATTTGGATCTGCTGACGCCACACCCTGCAGTCGTTGGTGGCATGGGAGAGCGAATTATGCCATTTGCAGTATGGCTTTCCGTTCAGCTCCTGCACCGTGGGGAATTTGAGGCCTTCGGGTATCTTCAACTGCTTCTCCTTGAGCAGGAGGTCGAAGATTTGCTCAGTTTTGGTCACGTCAAAATCAAACCCTCTGGGCGGGCCTGGTGGCTTTACCCATTTGCAGGACACGGGGTTGCCCCCGAGTCCATTCAGCCACCGCTACCTCTTGATCTCCCGCGAGCCTTCGTCTTCATCTGCCTCGACCAGGACTACTGCACGCTTGAATTTATCCTGGTACAAGTCCGGGTGGCGCTGTTCATATGCCGACAGTTTCTGAACCATGTGCGCCAGTGAAGGGTATTCTGCTTGGGAGGCCATGTCCTTGAGTGGCGATGCAAGGCCCACCACTGCCAACTCGATCGCTTCCTTTTCGGTTACACGAGCCGAATAACATCGGTTCCTCAGATTTACGAGCGCTGGATGTATTCCGCCACGGTTTCTCCACGCTTCGATGTATTTGAGCTAGATCGGCAATGCCGGCCTCGGAAGCTTCCGAGTGAAACTGCATGTGGAACTGTTCTTCCAATCGCTTCCAAGTCCGGATCGAGTCCGGTGGCAACGAAGTGTACCACCCGAAAGCCGATCCCGTGAGGGATCGTGCGAAGAACCTCACGCGTAGTGGATCCGACGCTGAGGCCGTTCCTAGCTGTGCCAAATATCGGCTCACATGCTCGATGGAGCTGGAACCATCCGATCCATCGAACTTGGAGAAGTCGGGGAGCCGATACTTGGGTGGTAGCGGGACCAACTCGTATTCATCGGGGTACGGCTTGGAATAGCCGATTGTCCTCCTTTCGGCACCATGCCGAACTGGTCCCTGAGGATCGTACTGATCTGATCCACGGTGCTGGCTGTAGGAGTCGAACTCTGAAGATTCGCCGGGGTGGCGTACTTAGCCAGCCATGCTTGCTTTTCCAGCTCTGAGCCAACTGCAGGAGCTGAGCTGCGGAGGTTCGTCGGGGTGGCATATTTAGCTAGCCACGTCCGCTTCTCAAGATCCGTCGCCGACGTTCCTCCTGCTTTCCCAGAAGTCCCTGCTATCGCGGCCTGGTTTGTGAGCGCCCAGTTACCGCAGTCTGGCACGTATGTGCACATGTACCCGTGAGGGATCTCCTTAGGTGCCTCATGCAAGAACTGGCAGTCACTAGGGTCACCACCGATCTTGTAGACGACGAATGCCGGTGAATTCGGCACTTCTGGTGCTGCCAACGCAAATGGCAGCGGTGGACGGAGCTCGGAGTGGCATCTCTCCTTGGTGTGTCCCGAGAGCTGGTCCTGACGGAGAGTACTGGTGCATCATGATCTCTTGGATCACCCGGAGAGCGACACGCTCCAAAGTGTTCACCAGGTTCTCAGAGTGGCGGTGCAGCGAGTGAGCCACCATGTAGTTGATCTCCTGGCGTAGGGACCTAGTGCGTTCTTCTGACGGGGCAGACAGGTCTATCCCATCGAGCGCACCATCAGGCGAGAACCCCTTCCACCTGATGCCATGTGAACGGGTTCTGTGAAAAGAGCCGATGAGGTCGGCTTCGAGGATTGCTTTGACCTCGTCATACTTCTTCTTTAGCTCATCGGTCAGATCCTCGTACGTGACTGGAGTGCCGTCCGCCATCTCAGATGTAGATAGCGATGTGGTTGATGTCGAAGCTTGTCCCACCGGGCGTGCCAGAATGTGTTGCGGTCAGAAACCCACCGGCGAGCAACGACGGGCAACACAGTAGAGCCGGGAACAACTTAGGGGTGCGGCTGTGTAACATCCCAAGTTTCAATAAAATAAACAAGAGAGAGATTCAAGAATCCAAAATTCAGAGTTTACAAAAACTTTTTCTCATCATATAGGTTTATGCATGTAGATCACCTTATTAATTATTTTGAGTGTGCAATTGCCATGATGCTTGCTTATGTGTTCTCTCTCACTCTAAAACCCTAGCAATGATCACTTGATCATCCAATGTCAAATAAAAAGAAAATAGAAAAGAAATAATAAAAATCAACTTCACACACACATAAGGCTTAGGCCATTTTTACAAATCTTTGTTATAGACCATTTTGGTTTGCACCATTGGGTGTAAATGGATACTAAACATATATTAACAAATTTGGAAACCATCAAACACTTTTCAAATCAAATTTGAAGCAAATATGAGCTCACATAGTCATATGAGGCAATTTTAGTCTGATGCTCACTTTGAGCCCCTGGCTTTTGAGTTTTCACTTCTACCCTGGACCATTTCTTTGCACCTCATCCAAGACAACATCAAGCACTTCAACTTTGCCCAAAGCCACCACCCCAAATTCATCACCAATTTCAAATGAGAAGCAAACAAAGTTGGAACTTTTTCACATATGTAAGATCATATGCAAAATGTGATTTTGCATCTCAATTCCATTTTGACCACCACCACCACCAAAATGCTCCATTTAATATATGATTACAACCCACCAAAAGGAATTTCAAAATTCAAAAATATTTTTCTTGCGGGCATTCTATCAAACACATTGCGGGCGGGGTGAAAAATTGTGCCCATACTGAAATTTGGGAAGACCAAGTCCAACCCTGGCCCCTCTCTGCAGCCCTGGAACCTCAGCACACTCTTGAGCATCAGTGCCATCCACTGTACCCCCTCCACTTGACTCCACGACCATGGCAAGGCCATGCCCGTGCTCACCATGCCATCACCATGCTCCCTCTCTTCCTGGTCACCTCCAGCATGCCCTGCCTTGTCCATCAACTTCCCCTCACTCTCCTGGACACGCCCGTACCCTCCCAGGGTCAACACGACGCATGCACACGCCAGCCTCGACGCGCCCAGACACACCCAGGAACGCCCATGCCACGCCAGAGCGCGCATGGCGCCAGCCCTGGACGCGCCAGAGCGCGCTGCGCCTCGTCGCCTCAGCCTGTCCCTCGCCACCAGCGCCTGCAGGATGACTCACCTCAGCACCGGGACCCCGCCAGACGCTGCCACGAGCTCTCCCACGCCCTGTCGCCGTCGAGGAGGACGACGACGTCCGCCACAGTACCGCGTCGGCGCGTGACCCTCGCCACTATGCTTGACCACCGAACGCTGTTCTGAGCTCGCAGTGACGTTCCCTGAGCCTGTCTGAGCCAAGCCGTACCCTCGCCCACACCGTTGATCGACGGGAGAGCGCCAGAGCCACCGTCACCATGACCCTCCGCCCTTGCTCGGAGCCGCTATAAAAGGAGCCCCCGCCCTCTCAAATTGAGCACTCCACTCACCTTCCCTCCTCCCACAGACTCACCTCGACCACCACCCCTGCTCGATTAGCCGCCGGAGACCGCCAATCGCAAGCTCGTCGCCGCCGCCAGTACACGGAGCGAGCCGGAGCAGGAGGCCGCCCCAAGACGCGCCGCTGCTTCCATCGGCTTCACCATCATCGACAACGTCGCGGCGCACCCTCCAGACGCTCGCCGGAGCCCTGAGGCGCCCTCCGACCCCCTACTGCCGCCGCGCTCGCCGCTGCTTCTCGCCGTCGACGACGACAACCCCTGGCCGTTCGATCATCGCCTGATCCAACGCCCCTCCTTTCCCGTACCGGTTCGGTGAGTAAATCTCACTGACGCGTGGGACCCGCCGTCAGACGGCCTGCTCGCGCTGGACGCGAAGTGGGCCGGCCCAACTCCTTTTTTCTCTGCAGCCCAGCTAGTTTTCCCGCGCGAGCCCACCAGTTTAAATTCAAATTTCCAGAGTAGATGAAATATACAATCTGATGCAAACTTTTAAATTCAATAGGGACAAATCTGCTGGGCCGAATTTTACAAACTTTATATTTTTGGAAACCTTAGGAAATTATCTACACAATGCCACTGGATAGAACCCTTGATCTTTTGTAGAATTAAAATGACAAAATAAACAAAGCAGGGACTTTTCTGCCTTATAATAATTCTTAAAAATCAACCATAAATGCTTTTCAGTTAATTCCACCTCCAATAATTCACATTTCACTTATACTAATTGTTTCTACAAAAATATGCCATGCTTACTTTGAATGATCATGGTTTAGTTGATTTAAATGACTTTATGGCTATTTCTTGTAAAAGATATTGTCCAAAACTATTAAGAAATCTTATGAGGGAGTTTCTCTCATTGAAATCTTGTCACCACCAATTCCAAATGAAGTGGAGACTCTGGTTATTTAGGTCCCATAGGAATTGTTGGGGATATTAAATCTTTGATATGCTAGAATTAAATGGTATGAGGTGCTCACCTCATTTAAATCATTTTCTCCAAATGATAAGTGTGAAGAGGTTGACTTGGGTCAACCTAGGTCACATATTATGCATAATAGAAATTAAATCTTAATAAGATAATGAGAGGAAATTATTTCTCTGAATAATTCAAAGTAACATTTAAGACTAGTATGAGAGGAAATTATTTTTCTTAAATAATAAGAAAAACACATCCACCAACTTAATAGTAATATGTGATGCTAGTTCAAGTGTGTGAACCATGTTTGTGCCTAGTTTAGTAAATTAGTTTGGTGTGATGATTGTGTACTCCGTATTCGTATTTTAGACGCTAGTACCGAGGAGTACCAGGGAGGAGGAGGAGGTCTACTTCCAAGAAGAAGAAGACCACTTTGACCAGTTTCCCAACCAAGGCAAGATAATACTCTTGCAAAGTGCAAAGCTCACCATGAGCAAAGCATTACCCCATTTACTTTATGCTTATGATCCTATTTCCCGGTTTTACTTTACCAGACTTTATTTACTTTTGTTTTATCAAAGTACTTTTTGATTTATGATTTACCTAGTTAGTATTGAGTTAGTACAAGAGTATCAAACTTAGCCTAGAAGCAAAGCAAATACTTAGCACCCCTCACACATAGTGGCTAGTGCTAAATTTAAAATGACTACTCTAGATGGGAACATGTGTTGATGAAATGATGATGGTGAAAACCTTGGGATGATGAGTCATTTCCATTGAAAGATTTTGAAGGTGAATATGACACTGAAGTTGACTTGGTGATTTGTGCTAAAAACTGATGATTGAGTTGGATGCGATACCTTACCAATATTAAGTACCCCCACAATACCTGATTATGGGTAGGGCTTAGCTGGAAATTTATGTGTCTTAGTATGGGTTCCCTCCGAACACACATCATAGGGGTTATGCTTGAGGCTGCCTCCGTTGTTGAGAAATGATGTGAATTGATGGTGAATTGTACGGCCAAGCCCTGTGCGGTTCCGGGTTAACGATTGGTTTTCACCGGGAGGCCAAGCTCATGGGGAGAGGTGCCTATACTAGGATGTGTAAGTGAAAGGTTAACGGTTGATGATCCGCGTACCGAGTTACGATTATTCGGGGTTTTATCCCGACGGATGTAATCAAATGTTGTGGCACAAGTGTGCGACCTCTGCAGAGTGTAGAACTATTCGAATAGCCGCGTCCGCGGATATGGACAATTGGAAAGGCCATTCTGTTTCCGTCATCAGAATTTTATATCTATGTGGCTGGTGGTTTTGAACTTGAACGGTGACTTGGTTTTTGAATCACAACTGAGTTGTGGGAATGACACTAATGTTCCCACTTGAGTTAGTTAGCCCATGAGGAGTTGTTTACAAAAGTGTTTATGAAATAAAATTGGCTTTATGCAAATAAACTTAGAGCTTAGAACACCCTCAATAGTAATGTTAGTACTTACATTAGTATTAGATTGCGAGTAGATAACGTACTCACGGCTTTGTCCATGGCTATTCAAATGGCCAGAATATGAAGCCGAGCAGCAGTACGAGGATGACGATCAGCAGGACGTCTACCACAACTAGGAGCTTCTAACGTCAAGCGTTGGCCTGTGGACTAGAGAGTCCTTGTATCTTACGCTTCCGCTATGAACTTGTGTTTGTTCGTTGATCATTAGATCAACTATTTGTGTAATATGGATCATGTGATTCCAAGTTGTAAGACATTATGGTTTGTAATGAATGATGACTGTGATACTTAACTATTATGCCTCGCAACAACAATTTCCTGGGATTGCGATGTATGACATAATAGGCATCCGGACTTAAAAACCCGGGTGTTGACAAGTTGGTATCAGAGCCATTGTTTGACCTTAGGAGACCCTAGTTAGAAATGGACGTTCTGAAAAATTAGTTTAAAAAAAAAGGAATGAAGTATTTCTGAAAATTTAAGTCTTTGTCTTCTCTTTGAGTTCTTTGGAAAAACAAGAAGTCATGCTCTTCCTTAGAAAAATAACTAAAATTTTGCCACACTTGTTCACTTCTCTAACTAAATCCTTTACTTTACTTTCAGATGGAGCCCGTGAACACGAAGTTTTACCAGCTTGGGAATGGGGGAAGCTTGATCTTCGAGCACGACCTCAACGCCCTGTCCGACCACCTTGGTCGCCCGCACCCAGAGTTCCATGGATCGCAGATCACGGACCAGCCAGGAGGCGAGCTGCAGTGGATCATCACCGCTGACTTGAGGGGCAAGATGGAGCCTCCCACTTCTGAGAGGATCCTCTTCTCCTTCATGGAAAGCAACTGGCTGGACGGACTTGCTCGCGCCCTTCGGGAGGGACTCGCACGCCCGTGCGGGATGAGCGGGGAGGCACTCAAGGACCCTCGCTTTTCCCACCTCGCCGGGCGTAACACTCTGCTGGAGAGCCCATGGACATGCCATCCCACCCGGAGCTGAAGCACCATGTGGAGCATCTCGATTTCATGCTGTATCACACTCAGCAGGATCTCGACCACTCCCGTGAGTACGCCAACCAGACTCACGCCCGCATCATCGAGCAAGGAGACGCCATCAAGATGCTCACCAATGACCGCAGGACTCTTCGCCAGCAGCGGGCGAAGAAGGATGCCACTATCATCCGCCTCCGCGCGAAGATAGCAGCACTCGAGGCCACTGTTAAGGCCCAGGAGGAGCAGATGAAGAAGATGGAGGAAGATGGAGAAGACATTCAGGGAGGAAGCGACTACCTGAGTGACGACAACGATTTCGAGGATGATGAGAACACCGAGGAGGAAGACTACGACTTCCTGGACGACGGAGATGATGCCCACACCCCCATCGATGTTGATAAGGATGAGGAGTAGTTCACTTGTGCACCATCGTAGGTGTGAGTTGTATCCCGCCCCAATGTATCGTAGCTTGGAGAAGAAGGGTTCTTAAAACCCTTGGTGTGTTAGATTGTAATGTGTGTTGTTTGCTATGAATGAATGTATGTTTGTGTCATCATGAAAAGACTTCCAGTTTTAAGCTTTTTGAACTTAAACCCAAAACAAGCCATAGAAAATTTCCCTCTTATCTCATGATCTATCTCAATACTCAGATGGCCCCTCCAACTCGCAACACGAATCAAGACGCTATGATGCAGATGTTGCAAGTTATGCTGGAAGATAGAGAAGCAGAAAGAGCTGAAAGGCAAGCCAACATTGCAGCACTTCAACAGACTTGTCAACAACAATCAAGGCCACCATGATCATCCAGGATCCAAGCTCAAGAACTTCCGGAATACCAACTCTGCCAGTTTTCGGCAAGGCCGAGGAACCACTTGATGCGGATGATTGGCTCCAAACTATGGAGAACAATCTAGAAGTAGCTGGAGTGGAAGAGAATGAGAAAGTGCTGTTTGCCACGCACTACTTAGCAGGACCAGCAAGAGCTTGGTGGACAAGCACCCGTGCCATGAACGCGGGACAGTTTATCACTTGGACTGATTTCAAGCTCAAGTTCAGCAAGTACCATGTGCCCCCAGGTCTGATAAAGAAGATGAGAGATTAGTTCCGTGAACTGAAGCAAGGCCGGATGTCCGTGGTGGAATACCGCGACAAGTTTCTCACACTGTCAAGGTACGCCCGGATGAGACCGACACTGCCGAGAAGAGGAAGGAAAGGTTCTCGAATGGACTGCATGATGAAATGCAGACTGTGTTGATCAACATCCCCTTTGCCGACCTCGAAGCCCTCGTTGACTCCGCCATCCAAATGGAGGGCAAACTGCACCAAGCCATCGAGAACCGCAAGCGCCGCATGATGAATCAGAGTGGGCCTAGCAATGCCCCAAGGTATCGCCCCAACTCAGGCGGAGGCTTCAGGACCAACAAGCCCATTGCACAGATGTCACGTCCGGTTTATCGGAACCGGAGTGGAGGAAACCCCAGGCCGGGAGGCCACTACAACAACAACACCAACAACAACTTCAACCGCGCTCCGCCGAGAGCCCCCAACCACAACAACGGCAACAACAACACCAACACCGCACCAAGGACCGGGAGCAATGCAATCCCCGTCGCGAACAAGCAAGACAAGACCACCATCACTTGCTATGAGTGTGGTGTAGTGGGGCATTACTCCAATGAGTGTCCCAAGAGGCTCGCCAAGCTCGCAGGCAACCCCGCACCACCAGCTCAGCAGCAACGCCGTGTCTCCACCGGCAAGAAGTTCGTCCCCAACAACCCGCACAACCGCGGAGGTCGCCTCTACCACATGAATGTCGAGGAAGCCCGGGAAGCACTCGACGTGGTGCTGGGTATGTTCTCTCGTTAACTCAATACCAGCAAGAGTGTTGTTTGATTACGGAGCATCGCATTCGTTCGTTACAGAAGATTTTGTGTGCACTAGTAAGATTCAACCAATCAGCTTGAAACATGTCATCGTAGTTCAAATACCTGGATCAACAACTAAAGCTAGAAAATTTTGCAAAGATGTACCCATCAGAATCCATGAAATAGACTTTTATGCAAACTTGATTGTTCTGGGAACAAAAGGATTGGAAGTAGTCCTGGGTATGGACTGGATGGCGAAACATCATGGATTGATAGACTGCGCCAAGAAGGCCATCACCATGACAAGTAGCACCGGAATAATAATAGAACACTTATCCGAAAAACTACCCGGAAAATTTACCTGCAACCAAAGTGTAGCCAAGCCAACTCGGATCAAATCGGGGTCGTCTGTCGATACCACGATGTGTTTCCGGATGATCTACCCGGTATGCCCCCGGATCGGGATATCGAGTTCATCATCGAGTTAATCCCTGGAACAGGACCTATAGCCCGGAGAGCCTATAGCATGAACCCCGCGAGTTAATGGAACCGAAGAAGCAAGCTGGATGATATGCTTGTACAAAGGTCCGATTCGACCAAGTGCGTCACCTTGGAGATCACCGAGTTTTGTTTGTGGATAAAAAGGACGGTGCCACTCGTTTGGTTACGGATTATCGTAAGCTTAACGATGTCACCATCAAGAACAAATATCCCCTGCCAAAGATAGAAGACCTGTTTGACCAGCTAACCGGTGCCCAAGTATTCTCAAAGATTGATCTGAGGACAGGTTACCATCAACTAAAGATCCGAGCAACAGATATTCCAAAGACTGCCTTTACCACCAGATATGGACTATATGAGTACAATGTCATGTCTTTTGGACTGACCAATGCCCCCGCTTATTTCATGAACCTCATGAATAAGATCTTTATGGAATTCCTGGATAAGTTTGTCGTTGTCTTCATCGACGACATCCTTATCTACTCCAAATCAGAAGAAGAACATGAGCAACATTTGGAAGTGGTTCTAGAAACCCTTAGACAGCATCAGTTGTACGCCAAGTTTAGCAAATGTGAGTTTTGGTTAAGAGAAGTAGGATTCCTGGGACACATCTTGTCTGCAGGAGGAATTGCTGTAGATCCCGCAAAAATCAAAACTGTTGAGGAATGGAAAGCCCCAACCACCCAGACTGAAGTCCGAGCATTTCTAGGATTGGCGGGATATTACCGCCGATTCGTTGAAGGATTTTCAAGCATCGCAAGACCAATGACTCAACTGCTGAAGAAGGACCGGAAATTTGACTGGAATGACAAATGTGAAGAAAGCTTTCAGCTACTTAAGCTCAGATTAACCACAGCCCCAATATTGATCATGCCCAATGTCACCAAGCCATTTGATGTCTACTGTGATGCATCCAAGACTGGTCTTGGATGTGTGTTGATGCAAGAAGGCAAGGTGATATCTTACCTATCAAGGCAACTGAAGCAACATGAACAGAACTATCCAACTCATGACTTGGAGTTAGCAGCCGTAGTGTTAGCCCTGAAGGTTTGGCGTCATTACCTCATGGGTAATCGATGCGAGATATATTCAGATCACAAGAGCCTGAAGTACATTTTCACCCAGAAGGAGCTGAACATGAGACAGCGCAGATGGATAGAATTGATCAAAGATTACGACATGGAAATTCACTACCATCCCGGCAAGGCCAATGTGGTAGCGGATGCCTTGAGCAGACTGCCGTGTCAGTTGAACTCCATGATCGCAATAGAGCAACCAAGCCTGTACCAAGAGTTTGAACAATTCAGACTAGAGCTAGTGAGCGAAGGATTCCTCGCCAGCATTGAGCTCCAACCCACTTTGATGAGCCAGATAAAGGAAGCCCAGAAGGGAAATGCCAGCATTGACGGGATCAAGAACCAGATAGCTGCAGGAAAGGCACCAGGATTTACCGTAGATGAAGCCGGAGTTCTTTGGTACAAAGAACGTCACTGCGTACCATCGGACTCTGACTTGAAACAAATCATTCTGCAAGAAGCCCATGACACCCTTTATTCAATCCACCCCGGAGGTACGAAGATGTACCAAGACCTGAAGGAACAATTCTTGTGGCACGGAATGAAGCGAGAAATAGGAAGCTACATCGCCAAATGTGATATCTGTCAGCGAGTCAAAGCAGAACATCAACGACCCGCAGGACTGTTACAACCCTTACAGATCCCTGAGTGGAAATGGGATTCGGTCGGGATGGACTTTATCACAGGATTGCCCAAATCTAGCAGAGGAAATGACTCCATTTGGGTAGTCATCGATAGGTTGACCAAGGTTGCACATTTCATCCCTGTCAAGACCACATACCAAGGCCCAAAGCTTGCAGAGTTATATATCTCCAGAATAGTCAGCCTGCACGGAACCCCGAAGTCAATTGTGTCAGATAGAGGATCACAATTCACCTCAAGATTCTGGCAGAAAGTGCATGAAGGACTAGGAACCCGACTGAATTTCAGCACAGCATACCACCCACAGACTGACGGACAGACTGAGAGAGTCAACCAGATATTGGAAGATATGTTGAGAGCCTGTGTGCTAGAGTACGGATCCAAATGGGAAGATTGCCTACCATATGCAGAATTCTCCTACAACAATAGCTATCAAGCCAGCTTACAGATGGCCCCCTTTGAAGCCCTGTACGGAAGAAAATGCCGTACCCCTCTGAACTGGTCGGAAGTCGGAGATAGTCAAGTCTTCGGCCCCAATTTTCTCCGCGAAGCCGAAGAGAAGGTGCACAAGATCCGCGAGTACCTCAAGACCGCCCAATCAAGACAGAAGAGCTACGCCGACAAGAGACGCCGAGAGATGACATTCGAGATCGGAGATTTTGTGTATCTCAAAGTCTCACCCCTCAAAGGAATGCAGAGATTCCAACTCAAAGGAAAGCTCGCCCCCAGATATGTCGGACCATTCAAGATTCTGAGTCGCCGAGGAGAAGTCTCATATCAGTTGGAACTGCCGGAAGAGATGTCCGCCGTACACAATGTGTTTCACATCTCACTGCTTCGGAAGTGCCTAGAAGTGCCGGAAAAGACCGAAGTATTCAAGAACATCGACCACAGAGCCATTGATATCAACAAGGATCTAACCTACCGCGAAGTGCCGATTCGCATCCTTGAAGAAGCGTTCAGGACCACCCGCACCAGAAGTATCAAGTTCCCGAAGATACAATGGAGTAATCACACCGAAGAAGAAGCAACTTGGGAACGCGAGGAAGATATGAAGAAGGAATACCCAGATCTCTTTAGTACCTAGTTTTCTCTAGATCTCGGGACGAGATCTTTTGTAAGGGGGAAGGGTTTGTAACATCCCAAGTTTCAATAAAATAAACAAGAGAGAGATTCAAGAATCCAAAATTCAGAGTTTACAAAAACTTTTTCTCATCATATAGGTTTATGCATGTAGATCACCTTATTAATTATTTTGAGTGTGCAATTGCCATGATGCTTGCTTATGTGTTCTCTCTCACTCTAAAACCCTAGCAATGATCACTTGATCATCCAAAGTCAAATAAAAAGAAAATAGAAAAGAAATAATAAAAATCAACTTCACACACACATAAGGCTTAGGCCATTTTTACAAATCTTTGTTATAGACCATTTTGGTTTGCACCATTGGGTGTAAATGGATACTAAACATATATTAACAACTTTGGAAACCATCAAACACTTTTCAAATCAAATTTGAAGCAAATATGAGCTCACATATGATTATAGTCATATGAGGCAATTTTAGTCTGATGCTCACTTTGAGCCCCTGGCTTTTGAGTTTTCACTTCTACCCTGGACCATTTCTTTGCACCTCATCCAAGACAACATCAAGCACTTCAACTTTGCCCAAAGCCACCACCCCAAATTCATCACCAATTTCAAATGAGAAGCAAGCAAAGTTGGAACTTTTTCACATATGTAAGATCATATGCAAAATGTGATTTTGCATCTCAATTCCATTTTGACCACCACCACCACCAAAATGCTCCATTTAATATATGATTACAACCCACCAAAAGGAATTTCAAAATTCAAAAATATTTTTCTTGCGGGCATTCTATCAAACACATTGCAGGCAGGGTGAAAAATTGTGCCCATACTGAAATTTGGGAAGACCAAGTCCAACCCTGGCCCCTCTCTGCAGCCCTGGAACCTCAGCACACTCTTGAGCATCAGTGCCATCCACTGTACCCCCTCCACTTGACCTCCACGACCATGGCAAGGCCATGCCCGTGCTCACCATGCCATCACCATGCTCCCTCTATTCCTGGTCACCTCCAGCATGCCCTGCCTTGTCCATCAACTTCCCCTCACTCTCCTGGACACGCCCGTACCCTCCCAGGGTCAACACGACGCATGCACACGCCAGCCTCGACGCGCCCAGACACGCCCAGGAACGCCCATGCCACGCCAGAGCGCGCATGGCGCCAGCCCTGGACGCGCCAGAGCGCGCTGCGCCTCGTCGCCTCAGCCTGTCCCTCGCCACCAGCGCCTGCAGGATGACTCACCTCAGCACCAGGACCCCGCCAGACGCTGCCACGAGCTCTCCCACGCCCTGTCGCCGTCGAGGAGGACGACGACGTCCGCCACAGTACCGCGTCGGCGCGTGACCCTCGCCACTATGCTTGACCACCGAACGTTGTTCTGAGCTCGCAGTGACGTTCCCTGAGCCTGTCTGAGCCAAGCCGTACCCTCGCCCACACCGTTGATCGACGGGAGTGCGCCAGAGCCACCGTCACCATGACCCTCCGCCCTTGCTCGGAGCCGCTATAAAAGGAGCCCCCGCCCTCTCAAATTGAGCACTCCACTCACCTTCCCTCCTCCCACAGACTCACCTCGACCACCACCCCTGCTCGATTAGCCGCCGGAGACCGCCAATCGCAAGCTCGTCGCCGCCGCCAGTACACGGAGCGAGCCGGAGCAGGAGGCCGCCCCAGGACGCGCCGCTGCTTCCATCGGCTTCACCATCATCGACAACGTCGCGGCGCACCCTCCAGACGCTCGCCGGAGCCCTGAGGCGCCCTCCGACCCCCTACTGCCGCCGCGCTCGCCGCTGCTTCTCGCCGTCGACGACGACAACCCCTGGCCGTTCGATCATCGCCTGATCCAACGCCCCTCCTTTCCCGTACCGGTTCGGTGAGTAAATCTCACTGACGCGTGGGACCCGCCGTCAGACGGCCTGCTCGCGGCTGGACGCGAAGTGGGCCGGCCCAACTCCTTTTTCTCTGCAGCCCGGCCTAGTTTTCCCGCGCGAGCCCACCAGTTTAAATTCAAATTTCCAGAGTAGATGAAATATACAATCTGATGCAAACTTTGAAATTCAATAGGGACAAATCTACTGGGCCGAATTTTACAAACTTTATATTTTTGGAAACCTTAGGAAATTATCTACACAATGCCACTGGATAGAACCCTAGATCTTTTGTAGAATTAAAATGACAAAATAAACAATGCAGGGACTTTTCTGCCTTATAATAATTCTAAAATCAACCATAAATGCTTTTCAGTTAATTCCACCTCCAATAATTCACATTTCACTTATACTAATTGTTTCTACAAAAATATGCCATGCTTACTTTGAATGATCATGGTTTAGTTGATTTAAATGACTTTATGGCTATTTCTAGTAAAAGATATTGTCCAAAACTATTAAGAAATCTTATGAGGGAGTTTCTCTCATTGAAATCTTGTCACCACCAATTCCAAATGAAGTGGAGACTCTGGTTATTTAGGTCCCATAGGAATTGTTGGGGATATTAAATCTTTGATATGCTAGAATTAAATGGTATGAGGTGCTCACCTCATTTAAATCATTTTCTCCAAATGATAAGTGTGAAGAGGTTGACTTGGGTCAACCTAGGTCACATATTATGCATAAGAGAAATTAAATCTTAATAAGATAATGAGAGGAAATTATTTCTCTGAATAATTCAAAGTAACATTTAAGACTAGTATGAGAGGAAATTATTTTTCTTAAATAATAAGAAAAACACATCCACCAACTTAATAGTAATATGTGATGCTAGTTCAAGTGTGTGAACCATGTTTGTGCCTAGTTTAGTAAATTAGTTTGGTGTGATGATTGTGTACTCCGTATTCGTATTTTAGACGCTAGTACCGAGGAGTACCAGGAGGAGGAGGAGGTCTACTTCCAAGAAGAAGAAGACCACTTTGACCAGTTTCCCAACCAAGGCAAGATAATACTCTTGCAAAGTGCAAAGCTCACCATGAGCAAAGCATTACCCCATTTACTTTATGCTTATGATCCTATTTCCCAGTTTTACTTTACCAGCTTTATTTACTTCTGTTTTATCAAAGTACTTTTTGATTTATGATTTACCTAGTTAGTATTGAGTTAGTACAAGAGTATCAAACTTAGCCTAGAAGCAAAGCAAATACTTAGCACCCCTCACACATAGTGGCTAGTGCTAAATTTAAAATGACTACTCTAGATGGGAACATGTGTTGATGAAATGATGATGGTGAAAACCTTGGGATGATGAGTCATTTCCATTGAAAGATTTTGAAGGTGAATATGACACTGAAGTTGACTTGTTGATTTGGGCTAAAAACTGATGATTGAGTTGGATGCGATACCTTACCAATATTAAGTACCCCCACAATACCTGATTATGGGTAGGGCTTAGCTGGAAATTTATGTGTCTTAGTATGGGTTCCCTCTGAACACACATCATAGGGGTTATGCTTGAGGCTGCCTCCGTTGTTGAGAAATGATGTGAATTGATGGTGAATTGTACGGCCAAGCCCCGTGCGGTTCCGGGTTAACAGTTGGTTTTCACCGGGAGGCCAAGCTCATGGGGAGAGGTGCCTATACTAGGATGTGTAAGTGAAAGGTTAACGGTTGATGATCCGCGTACTGAGTTACGATTATTCGGGGTTTTATCCCTGACGGATGTAATCACATGTTGTGCCACAAGTGTGCGACCTCTGCAGAGTGTAGAACTATTCGAATAGCCGCGTCCGCGGATATGGACAATTGGAAAGGCCATTCTGTTTCCGTCATCAGAATTTATATCTATGTGACTGGTGATTTTTGAACTTGAACGGTGACTTTGTTTTTGAATCACAACTGAGTTGTGGGAATGACACTAATGTTCCCACTTGAGTTAGTTAGCACATGAGGAGTTGTTTACAAAAAGGTTTACTCAAATAAAATTGGCTTTATGCAAATAAACTTAGAGCTTAGAACACCCTCAATAGTAATGTTAGTACTTACATTAGTATTAGATTGCGAGTACATAACGTACTCACGGCTTTGTCCCTGGCTATTCAAATGGCCAGAATATGAAGCCGAGCAGCAGGTACGAGGATGACGATCAGCGGGACGTCTACCACAACTAGGAGCTTCTAACGTCAAGCGTTGGCCTCGTGGACTAGAGAGTCCTTGTATCTTACGCTTCCGCTATGAACTTGTGTTTGTTCGTTGATCATTAGATCAACTATTTGTGTAATATGGATCATGTGATTCCAAGTTGTAAGACATTATGGTTTGTAATGAATGATGACTGTGATACTTAACTATTATGCCTCGCAACAACAATTTCCTGGGATTGCGATGTATGACATAATAGGCATCCGGACTTAAAAACCCGGGTGTTGACAGGCTGGCCCTGGTCCCTCCGAGCGACGGCCCGCAAAGCCTCTAGTACGCACGTCCGATGCTGGTGCAAGGGCGTGCCACCTGACCTATACCTGGTCAGGAAGGTGATGGAGATGCCTCGCTTAGTTTCCTGCATGGCATACACGTAAACATTAAATACGAGCCTCGATCGGCTCTCAGGTTATCCCGTGAATCGGCTCAAGGAGCCGATCCACCCATGATTCGTACGAGGTGCACGAATATATGGTGGTCCTGCTTGATCAAGATAAAGCTAAAGCGATCTACGACGATTTAGGGTTTTCACCGCATAATCGGATCATCCTACTCACGATTGGGCCTCGCGGTCACGTAAGGTGATCGTAAGCCGGTCCTAGACAAGGCCTAAAAACCAACACGAGGTTGATCCTCGGAACATCCTGTCTAGGGCTAGCAAACGACACCCTACGCGTCGCTGGATCCTCCAACCCTTTGTAAGGCCTAACTATTGCAGATATTAAACTAATCCTTGAAGAACAAGGAACAACCGTAACGGATCGGATCTACTAAATAATGATCAAGCGGGGTGCCGCCCCTACACCTAAGATAGGTGTATGGGCGGCTAGATGTATAAGGGTTGCACTACGACAGCATATGATACGAAGAACAATGCTAACCCTAACACATCTAAGATAACTACGTTGCTCGCCATCAAAAAGGCTTCAGTACGAGCAACGCATGGTAACGAATAAACTTGTACTGCCTAGATCGCAAGATGCGATCTAGGCAGCATGATGTTTACCCTGAAGAAACCCTCCAGACGAAGGAGTTGGCGATGCGCCTAGATTGATTTGTGTTGAACGATGGTTGTTGTTTATTTCATAAACCCTAGATACATATTTATAGTCCAGGGGACTTTCTAATTTAGGCGTGCACCTAACCGTGCATGGGTAAAACTCTATTTTTTTAATCTAAGATGTGATCTACCATATTATAGATACACGGGAAATCTAGCCCACACTCTTCGTGCAAGGCCGCTTCAGAAATCTTCCACGTGTAATCTTCTAAGCCCATCTCCCTTACGGCCCATCTCCTGATTTGGCCAAAATCTGGAGATAACAAAAACGCTCGGGAGGAGTAGATACGGCATACACAACTGGAAAAGCAAAAAAAAATCACGGGAACAAGCACGATCATACCTTTGTAATCTCTTTCGAGTTACGGCATTTAGAGTTTTTACCGCGGCGGGCGCGCTCTCAGAATATTTTGTCGAGTGGCTTTATCGGCTGCTGCAATTCTTTATTTATTCGAGTTGACTCGTGAAATAATTTCTTGACCTCCCGATGGGAGTACATGAAGAATTATATGTAACTCAAAGATGTACAAAAGAAGTTCTTCATCTGTAATTCTATATTGACTTGTTACTTTCTCTTCTTTTTTCTTATTCATATTTCATCGGGTGCACGACCAGCGCTTCCGATGGGAGTAGCCCCCGAGGCTACAGGCGAGTGTTTGCACATTGTTGTAGGCTCAACTTCTACTATTTTAATCAACCCTGTATTTGTTCCTTCACTTCGTCATCTTATCAGAAGTATGCATAATACTTTTGATAAGAGTAGCCCCCGAGCATATGAACAGGTGCTTGCATCTGGCGTAGGCTCCCGAATTTTCTCCTTAACCATACATTTCTTCGGATCTCGAAGATTTCTTTCCGCTATTTTACTCCATCACTCGAAGCTTTTTTGACAATGACGTCATTGCTGACGACAGCCATGTGTGGCCACCTTGGGAAGACACGACTCCTGGCAAACGACTGTTCTGTGGGTCCAAAGTTTTGCACTTCCTCCACGTCGCACAGGTGGGGCGCACACGTCCTCCGGAATTCCGGCACGCGCGCGGTAACTTCCCCTTGTTAAAATTAAACTGAAAATACCATTCTAACAGTTGGATACGCGTAGAGTTCAGAATCGTTCCCTTTTCATCCGACGGCTGAGCATATCGTCTTCCTCCTATAAATTGGATCCTTCTCCTCACTTTGCCCCTTCGATGCGCTGCACATTATCTCTCTCTCTCTATCATTCTTCCTCCTCGAGCACCTCACGCACGCACCCTCTACTTCATCTATGTTTCTCCACCGTACTTCCGTCATGGCTCCGCGCTACAAGCAGTGCAAGAACCGTGCCCCTGGCACGGAGGAACGCGTGGAGAAGAGCAAGATCTCCGGATGGGAGAGGTCAAAGCTCTCCGCGCAGGACAAGAAGCTGCTAAAGAAGATGGGCTGCTCAACATGGAAGCCATGAGGATGCCAGGAGATGAGATTTCTTCCCATCCTCCTTCCGGTTTCCGGGAAATCTTCGTTGATTTCCTCATTCGCGGCCTCTCCGTTCATGTTCATGAATTTCTTCGTGGCCTCCTTTTTATCTACGGGATCCAACTGCACCAGTTGACCCAAAACTCTCTCCTCCACATCTCCATTTTTATCACTCTATGTGAGTGTTTCCTGGGCATCCAGCCTCACTGGGGTCTATGGAAACGTATATTTTATGTGCGGCCCCGGACTTACCAATCTGAAACTCCTGTTATGCATACAATTTCACGATCCCAAGATCATTCCATCGTGAATACATAACTAAACTGATACCAGATTACATCATCCATTACAGTACTGAATTAAAAGTATTACGGAAGGCTTACATCATAGGCCATCAAGGCCGTAGTTCAACAAACATCAGCGGAAACAACTTGACTCCAAAAGCGGTGGAACCCAAGTCAGACCTTTACCCTACATGCGACTGACTGCGAGAGCTTCCTAGTTCGCGTCTTCGGCGTCGTACTCCTCTTCTTCGTAGTACCCCTCTTCACAGTTTGGCCAAGTAAATATCCAGGACAATAATGTCAATGAGTATGTTTGAATGTACTCACAAACCACCTTAGAGAGAAATAAAGGATAGGCAGTATGGCAGTAGCAAGGAACATGCACTAAACTAGGGCGACAAGGAGGGAGAGGTAGTTCCTCTCGAGAGTATGACATCTTTACATCTTTGTTGAAAACCCTTTTTAAAACAAGTTTATCTGCAGACTAATAGGTAAGGATGACCCACTTTCCTTTCGGGCCATCTCATATGACCATCACAACTATTCCAGCTTTTCCACCGTACCTCCCAGGTACATTTCCACCAGTCCGACTAGTGTCATTTTCCCGAAATAGTTTTTGAGAAAACACTTTTATAAACCAAAACTCTTCAGGCTAAGCAACAACCTTCCCAACCATCCATAACCGCAGACACGGTTATTCGAATAGTTTTCAGTCTGTAGAGGTTCTACACTTTCCCCACAAGATCCGAATACTCATCGTGTGGGCATCATCCCTGCATAACAACATATGCCATGACAAGTACCCGATCGTAGTTTTTCGCCTGCTTGCCTTATCCTAAGACATGCCTCCCAGAGTTGTACCTCCCAACACCAGAGTCCGAGGGGTCGTTTACCTAGGAGTAGCAAATTCCCCGACCAGCTCGACCCTCCGGAATGCCGCAACCAACTGCGGGGCATTATTCAATGGGAGCTCATGGGTTGTACCCCTCCCATCGATACGCAATGGAAATGCGTTCCCAGTTCTTCAGGAAGGCCACGATCGATAGGTGTCCATGCTCGGACTACCCCTTACACTTGCTGGATCCAAACTAAGGCGAGACAAACTACTAAGCTACGCCTCGTGCCCACTTTGGGGTAATGTGGTTGCACTGTTTTTCAGTTGGGGTGAGTACTTAGGCGCTAAAGTTTTCGGAAACATTTTCTTTTCTCCACTTGCCTCCAGCAAATCTTCTTTCCATAAACAGTTTTCCTTTCATAAACCCACACTTGGGCAGGGTTACCCCATTCCAAGGTTTTAGAAAAACTTCTTTTTAGGAAAACATTTTCATAACCATTTTGATAAGGGGTGGCCCGATCTTCTCAATAAGCAACGGTGGTGATGATGATCACGGGGTGATGGTAGCAGAGAAACACGACGATGAAGTGGATGATAACTTGTATGACGCAACGAGATCTCTCGATTGGTCCCTATCGCCAATGCAACAGCTCTCAACCCTGCAAGATATTCGCAACTCCACACACTTGCGCACGTAGCCGCCGACCACGAAGCGGTAAGTTGCAACCGTGTAATTCCCAATGGAACAGCAGATCACACAAGACTTTTTCAGGATCTACACAATATTCAAGAAATATGGTGTAGGGATTCAATAGTTTTGCTAGAGCAAACAACTAAGAACTAGGGTTTATCTTAAATGTGGTCTAAAGCATCTAGGGGGCGTCCTGGGCACTTATATAGGCGTTCGGGACGAGTTCTGGTCGAAAAGATACAAAAATAACCGACCCAGAATAGATCTGGTCGAGACAGACTCGGACAAATCCGGTCTGGAATCCGGTCAACCGGGCCGGGTCGGCCGGTTTGGGGTCCGGTCAACCGGGCGGCAACCGGGTCGGCCGATCTGTGGTCCGGTCAACCGGGCGGCAACCGGATAGTTGCGAGGTTTTCCGGTTTTCATCCGGTACGATAAATCAAATCCGGTTGGCGCCCGATCGACCGTGTCAGTGACCGGGTCGGTCGGTCTGGCGGCCGGTCGGACCGGGTGCTGGACCGGCCTGGACTTCTTCTTCTCCTCTCGCGCATGCCTCCCGCTCCTCCCTCGCACGTCCATGAGATATCTTCATGTCCAGCTCCATGTCCAGCTTCATGTCCATCTTCATGTCCAGCTGCTCCTCTACTCCTCGTGCGACGCTCGTCTCCTCTCGATACCTGATGATACATAAGTAATAGGACTTAGGCAGTATAAAGTTCTCATCAATCAAAGTACCGTTTAGAAACAAGTTCACCAGTTGTTTAAGTAGCTTCGCACGAGCCCTTCAAAAGGCGTCAATACCCGAACTTCATTGGACTTGAGCTCCACAGCAGGTTCATCTTCATTTATCAATGACGGAGGTAGTGGTGTAGTAGGGATGTCCTCATCATCTCCCCCCCTTCAAAAGGCGTCGACCCTGACGCTCCAAGGTCTTCTCCGTCATATGGTGTCAAATCAGAAACATTGAAAGAATTACTGACACCAAATTCATCAACTGGAAGATCTATTGAATATGCATTATCATTGATCTTGGCAAGCACTTTGTAAGGACCAGCACCACGAGGCTTCAACTTAGACTTCCGCAGCTTCGGGAACCTATCCTTGCGAAAATGTACCCATACCATATCACCATGCTTGAACAACATCTCTTTGCGCTTCTTATTCATCCTTGCAGCATTGCTCTTGCCTTTCTTCTCTATCAACTCTTTAGTCTTCACATGGATCTTTCGCACAAAATCTGCCCTCTTGGATGCCTCCATATTAACTCTCTCATGTATAGGCAAAGGCAACAAGTCAAGTGGAGTAATGGGTTTAAAACCATACACCACCTCAAAAGGACATAGCTCCGTGGTAGAATGTACCGCCCTGTTGTAAGCAAACTCGACATGCGGCAAACACTCTTCCCACTCCTTCAGGTTCTTCTTGATCATGGATCTCAACAATTGTGACAAGGTTCGATTCACCACCTCAGTTTGACCATCAGTTTGGGGATGACAAGTAGTACTGAACAGCAGCTTTGTCCCAAGCTTTCCCCAAAGTGTCTTCCAGAAGTAGCTCATGAACTTCACATCACGATCAGAAACAATAGTCTTCGGGACTCCATGTAGTCGAACAATCTCCCTGAAAACAGGTTAGCAATATGCGACGCATCGTTGCTTTTGTGGTAGGCAATAAAGTGTGACATTTTAGAAAATCTGTCCACTACCACAAATATAGAATCATGGCCTCTTTTAGTACGCGGCAAACCCAACACAAAATCCATACTAATATCTTCCCAAGGTGTAGTAGGTGCCGGTAATGGAGTATACAAACCGTGAGGCTTCAGCTTGGACTTGGACTTGTTGCAAGTAATGCACCTCTTCACATACCTGTCCACATCCCGCCTCATCTTTGGCCAATAAAAATGATCAGCGAGCATGAGTAGCGTCTTCTCACGCCCAAAGTGACCCATCAAACCTCCAAGCATGTGATTCCTGCAATAAGAGCAAACGCACGTGACGATTCTGGAACACATAGTTTGTTAGCTCGAAATAAGAACCCATCATGTATGTGATATTTTTCCCATGCTTTACCAAGAGCACATAAGCGATATGGTTCAGCAAAATCATGATCAGTAGCATACAAATCACATAACACCTCTAAACCAGGAATTTTAACATCAAGTTGAGTTAATAGCATATTCTTCCTAGATAGAGCATCAGCAACAATGTTATCTTTTCCCTTCTTATGTTTAATAATGTACGGAAAAGACTCAATGAACTCAACCCACTTAGCAAGACGCCTATGCAAAGTAGATTGGGCTTTCAGATATTTCAAAGCTTCATGATCGAATGTATGATAAATTCTTTTGGCCACAAATAATGTTGCCAAACCTCAAGAACTCTAATTAAAGCATACAATTCTTTATCATATATTGGATAGTTCAACTTAGCACCGGAAAGTTTCTCAGAAAAATATGCAATTGGGCGACCCTCTTGCATCAACACACCACCAATTCCAATACCACTAGCATCACATTCAATCTCAAATTGCTTATTGAAATCAGGAAGTGCAAGCAACGGTGCAGAAGTTAACAATCGTTTTAGTTCATCAAAAGCATAATCTTGGGCAATGCCCCACTCAAATGCAACACCCTTTTTAGTCAATTCATTCAAAGGTGCAGCAATAGTAGAAAAATTGGGCACAAAACGGCGATAAAACCCAGCTAGACCATGAAAACTTCTAACTTGACTCACATTCATGGGAGTAGGCCAATTTTGAATAGCGTCAATTTTAGACACATCTACTTCTACGCCATGCTTAGAGACAACATAACCCAGAAATATGACCTTATCTTTGCAAAATGTGCACTTCTCAAGATTACCATAGAGTTTACTATCACGCAACACTTGCAAAACATGTCGAATATGTATAATATGATCAGATTCAGTGCAGCTGTAAATTAATATATCATCAAAATACACAACCACAAACTTGCCAATAAATTCACGCAAAACATGGTTCATCAGTCTCATGAAAGTGCTAGGTGCGTTAGTCAAACCAAAAGGCATTACTAACCACTTATATAAACCAAATTTTGTTTTAAAGGCGGTTTTCCACTCATCCCCTTCTTTCATCCTAATTTGATGATAACCACTACGCAAATCAATTTTAGAGAACACGGCAGCACCACTCAATTCATCTAGCATATCCTCTAAACGGGGAATAGGGTGACGATATCGAATAGTGATATTGTTTATAGCTCTACAATCTACGCACATACGTCATGTACCATCTTTCTTAGGAACAAGAATAACAGGAACATCACAAGGACTAAGGCTTATGCGGATATAACCTTTGTCGACTAGCGCTTGTACTTGCTTCTGTATCTCCTTCGTCTCTTCGGGGTTCGTTCTATATGGTGCTCGATTGGGTAGCGAAGCTCCGGGAATCAAGTCGATTTGATGCTCAATACCTCGCAATGGTGGAAGCCCTGCGGGTACCTCAGCCGGAAACACGTCGCCAAATTCCTGCAAAACATTAGAAACACCAAGAGGAAGAGGGGTCATGTCGTTAGAAACCAAAACCGTACCCCTGTACAAGAGCGCAAGAGGCATGGCTGTAGGATCCTCACTAAATTATCTCATGTCTTCTTTGGTGGCTAATGAGACTAAGGAATTCACTCTCTCACTTTTCGTTATATCACTCACAACATTACAAGTCTCTCGCCTATCTAAAGAAGCATCCTCCAAATTGACTTCAACTTTCTGACGAGACTCATTGACAATTTGCTGTGGTGTCATAGGCTGTAAATTGATTTTCTTGCCCTTGAACTCCAAGTGATATGTATTGGCACGGTCATTGTGTTGCACAGAACGGTCATAGAGCCAAGGCCTTCCCAATAGTAGATGACACACCGTCATAGGAACGACATCAAAATCAATGCAATCCTTATACGGTCCAATAGCAAACTCAACACGCACCATGTGGTTTACCTTCATCTCACCATTGTCGCTCAACCACTGAATATAGTATGGATGCGGGTGCGGTAGATACTTCAACTTAAGCTTGGTACACAGCTCCTTGCTTGCTAAATTGCGGCAACTCCCGCCATCAATAATGACCTTGCAAGCCTTGTCAGGACCAACTAAAGCCTTTGTTTGGAACAAACTGCAGCGCTGAGTAGATGCACTAGGCAATACATTCAGAGCACGCTGCGACACAACAATGATGCGAGCATCAGACGGATATGCATCTTGACCATCAGTGTCATAGTCATCATCTTCTGGAGCATTAGGATCAACATCTTCTCCAGTCTCATACTCATTGTCCTCATTGATAACCATAACTTTGCGGTTAGGACAATCTCTCTTGAAGTGACCCTTGCCACCACATGTATGACAAACCATATCACGGTGTTATCACCAGATTTTGGACAAATCCAGAGGTGGGCCGGGCTCGGAAGATTACACGTGGAAGATTTCTGAAGCGGCCTGGCACGAAGGGTTTGGGCTGAATTGCCCGTGTATCTTTAATTAGTAGTTTATTATCTTAGATAAAAGTTAGAGTTTGTATCGTGCACGATGGGATATTCCCACGTTAGAAAGTCCCCTGGACTATAAATATGTACCTAGGGTTTATGGAATAAACAACAACTCACGTTCAACCCAAAACAAACCAATCTCGGCGCATCGCCAACTCCTTCGTCTCGAGGGTTTCTATCAGGTAGCGACATGCTGCCTAGATCGCATCTTGCGATCTAGGCAGCACAAGCCCCACGTTGTTCATGCGTTGCTCGTACTCGAAGCGCTTTTGATGGCGAGCAACGTAGTTATCATAGATGTGTTAGGGTTAGCATTGTTCTTCGTTTAAGCATGCTTACGTAGTGCAACCCTTGCATATCTAGCCGCCCTCACACCTATCTCAGGTGTGGGGCGGCACCCCGCTTGATCATTATTTAGTAGATCTGATCCGTTACGATTGCTCCTTGTGCTACAAGGATTAGTTTAATATCTGCAATAGTTAGGCCTTACAAAGGGGGAGGATCCGGTGGCACGTAGGGTGGCGTTCGCAAGTCCTAAACAGGATGTTCCGAGGATCAACTTCATGTTGGTTTTTAGGCCTTGTTTAGGATCGGCTTACGAGCACCGTGCGTGGCCGCGAGGCCCAACCTGGAGTAGGATGATCCGATTATGCGGTGAAAACCCTAAATCATCGTAGATCTCATTAGCTTTATCTTGATCAAGCAGGACCACCAAGTATTCGTGCACCCGTACGAATCATGGGTGGATCGGCTCTTTGAGCCGATTCACAGGATAACCTGAGAGCCGATCGAGGCTCGTATTTAATGTTTACATGTATGCCCTGCTGGAAACTAAGCGAGGCATCCCCATCACCTTCCTGACCAGGTATAGGTCAGGTGGCACGCCCTTGCACTTCGCATCGCCGCGTGTGACCAGAAGAGCATTGCGGGCCGTCGCTCGGAGGGGTCTCAGCCAGCCGCAGCTCTAGGCTCTTCCCGGCTCTACGGTGTTGACAAGGCCGCTGCCCGCCGGTGGGTTTTGGCAGTCAACACATTCCGGCACGCCCGGTGGGACAATCGTCTACATCAACCACATCGCCATCTACATCCGAGATGGCGGACGGCACGCCGGTCACCTACGAGGAGCTGCCTGACGAGCTCAAGAAACAATACAACGAGATCAAGGCCACCCTCGAAGCCGACCTCATCGGCTCTTTTCAGAGAACCCGTTCCCATGGCATCAGATGGAAGGGATTCTCACCGCAAGGTGCACTCGATGGGATAGACCTCTCCGCCCGTCGGAGGAACGCACCGAGGGACTGCGGCGAGAGATCAACTACTTGGTGGCTCACTCGCTACACCGCCACTCGAGAACTTGGTCAACGTGTTGGAGCGTGTCGCTCGCGCGTGATCCGAGAGATCATGAGCCACCAGTACTCGCCGTCAGGACCATCTCTCGGGACTCATCAAGGAGAGTTGCCATTCCAGTCCCGTCCACCGCTGCCATATGCGTTGGCAGCACGTGCTGAAGTGCCGACTACACCGGCATTCATCGTCTACAAGATCGGTGGTGACCCTAGTGACTACCAGTTCTTGACTGAGGCGCCTAAGGAGATCCCTCAAGGATACGCGTGCACGTATGTGCCGGATTGTGGTAACTGGGCACTCACAAACCAGGCCACAACATCGGGGACTCCGGCGAAGACAGGAGGAACGTCGGCGACAGAGCTTGACGTGGCTAACTAAGTACGCCACACCGACGAAACTCCCGAGCCCAGCTCCCGCAGTTGGCTCAGAGCTGGAAAAGCAAACATGGCTGGCTAAGTACGCCACCCCGGCGAATCTTCGAGTGCAACTCCTATAGCCAGCACGGCGGATCGGATCGAGTACCATACCGAGAGACCAGTTCGGCATGGTGCCGAAAAGAAGGGCGATCGGCTATTCCAAGCCGTACCCGACGATTACGAGATGATCCCGCTGCCACCTAAATATCGGCTCCCTGACTTCTCCAAATTCAGTGGATCAGATGGCTCCGGCTCCATCGAGCACGTCGGCCGATATTTGGCTCAACTAGGACCGGCTTCAGTGTCGGATCAGCTACGCGTGAGGCTCTTTTCACAGTCCCTCACGGGATCGGCTTTTGGATGGTACACCTCTTTGCCAGGCAAACTCCATCCGAGTCTTGGAAGCAATTGGAAGAACAGTTCCATATGCAATACCATTCGAAGCTTCCGAGTCTAGCATTGCCGATCTAGCACAACTACGTCAGAAGCGCGGGGAAACGGTGACAGAGTACATCCAGCGCTTCAGGAATCTTAGGAACCGATGTTAGTCGGTTCGTATAACGGAAAAGGAAGCAGTCGAGTTGGCGGTAGCGGGCCTTGCAACACAGCTCAAGGACATGGCCTCCCAAGCAGATTATCCCTCGCTGGCGCACATGGTTCAGAAACTATCAGCATATGAACAGCGCCACCCGGACTCGTACCAAGACAAGTTCAAGCGTGCGTAGGTCATGGTCGATACGAGAGGAAGATGAAGTGCCTGCGGGAGACCAAGAAGTAGCAATGGCTGAGTGGACTCGGGAGGAACCCCGTGTCCCGCAAATGGGTAAAGCCACCGGGGCCGCCCGGGGGATTTGATTTTGACGTGACCAAGACTGAACAAATCTTCGACCTCCCGCTCAAGGAGAAACAGTTGACGATTCCCGAAGGTCTCAAGTTCCCCACGGCGAAAGAGCTGAACGGAAAGCCGTCACCGCAAATTCCACAACTCGCTCTCCCATGCCACCAACGACTGCGGGGTGTGGCGTCGGCACATCCAAGCGGCGATAGAGAAGGGGCGGCTAATTTTCAACCAGTACGCCATGAAGGTCGACACCCAACCCTTCCCCGCCGTTAACATGGTGGAAGTCACCTACCCTGAGGGTTGCCAGCCAGGTAACTCGTTCAGCATCAACATGGTAGGACCTGGGAACCACTCTGGCAGAGATGGAGATGAGGGCAGCTGCTCTCATAGCAAGGATACAGAGGAGGCCGCTCCACGCGATCGGCTCCGTCATGATGGCAAGCGCTACGTCACGGAGGGAGAGGTGAAGAATATAAGATATCAGCGACCCCTCTCGATCACCTCCTCAACAAATATGTGAGTCAGTATGACCAACGCCGTCGGACCAACTATGATGATGAAGGAGATCGTCTGGCTAGAGAAGCCAGAAGACATCGTCGGCATGATCACGATGAGGAGGAGCACGAGCGCCGTGCCACGGAAAAATCAAGGGAGCAAGATGACAACGCCAAGCCACTGGGACTGCCCTTTCTTCAGACACTGCTGGGATTCAGGAATGAGCCGATTGCCTACAATCGGCAATTGCCCAGAATGCAACAAGAAGAAGAAGGAGGCAGCCAACGTGTCTGTGTTCGAGCGCCTAGGGCCTCTCCCGCCACAAAGCAAACGCGCTGAGTCACCTCGTTGGTCAGATCTTGAGGATTCAGAAGACGAGGGAGAAGTAGAAGAAGACAGGTACCACCGGCCAAGGTGGTGCCCTGACGGACTCAGCCGTTCCCAAAAGCGCGGGGTTCAGCGATTGCGCGGCCTGGAGGAAGCCGAAAGGTTATACCTGCATACGCTAAGGAAGGCACGACCTGATCTGGCTGCAAAGGTTCAGTGAACCCTGGATGAAGAGGGTCGTCCGCGGAAAATGGAGTGGCGCCCCAAACAGAGGAAAGCCGATGATGAGACATCGGCTGGTACAAACATGGTACTCGTCCTTCCAACAGAGCTTAGTGCTTCACGAGTTTACGATGCACTCAAGGTGGACGACAGCAAGCGCATCAAGTCAGAGGTTGGGTTGGTTTTATCCAGCCTAACCGAGTAGCAAGATCAAACCAATGAGCAAATCGGGCAAGGCTGATCCTTGTGATCGGCCCCAAAAATTTATGAAGGGAACTTACAAAACCTTCACCGAGCAAGCAACGTGGAGGCCGATTCCAGCAATCGGCCAAAATTATCCTCACCCACCATTCTGCCTGGGTTCAACATGTTATCCAACAGAGCCGATACCATCAATTCTCTTGACAGAATCGGCTCGGGGGGCACTCAGGTAGATAAAATACGAGGATATGCAACGGGAGCATCTCATCTTCTGGTGATGGGTATTGGAATATGGGGGCCGATGCACAGGTCGGCCGTAAAAAATATATATGAAAATTCGAAAATTTTCGAGCACAGCCGATGCAGCAGGCATCGACTTAAGGATGTGGAAGCCGATGTGTGGCCATCGACTCAAGGGGGATAACTGTTATGATCAGAGGGTCAATGGAGCACAAAGGGAGATTTTTTATCAAGGAACTCCTCAATGGAGTAGTTTGGAGGCTCGGATCCTCTCTTCAAGAGCAATGCCACCAAAGGAAAGGAGCCGGTCTGGCCGGCAAGAACTGAGGAAGCTCGGGGGGCAGCTCACCTTGAAGGCTCTCTGCTTTGAGAAGCCGATTTGTGTTCGAATCGGCTGGCTCTGCATAAGAAACTCCCTCAGACATGATCAAGACCAGGTCCAGACAGCTAATTGGCGTATCCTCGTCTCTATTTTGCCTTGGCTGAGACTCGGGGGGCAACAGACCTGTAGATGCCCTGTTTTTAAGAGCCGATTAGAGGCACCTCGGCTGCGGCTGCATCATGATCGTCTCAGGGAGGAACTGGGAAGGAAAAGCCGTCGTCTGGTACAGGGCTTGGACTGTGCTGGTGCTGCAAGGAAAGGAAAGGGACTGGATTCTCAAAATAGCCGATGAGTTGTTGTCGGCTAAGGGATTGCGAAGAATTTTGGTCAAATAATCAAATCGCAGCCTAAAATTGAGAGGTTCCTGGCCTACGAGCTAATTAAAATCCAGCTTCATCGGCGTCTAAAAAAAAAGAAATCCGACGCGTTGCTATCGGTCTTAGCATGACAGGCGGAAGGAATGAAATTGGAGTAATTAAAGGATGAATGGGAAGAACAATTTCATTAATTCCAAGGAGCGGCTTTACAAGAAAGAGCCGATGGCTCTCAAAAGAGGGATCTGGTGCCTAGTGCACTGCTACTACTAGTCGTCGCTGTCCTCGTCATCGCCACCGTCGACGTCATCGGCGCTACTCCCAGGGAGCTCCTCGTCGCTGCTGCCCCAGCCCTTGGCCGGAGCCTCTTCCTCCTCGTCATCATCATCATCCTCGCTGTCCGCCCAGGAGCGGAAGCGCTTGGTCGGCGGATACCCGATGGAGGAAGAGGATTCATCCTCCTCCTTTTCTTCTTCTTCGTCATCATCTTCGTCCTCGCTGTCCGCCCACATGCGGGGGCGCTTCTTCGGCGGGAGCTTGGCGGAGGGGGAGGCCTTGGCCTTCGCTGCTTCTCCTTCTTTCTCCTCCTTGTCGGAGGAGAGGGGGTTCACTGCGGGGTGAAGGCTGTCCTCATTCTTCTTCTTCGGCAAAGATTGGGGGAAGAGGCTTGAGAAGGAGGAGGAAGAGGAAGACATTGCTACAGGAGGAGAGGGTTTTTTGGTGCCGATGGCCGGGACAGAACAGAGGATAAAAAGAGCTAATCAGTCGGCACGGTTAAATAATGAGAAATCTGGTGAAGGTGTAATGCCCTTGCAGTTTCCAAGGAGTCAATGCCAGAGCTATCAGAATTTGCAGAGAAGCTGAGAAGACGGGGCATAATGATGACGGATGCTGCAACGGCTCTGCTCTGCCACGACATGACCCTTCGAAGGGAAAGCATAATGATTTTGGAAATGTTATTTCCAAAACCAGGGGGGCATGTGTTATCACCAGATTTTGGACAAATCCAGAGGTGGGCCGGGCTCGGAAGATTACACGTGGAAGATTTCTGAAGCGGCCTGGCACGAAAGGTTTGGGCTGAATTGCCCGTGTATCTTTAATTAGTAGTTTATTATCTTAGATAAAAGTTAGAGTTTGTATCGTGCACGATGGGATATTCCCACGTTAGAAAGTCCCCTGGACTATAAATATGTACCTAGGGTTTATGGGAAACAACAACTCACGTTCAACCCAAAACAAACCAATCTCGGCGCATCGCCAACTCCTTCGTCTCGAGGGTTTCTATCAGGTAAGCGACATGCTGCCTAGATCGCATCTTGCGATCTAGGCAAGCACAAACCCACGTTGTTCATGCATTGCTCGTACTTGAAGCGCTTTTGATGGCGAGCAACGTAGTTATCATAGATGTGTTAGGGTTAGCATTGTTCTTCGTTTAAGCATGCTTACGTAGTGCAACCCTTGCATATCTAGCCGCCCTCACACCTATCTCGGGTGTGGGGGCGGCACCCCGCTTGATCATTATTTAGTAGATCTGATCCGTTACGATCGCTCCTTGTTCTACAAGGATTAGTTTAATATCTGCAATAGTTAGGCCTTACAAAGGGGGAGGATCCGGTGGCACGTAGGGTGGCGTTCGCAAGTCCTAAACAGGATGTTCCGAGGATCAACTTCATGTTGGTTTTTAGGCCTTGTTTAGGATCGGCTTACGAGCACCGTGCGTGGCCGCGAGGCCTAACCTGGAGTAGGATGATCCGATTATGCGGTGAAAACCCTAAATCGTCGTAGATCTCATTAGCTTTATCTTGATCAAGCGGGACCACCAAGTATTCGTGCACCCCGTACGAATCATGGGTGGATCGGCTCTTTGAGCCGATTCACGGGATAACTCGAGAGCCGATCGAGACTCGTATTTAATGTTTACATGTATGCCTCCGCGAGAAACTAAGCGAGGCATCCCCATCACCTTCCCGACCAGGTATAGGTCGGGTGGCACGCCCTTGCACTTCGCATCGCCGCGTGTGACCAGAAGAGCATTGCGGGCCGTCGCTCGGAGGGGTCTCAGCCAGCCGCAGCTCTAGGCTCTTCCCGGCTCTACGGTGTTGACAAGGCCGCTGCCCGCCGGTGGGTTTTGGCAGTCAACACACGGTTACGCGCAGTAGACACATTAGAGCCACTCGTACTTGCAGCAGATTCGGACTTCTTTGTGTTAGACACATTGGAGACCGACTTACTAGGCGGAGGGGCGGAGCGCGTCGAAGGCGCCGGCGCCAAAGATGGGGCCACGCGGGGTGTGAAACGCCCAGTTCCTGTAGCTCGACCTTTAATCTTTGCTTCGTCAGCCAACTGTGATTCAACTTCTCTTGCATGATGTAACAACTGATTCGTATTGGTGTAGCTGTAGTGACGAACAATGCCTTTGATGTCATACTTCAAACCATTGAGGAAACGCTGCATTGTCATCTCAAGAGACTCACGGACACGGCCACGCTGCATAAGCATCTCCATCTCCATGTAGTATTCATCCACAGTCTTCACACCATGTCTCAAAAGAGTTAGCTTATCATATATATTCCTCAAGTAATTTGTAGGCACAAAGCGAGAAGTCATTGCCTCCTTCATGGCACGCCATGTGCGTATAGGCTGCTCACGATCCTCTTCGCGGTTACGAACAAAAGCATCCCACCAACGCAAAGCATAGCCATCAAATTCGGAAGAAGCAAGCTTGATCTTTCGGTCTTCAGTATAATGCGAATGTAAGCTCCACAACTTCTCAATCTTGAGCTCCCAAGTGAGGTATTCTTCAACATCAGCTCCTGCTTCAAACTTGGGTATAGAAAACTTGGGCTTACTCAAACCATCTTCCTCATCTTGTCCACGACCATTGCGGCCAAGAGGAACCCAACCGCGAAGACGATTACCACGTGGCGCATCACGAGCATTGTGTGCGTCATCTTGAAGCTCAGGATCATCGTCATCTTCTTGTTGTTGTTGCGCGGTCAAATTCTCAACAACTAAGCGCAAATCAGCAAGATTGCGTTGTACATCCGTCATTTGATCTTGCATTGTAGTGACGGTCACATGAGTAGCATCCAACTTTTGGGAAATCTCATCAATCTTCCCATTAAGCACCTCGTCTTGAGCGCGGAAATCACGTCGCATCTCATTACGAAGAGCCTCATACTCCCTCCATGTGATGATATCTGCAGCACTCTTGTTTTCCTGGTTAACAATTCTATGATCACTAGCAGACATTGTTACACTACAAGAAAAGTTGCCATGGCCGACGAAGTTGAAGTCGCGCCGTGGTTGCTGGTGTACCATGGCCGACGATTTTGGGTCCCTCCGTGGTGCATGTCAAAACTTTTTTTTCTCGTTTTTGAGGCCACCTAGCCCGACGAAGCGGCCAAAACGTCGCGTATGGTGGCCCGGGACGTGGTGCATCTCGAAATCTCGGGTTCGCCGGCCGAGTCAACGCAAATCCGCACCGCCGAGGGATGTAGGGCCCG